>NC_059168.1:97804323-98106193 GCF_019923935.1 Bubalus bubalis
AAGTTTGAGAAGGGCTGGCAGTCTCACCCTGCATACGTGCAGGCAGCGGGGCACGGGGAAACCATTTCTGGAGGCCTTGGGTGCCAGGGTTGGGGTCATGCCCTTCAGTGGTTGTCACTGGGCAGCCTGTGAGGGAGTGAACACAGGCGTGGGAGTGCAGGGGTCACAGTCATGCAGGGAGAAGCAACCAGAAGGCGGGACGCTGCCAGAGCAGCTGAGGGCCTGATCGGGAAGTGCCAAGGCGCCTCATCACCTCTTTGTCCCTGGGGATGGGCACCCGTAGGACAACCCTCCCCCGACCAGGGTCCTCACCGACAGACGCCCGGCAGAAGTTAAGAAACGAGGGCTGGGAGCTCACTTGTTGGGAGGATGGGACTGGGGTGGAGCTGCTTCTGCACTAAGAGTGGCCAGGTGGCGGGCAGCAGCCGCATGACGAACATCACCCAGAGGAACTTAGGAGGTGCTGGAGGCTCAGCCAAGAGGGAAGGTCCAGAGGTTCTCAACTTGCATCTTACAGCTCTGCCAGCGGAAATGTCACTTCCAACAAAACAAAACAGGGTCCAAGGGAATTTGAACTGAGGGAAGTGAAGATCAAGTAGGTCAGGCTGAGATAGCCTGATGGTGGGGAAAGGACACGTGGTTGTGTCCACACTCTGCTGAAGTGTGGCTGTTTTATCTGGAGCTGCTTGGAAAGACCCCCCTCTGTTTCCATTTGGATGGTTTTGTGTTTGTTTTTTTTTAAGAAACTAGAAAATCATTTACATTCCATGCACTGAGCTAAGTATTTTGTTTTTTCCTTTTTAACCATACATGTAATCTGAGTTATATTTTCTTGTAAAAGAATAATACAGATGAAGCTCATCTCTCCCTTGACCCTCCCGCACTGTCCTGCCTTCCTCCCTGAGGGCAGACAGTGCCATCCTTTGGGACAGGGTGGCTCACCCTCCGTCCCTCCTCCCTTGTCAGGGAATACAAGGACAATGCTTTGCTGGCTCAGCTAATCCAGGACAAGCTCGACGCCTACAAAGCCGATGACCCGACGATGGGGGAGGTAAGTCTGACCTGGCCCGTGTGGTTCTCTTGCCGAGGGACCACAGTGTCCATGGGGCAGCCTGGGCACAGCTGGCTTCCTTTGCTCACTGGGTGTGCATGAGCGCCCCTGTTTGTGCATACTGAGCTCCAGTGAAGCAAACGCCCAAGTCCTCGGGCAGGTGGTACAGGTTCTGTTCAGTGGAGCCGAGCGACTAGCTTATTTCTGTTCGCTAGGACTTCTCTGGTGTTAGCACTGAAAGCCCTGTGTCATGGGAATCCCCTCAATGAAACAGAGTTGAAACCATAAAAATGATGTTGCTACATCTCCGGACCTTACTCAGATTTCACTAGTTTTTACGTGTGCTTGTGTGTGTGTGTGTGTGTGTGTGTGTGTGTGTGTGTGTGTGTGCAGTTCTGTGCAATTTTATCACATGCATCTCAGAACTAGCCCATCACTATCGTGACTTCCACACTGATAGCCCCAGGTTCTGGGAACCCGCTCCATCCCAGGCTGGCTGGGTTGGGTGATGGGTCCCCCTTTTGATAGCCAAACCCAGGTGGTGCTCTGCTTTGTAAACTCACTTTGCACCCTGCATTTTGGATCTGCGTCAAAGGACCCTATTCCTGTGAAACAGACACACTGGATTCTCACATGGCGTGTGCTGGCCTCCTTGTCCAGCAGTAGATGGACTGAGTGCTTTCTGGGTCAGAGTTCACATCCTGCTGCCACGTTTCACGGGAGGGCTAGCTGTGCTAGTCAGAGAAGCGGGAGTTGTATGGGGCGGCTCATGAAAGCCTCCCCGGTGTCCTTCCTTCCAGGGCCCGGACAAGGCACGCTCCCAGCTCCTGATCCTGGACCGTGGTTTCGACCCCAGCTCCCCCGTCCTGCATGAGCTGACTTTTCAGGCTATGAGTTACGACCTGCTGCCTATTGAAAATGACGTATACAAGTAAGTAGACGTGACTGCAGCTTTGCAAATGAACCAGACACACCTCTAATTTAAGGACACAGATGTCGTTAATCCTAGGAAAAGCAGGTACATTCATACAGTCTCTTTTTTTAATTTGGTTTTGGCTGCATTGGGTCTTAGTTGTGGCCGGCAGGCTTTCGCTAGTTGTGGTGAATGGGCTTTCGGGCCTACTTGCCCTGGGGCGTGTGAAATGTTAGTACCCTGACCAGAGATCTAACCCACATCTCCTGCACTGGAAGGCATACCCTTAACCACTAGACCACCAGGGAAGTCCCCATACAGTCTCACTAATAAGCCTGCATGCTTTTCTGTGAGTTCCCAAAGTGCAACTGCACCATCAGCTAGAAACCTCTGCCTGTTTGGGGGGAACAAGAACTTGAAATGTTTAGTTCACAGCTCATGTCACTTCACTTCACAGCTGGTTTGGATGTGTTAATATGTTGACTTGTGTAAGAGCGTATCTTACTCAGAGTTAAAACTTCTTAACTACAGTCCATGAAATATGATGATAAAATATACCAGTAGGAGTTTCTTACCAAATTTTTAAAAATTAATTTATTTATTTTTGGCCACACCATGTGGCATGTGGGATCTTAGTTCCCCAACCAATAATTGAACCCACATTCCTGGCATCGGAAGCACAGCGTCTTAACCATTGTACTGCCAGGGAAGTCCCATATTACTGAGTTTTATTTGCATTTTACTTCATTGTAAACAGTTTTCTTGGTAGCAGTCATCAGAAACTCAGTCTCTAAAAACATAGTTTTCTTTTTATGGGAACAGACTATATTGTTCTCGTGTCATTGATTTTATAACCTCAACCATAAAGATAGTGGTTTCAAAATGAAGATTCTAAAAATATGACTGAATCTCAGCTTTCCCCCTTTGGTATCTGTAATTCTCTATTTCCCTTAGATGCTCACGGTTGTACCCGTGACAGTTTGCTGAGGGCCTGCTGCAGGCAGCTGCCAAGGGCTATTTCAGCCCCACACATTAAGGATGGTGTCCCAGGCCATCCCAGGAACAAGTGTGATCCTCGCCTTTCCTTTCCAAGTACCTCCAAAACCACCTATAACCTGACTTCACACCTGAGCCAGGTGGCTTCCGTGGAGCACTTATCAACTGACCCTGAGGGTTTTAAAACAGAACTTCAAGTCAGTTGACTTTGATCAGACCTTTAGGTCTTTTCCCGCCCTAGAAATTGGTAGCCTTCGGAATTCCCTGGTGGTCCAGTGGTTAGGAGTCCATGCCTCTTGCTGATGAGGGCCTGGGTTCAACCCTGGTCAGGGAACTAAGATCCCACAAGATGTGTGGTGTGGCAAAAAAAAAAAAAAGGAAACCACCAGCCTCATGAGATGCCGCAGACCTGACACGGACAGTGGCACCTCAGATGATCGGAGGGCTTGCTGTGCAGTCATTCGTGTGAACGTCGGTCTGTTATAAACCAGGGGATTGGGTGAACTGTGTGGGACATCTCCTGTCCAGGTACGAGACGAGCGGCATCGGGGAGGCGCGGGTGAAGGAGGTGCTCCTGGACGAGGACGACGACCTCTGGATAGCACTGCGCCACAAGCACATCGCGGAGGTGTCCCAGTAAGAGCCTGCCCCGCGCCTGCCCCGGGCCGCGGCGCTCACCCCACCGACACGGGGGGTTGCGGGTGCTGGGTGCCAGTGCGCGTTCTCTGGGCTCCTTGGGCAGAGCTCACCAGTGCAGGCAGGAGTCCCTTGCTTCTGCTAAGTCACCTACCTTCTAACCAGTATTGATGAATCCCTTCTGATGTCTGAGCTCAGGCTCTACCAATCTCATGAATTTAGAAAACCCTTTCTGTGTTAGGGTTACTTTTAGGGTTTTTAGAAAGCGTTTTCTCATTTCAAGATGCTTTATAAACACTAAACACTTGAAGCCAGTTTGTTCCAGTGAAAGATCTACTACATACAATTCAGGGTTTTTGTTTTTAAATATATAGCTGGTATGTCTCCTTCCTCCCTGTTTTCATACCTAAACTTATTCTCAGCAAGAGTCAATGCATATACTAATCTCTATAGGGAAGGGAGTACCTTGCTCTGAAAATGTTTCAAAATGTTTCTAACTCTGGAAAGTTTTTAATAGGCTGTTAAACTGTAGATGACAAGTTTGCTTTTGCAGAAGGACACATTCTGCTACACTGAGTTGATAATATCCACAGGAAATTCACAAGGAACAGTGAGAAAATACTAATAGCCTGGGATAGTTGCTTAGAAAAGTATTCTCCAAACCTTGGAGGATCATTCAACTTTAGAAACACGTTACTTCACATTTCCAGTTATCTTATTTTATTTATACATTCAATATATGCTTTATCATACTAATGTGTATATTTGATAGCATATACAAAAACATAAATTTGAAAAGGATGAAGTAAAATTATATACATAGATGTCCTAACATTTTCTTTTCTGTTCACAAATTGTCTTGTACACCCAACTCTGGAGACCCCTGGTTTAGAGTATTAGGAAAATGGCATATCTCTCTCTCCTCTTAGAAAATCACTTTAAATCTATACCTAAGGGCAGGAAAAGTCACCTCATACTCCTAAAGGCAGGATGTTGTGTGACTCTTTATAGGCAGTGGTCCCCAACCGTTTTGGCATCAGAGACAAGTTTCATGGAAAACAGTTTTTCCACGGATGCAGGGTCAGGAGATGGTTTGGGATGATTCAAGTGCGTTGCATTTACTGTGCACTTTATTTCTACTGTTACTACATCAGCTCCAGCTCAGATCATCAGGCGTTAGATCCCGGAGGCTGGGGACCCCGATACAGAGGCACTTGGTGCCGCATTGAAGCTTAGCTGCCTCCTTCTCTCTTCCAGGGAAGTCACCCGTTCTCTGAAGGATTTTTCTTCCAGCAAGAGAATGAATACTGGTGAGAAGGTAAACCCATATCCATACTCCAGTGCCCTTTGGGTTCATCCCTGCTTTCTCTCTAGGGGCGAGGAGGACACCTCCGTAAAGGACTGGTGAGTTGGGGGCTTGGAGGGGTTCCTGGTCCTCTCTTCATCTCTTACCATTTTGTCTTCTTTTTGTATTCAAGATTGAGACCTGGAACCCACATCTTTTAATATTTATAAAGAGCTTCTTTTTGTTACTCTGAGGATTAACATTTACTGCTCTGGATCACAATACACATTAAGCCAGAAGAACTTGCTAAAACCTTTTTTAGCTTGTGGTAGCAACAGAATTCATATCCCAATTCACCTGGGCCTCTCCTTCTCCCTGCTGGTTATCAGAGGTGTTTATTCCTCTTAGAAACACCACTCTAAATGTGCTGCTCCCTGGCCTGGGATTATTGAGTGATTTCCCGATCCCAGTAGAATCAAGCCCCACCGTGGACACGCCTTAACAGCACCCAGGTCATCGGGCCCCACGGACTCTCATCTCTCCCGCCCTCCTCCTTGCCACCCACCACGGCTGAAGCCATGCCTGAGCTCCTTCCCCAGCCTTGCCTTATGTGGTCCCTGTCCTTTGGCTCAGGCATTGTCTTCTCTGACAATGGGAGGCGCCCCTGCTCTGTGCACCCACACTTGTGAGTCCCTCCAAAAGTGCTAATCCACTCCGTTATAATGACTCCTCTGCTATGTGTTAGCTCCATGAAAACAAAAATTCTTTTCTGTTTGTTTTTGTCCTTGTATCTCTAGGACCTAAAAATGCCTGGTATGTAGTAGTCATTCAATAATTTTTTACTGAGTACATGAATGGGATTAGGTCAGTCACCCAGTTAGAAAGTCAGCAGACCCCTTCCACCTGCCAGGGTGAGATTCCAGCCTTCTCTCACCTTCTCACTGCTTCCTACCTGTCTGCACAACTCCGGCCTTTCTGCAGAGATGAAATGTGAATTGATGCCACGACTGCTTGAGCCGAGTATGCAGAAAAGCAGTGTAGAGATGAAAAATTGCTCTCTCCTGGCAAGAACTGTGCCCTCAGTTACTTTATGGTCCAATAAATAAAACATAATTGCTAGACTTTGAGGTCAGTTCCCCACCAATAAGATAGTCACAGTATTTGGATCAGTAATTTTTTGAGCCAGAGACGTGGAAATCTAAACACACATGATCTTGTGTTTAACGGGTGCATTTGGGGGGGTTACAGAACATGTGCTCAGGAGTCCGGTGTTAGCTGCTGTCCTATGCTGGGCCCACCCCCCAGCCACCCTCTTAGCTCAGGGCCACCGGAGTGAGACGACGTGCTTCCCTCTCCCCACAGACCACCATGCGGGACCTATCCCAGATGCTGAAGAAGATGCCCCAGTACCAGAAAGAGCTCAGCAAGGTATGTTGTTACTGCTCCTCAGTCGCTCAATCGCGCCAGACTCTTTGCGGCCAGAGAGCAAGGTATGATGATCCAAAATGATCCATTTTATTATGAATAAAAACAGCTGCAAAGACTCCTCAAAGCCCCGTGACACTCACGGATTGATGGAAATCCACAAGTTTTTAGTCATCTGCAGTTTTTAAACATTTAATTTATTCCTGGCTGTGCTGGGTCTTTGTTGCTGTGTGGCGAGCGGGAGCTCCTCTCTAGCCGCGGTGTGTCGACTTCTCACCGTGCTGGCTTCTGTTGCAGAGGACGGGCTCCAGGCTGTGCAGGCTCAGTAGTTGCGGCACGCAGGCTCGGTAGTTGTGACTCACAGGCTTAGTTGCTCCACGGCATGTGGAATCTTCCCGGACCACAGAGTGAACCTGAGTCTCCTACATTGGCAGGTGGATTCTTGACCACTGAGCCACCAGGGAGGCCCCCATCTTCAGTTTTTATTAGAAAAAAAAAATGAAAGTTGGGGATAGAGAGTTTATTTCCTAAAACTTTCTCCTCATCTTTTTCTCTCTGTATCCTTCCAATTCTTTACCCCATGGGCCTGCAAGATTGAGCTCAGAGGAGGTCAGCTTGATCTGGGAGTCACACAGCGCTCTTACCTGTGTGTTAATCACTCACTGCCTCAGTGGTCACTAAATCCAGCCCTAAGGAGAGGGGTATTGAGCGCTACCTGCTGGATGGAGGAGTATCAAAGGATTTGTGGACACATGTGAAACTGTCATACCACCCTGCCCCCTTTAAAGGATTTCTCCTTCCTCTTGACTCTTGTAGGTGTTTCTGTCCCTCTGCCCGACACACAGTTCTCTGCTTGAACACATATTTCGTCTCCTTTATGAGGCTGGGGACTCCTAGGCACCTAGCACCGTGTTCATACTTAGCAGCTACTCAGCAAATGCTGTGTGAGTCATGGAGAGATTCCCTGACCACACACTCTCTATTTTGCCCTAGTATTCGACCCACCTGCACCTCGCCGAGGACTGCATGAAGCATTACCAAGGCACTGTGGATAAGCTCTGCCGGGTGGAACAGGTAGGGCCCTTTCCTTCTCCTTCTGCCAGGCTGGTTTACTTGCCCAGCTGAATGTTAACGTCTTACCTTGAACGTCCCGCAGAATCATAGGAAATAGAAATGGGAAAGCCTGCTAGATCCTGTTGTCTCAGCTCTGGAGCCAGCGCAGTTCCTCTCAATGGTAGGGACTAGAGTGGTCCGGAATGCCGTGCCGTTTGGGGTTTGCATGTCTGACTTTCCAGATGCTCCCTGGAATAGCAGAAGAGACTTGTGTGATGCACTGAGCCCTGCACTGACGGAGCTGGCTGGATGTTAACTCCTGAGTGTCCTTTCCTCCTGCTGTGGCCGCACCAGCTTGGAGACCTAGAGGCCGAAAGGGGGCAGTACAGCTGAAGGACAGAAATCCGCCCACGGCCTCCCTGATCACAGTTACGATCAGGGTTCTGTCCCTGTCACCGATTCATTTGATGTGCTTGTTTTTCTTTTCCTCTGTGAAGGGATATAACAAAACTGCCACATTTTCCAGGAGTGTCGTGTGGAATCGCTAATCCTGGCACTGCATTCCTCATGTGTGATAATTCTCATCCAGGGTCCGCGTCTAAGGGAAGGGGGGAATCCCATGATGCAAAACCTCAGCCAAAGGGTCTCTTTTCACAGAAAAAAACAACTCATGTTCTCAGTGTGAGGCTAAGATCTAAATCCCCTGGTTTGATGTGACAGGATGGGCTTAGGTTTCTAAGATGAGCCGTGATTCATGGACTCTCTCAGTAGTCCTGCTGAAATCCATCAGTTTCACAGGGATCTCTGCAAACATAAGGCGTCCTCATCATCAGAACATGACTCTCCAGAACACAGGTTATCCCTAGACCGGTACAAATGCAGTTGAGATTCACCCTGGGAAGTCTACATTTTTTCAGAAGTGCCCAGAGGTATTTGTTGAACTAGTCATATTCAATTTGACTTTGAGGGAGTATTAGGGTCAGTCCTGCTGAGCAGATGTCTGTTGAGGCTTCACTGAGGGCTGAAGGGGCCTCAGAGAGGTGTGGGGGGGCCCACCTTCCTCTGATCCAGGCTGGGCAGAGATACCCCAACTCGAGATCATACTTGTTGCAGACTCCTGGGATTTTGAGAGAAAAAAGGCAATCTTCTGGCAACTTCTGTAAGAGCTACAGAGAAAGTTGCAGAACAAGACCAGATGGTTCTGGATGTGCCGAGACCTACGTGCTGCTTTCTTGGGCCTGTCGAGAACGGATCTGCCTCTTGCCTGAGTCATGGGCGATGGGGGGTGGCAGAGACTATGCTTACTCCACTCTTTTTCTTCAGTTCTGTTGTCAGCTCCCCCTTCCTTCATCTCCCTCAGTGAGATGTGCAGGTTTGGGAGCCCATGTTTTTTCTCTTCCCCCTAAAAGTGTTGGAAGATTAAAAACAGAGTTTTTAAAAAACCCAGAATAGTTTAAAAAAAAAACTCCCCCTTCTGTGCCAGGGGAAGCAGAGCAGGAGGAGTCTAGCCAGGCAGAGGCACCTCACAATACTGACGCTTTTCATCCCCTGAAGCCCCGAGCCCTCTGCAGGGCTGTGTCCCTCCTGGGGACCTACCGGGATTGAGGCTTTCCCTGAGGAATCAGCTCAGGCTCACTGGCACTAACCTGGAGGGAAAAGCCTGCCTTTCAACAACATGGCAAATCTGTGTGGTCTCTGGTTTTGGAAAGTGAAACCTGGGGCTTTGCTCAGCTCTTACCGATGCCATGGAGACCCGTGCTGATTAACTGCAGCATGTGGGGGAGCTCAAGCACCTGTCGCTGACCTTCCCCAACTAAGCCACACATCCCAGACATCCATGGACAGCCCGTATTACCATCTATCCAGACTGTTGCCGTGGGGCCAACACCGTGTGTTTTCTGCAGGACCTGGCCATGGGCACGGATGCTGAAGGAGAGAAGATCAAGGACCCCATGAGAGCCATCGTCCCCATTCTGCTGGATGCGAATGTCAGCACTTACGACAAAATCCGCATCATCCTTCTCTACATCTTTTTGAAGAATGGTAGGAACAGCCAGATATGACAGAGGAGACAGGCCCTTTCTTGGGGAAAATGAGGCAGCTGGGAGGGAGAGAACAAAGTGAAAAACAGCTCGAGAGACAAGGAAAAGGGAAGGAAAAGGGTGTCTAATAGGAAGGTCTGAGGGGCTCTTTACAGCTGGAGAAATGTAGGCAGATCAGCTGCAGCTAGAGGCTGTGTATCCCCCAGTGATTCTAGAGTTAGTCGGAGGGACAGGATAATGAGAAGAAGGCTGGGTGAGGACAGCAGGGAGAGTCTATCAGCTGTATAGCCACTTGATTAGAGCATTTGTGCCAGAGACTTTTAACTTACCCCACATTTGTAATCTGTGCCTTTATTTATTTGTTTTTATTTGGCTGCACCGGGTCTTGCTGTGGGATGCGGGATCTTTAGTTCACCAACCAGGGATCAAACCCAGGCCCCCTGCACTGGGAGCCTGGAGTCTTAGCCACTGGACCACCAGGGAAGCCCCCAATCTGTGCCCATAAATAAGGGATCTTTATGCACATATAGTTGCCATAAGTGTCCACTGTGCAAAAAGATGGACACAGAGGCTCTCTTGTCCAAGCTGACTGTGACGTGGGCCTGGGATGGTGGGGACAGCTGAGAAGCAGGAGATGGATGGAAAGACAGGTCAGGAGGGGCAGTTGCTGGTGGTCATAGCCCAGGACAGAGTGGCTAGAGTTGAACAGGAGTCCTGGCCCTGCCTTGTCTTACAGTAAAGTCGATACATTGAGCAGATTAGTTCCCACTGATGCCAAGGAGGAGAGGGGGGCGCCATCCCCCACCCCAGGCACTAGGCTCTGCTTCTGAGTGTGCGATGCACAGTGGCTGGTATGGTGATCAGGGTTTTGTTCTTGCAGGCATCACTGAGGAAAACCTGAACAAACTGATCCAGCATGCTCAGATCCCGCCGGAGGACAGTGAGATCATCACGAACATGGCACACCTCGGGGTGCCCATCGTCACAGACGTGAGCGCCAGCTTCGTGTTGTGGGGGAAGCCCAGGGGAGGTGGCGGCTCTCATCTCTTCTCCCCTAACTTCCTTAACGCAGCTTATGATACACACACTCAACATTGAGAAAGAAAAAATCAGAGGAAGGCAGGTGTAGAGGTATAAACAGAATCAAGGTGTAGTGCCGGGAAGCCAGGTGGGCACATCAAAGAGGCACCACGTGGTCTCAAAGCTGAGCTGTGCCCGTGAACCAGCCGAAGACACACCAGCTCCATCCTGCGTGTCTTGAGTCAGCCTGGCTCAGCCGTTGGGACATTCAGACTCAGCGTCTTCTGTGAGGTTGCTGTCAGGCCATCTTGAGACCTTTGAGTCTGCTACTCTGGCAATGACTCAGGACCCAGTTGGGGCAGGTTTTAGGGGCCCAACTGGCAGTGAGCTCGAGAAGAGGCTGAGGTGGGAGGGGCCCCCCACCAGGAGCCTTGCTTGTAGGAACCCTGCTTCCTGCAGGGAGTCAGTGCTGATAAAACCGGGCTGTAGGTTGGCTCCTTCTGGAATCTTATTAGAGTCAAAAGCTTTGTTCCGGAGCCACCAGACCAGAGACCTGTGACTGGGGGTCATTTGGTGTTTTCAGACCCTGTTCACAAAGGGACCAAATGAGAATGGAGATGATTCTCTCAGTGCACCCTGTGCTGCTGAAGCAAAATCAAAGGACAGGTCTCACCAGAGCAGGATTTTCTTCTTCTGTTGTTCAGTGGCCAAGTCGTGTCTGACTCTTTGCAACCCCATGGACTGCAGCACACCAGGTCTCTCTGTCCTTCACCATCTCCCTGAGTTTGCCCAAACTCAGGTCCATTCAGTCAGTGATGCCATCCAACCATCTCATCCTCTGTCGCCCCCTTTTCCTCCTGCCTTCAGTCTGTCCCAGCATCAGGGTCTTTTCCAGTGAGTCAGCTCTTCGTACCAGATGGCCGAAGTATTAGAGCGTCAGCTTCAGCATCAGCCTTTCCAATGAGTATTCAAGGTTGATTATCTTTAAGATTGACTGGTTTGATCTCCTTGCTGTCCAAGGGACTCTCAAGAGTCTTCTCCAGTAATTGACAACAAACTATTTTTTTAACTTCTTGCCTTTGTAAAAAACGGTTCTTATATGTTTGACCCACATTGGCCGTTTTTTAAGGCTTTAAAAAAGAACCAAGTTTGCTCCAGATTCTTGGGCTGGAGCCCATGGGCACAATCTGGGCTTTTCCAGGAAAACCTGTCCACGTGTTAGCCTTTTCCCAAGGCTGATCCCCACAGGGCGCCTTGGGACCAGCGGGGCCACGTGGGCCCAGGCGCTGACTCCGCCGCCTGTCATGTGTTTGCCTTCAGTCCACCCTGCGTCGCAGGAGCAAGCCAGAGCGGAAGGAGCGCGTCAGCGAGCAGACCTACCAGCTCTCACGATGGACCCCAATCATCAAAGACATCATGGAGGTCAGCACAGGCTGGGACAAGGGTGCGAGGCCTGCAGGGCCCGGGGGCTTCAGCCTCACCTGTCCTCAGGTGGCAGTGACACCCGGGGCTTTGCATCTGGGCCTCGGAGGGTTTGCGCAGAGCAGCCCCAGGAGACAGTCAGCCAGACACAGGTTCCCCAGATCCACATGATTCAGCCCCAGAGTAGGGCCCCCTTGATGGTATCACAGTGCCTGAAGGTCATATGAGTAGCAAGCTCCACGCCGAGGGCACAGCAGCAGGGAGGGCATTCAGAAAGTGACCCCAGGCCCCCCAGCTGCTCCCGTCACGTCAGCCAGAGACCCTGATAAGCACCTTTCTGTTCAGATCATCCCCTGCCTGCACGTTCTCGCTCTCCACCTCCTGAATCCTGCCTTTCTGCAAAGTCCCTGTCCGGTCTCACTGTCTCCGCACGCTGAGCACCACGTAGCTGAGAGCCCAGCACCACAGAGGCCTCCCTGGCCTCCTGCAGCGGGTGTCAGAGCTGCTCTGTGCGTGTTTGCTCGCAGGGTTGGGTCGTCATTTTAGACCTTGGCCCTGCGCCCTCTCCTCCCATGTCCTCTGGCACCATGCCTTGTGCACAGACGGTGTTTTGCATCTGTGAAGGGAAGGTAGCCCAGGTGTCCCTCCCTCCCCTCCCCCTTGTAGTTCAAGGTCAAGGAAACTGTAGAACCCTGCCCCACGGGAGCTCTGGAGTGGGGCCTGGAGATAGTCTGTCCAGCTGCTGCCCTTGGACAGGACTGAGGTCCAGAGAATGAAGAGACTTGCCCAGGATCCCTTTGCAAATTCATAGCAGTCCAGGTGTCCCCACTGAATTGTATGCTAAAATAGCTATATTTTAAATATATAGAGTGCGTCAGCTTCCTATTTTTAAATCCCACAAACGGAAAGGATGGGTGAACGTGAGACATCTAGAAACCAGTGACGTCTTTTTGCCTGGCAGAGTGGGCCAACCCCCCGCCTCATTCCCTCCTTCACTCTCTGCTCCTTCCTCTCCCCGTCCAGCCCCCCAAAGAGGCATGTGTGGGTGCTACACGGTAGCTGTCGGGAGTGGAGACTTCTCAGCAGCAGAGGGTGGGGAGCAGAATCTACCCACCAGACAATAGGCCCTTGGAAACCTGTGCGTAGTGGCTACTAGACGGATGCAAGGGTCTGGAGGGATGGGACATTTATAACCTCACATAGGAATATAAAGGGGAAAAAAGAGTAAACTGAAAGAGAAGCAAGAAAAATTAAGTCAGGGTTTTAAAAAAATAACTTCTCTTCAAGAGCAGACCTTTAAACTCATCTCCTTGTATCCGCCGGTCCCAGGGCACCTGCTCCACGCCCAGCAGGGCAGGAATCACCCCCCAGCAAGCAGAGGAGCTCCGATTCCTGCAGAGCTGGCCGTGATTGGCTAAGTGACTGGTCCTTGGAATCGTCTTACCTTGGTTCCATCAGCCCTTGTCAAAGCCGTCTCTCTTCTTTCCAGGACACTATTGAAGACAAACTTGACACCAAGCACTACCCGTACATCTCCACCCGCTCCTCTGCCTCCTTCAGCACCACCGCTGTGAGGTGAGGACCGAGTAAGGGCAGAGGACCGAGCAGGACCGTGTCCGGCTGGACGGCAGCCACACGGTAGTCCTGCCGTGATCCCGCGTGACCTGCGGGAACCCTCCCGCAGCTGCTCATCACAGGGTGCAGGCCAAGTCCTTGCAGTGGCCCGGGAGGCCCCCCACCTCGTGGCTTCCTGTTCCATCTCGACTCACTCCTTACTCCTCTCTTATTCCTCCTCCATTTCAGCCACATCAGCCTCCTTGCCCTCCCCGGAACATGCCAGGCTCAATTCTGCCTCAGGAGCCTTGGCATTTGCTCCCCACCCCCCCCCACCCCCGCCTGAAATGATCTGTCCCCAGATGTATCTGGGGACATCCGCATGGCTGCTATCTCCTCCAGGTCCTTAATCAATTATTACTTTCTCCCTTCTTCCTTAACCACCCCATTCAAAATGACAGTACAGCAACCTTCCGAGCAGTATTCATAACAGCTCAAAAGTGGGAATGACCCCGCTGTCCATCAGCTGATGAATGGATAAAGAACATATGGTACATTCATATAATGGGGTATCATTCAGCCAAAGATAGGAATGAAATACTGATCCGTGCTACAACCTTGAACCTTGAAAATACTAAGTGAAAGAAGCCAGTCACTAAAGCCCACATATTCTATCATTCTGTCTATATGCGATGTCTAGAATGGGCAAGTCTCAAGAGAAGTAGATAAGTGGTTGCTGGGAACAGGGGTGAGGGCTGGGAGATAGGGGTTACTGCTACTAGGTACAGGGTTTCTTTTGGGGGGGTGATGAAATGGTCTAAACTTGTGGTGATGGCTCACAATTCTGTGACTATACTGAACACAGAGAATTCTACAATTTAAAACAAGTGAATTGTATGATACATGAATTACCTGTCCATAAAGGTGTTATAGAAAATAATGGAAAAATTACAGCCCCCAGCCTTTCCTGTCCATGTGCCTGCTGATGCTCAGACATTTCTCAGGTTGGAGATGTGAGCAGAGGCAGTCAGTCCATGCTTCCGTCTCCCAGTCCTCCAGCCCTCTGTGTTTTCTTGGCTGCCCATGATGCCTCATGTGTATGTTTTTGAAAACTCCTCCTCTCATGCACCACCTTGCTGTCTTCATCCAGAAGTCTTTCCTGCTGTGTGTGGTGGGCCATGTGTCCACGGGCCAGTCCCTGGGACTCTCACACTGTGAACACAGGTCCCCTTGACTCTTTGCTGCCCTCTTGTGTGTGGCCCAGGTTCCCAGGTCAGACTTTCTAGAACACGCACCTCCATCCTTCTACGCATACTTTCCCTGCCCATCTTCTCTCTTCACCCCTCTTCTGTCGGGACTCCCAGGCCTGCATGGCACATTCCCCCACCCCGATGCCAGTGGAGGCCAAATGTTTATTGCCAACACTGGAGTAGAATGCAAAATCCCCCGTGGTGTCACAGCCAGATGCCGACTAAGGCAGACAAATGATCTCACGGGCAAAACAAAAGGACTGTGATCCTCGGGGCTGGTCCAGGCGGGCTCCCAGGGCCTTCAAGATTTGGAAAGTGACTTCAATGCTGCTGTAAGTCAGGAAGAAGGGTGAAGGTTCCACTGTCCAGAGGAGCCTTGCTCTCCTCGTTGTGTTTTGATTTTTGTTTTCCTCATTTTTCTTAACCTGGAAGCAGCCCATTTCTCACTGTTTCCGAGGACAAGGTGAAGGCCCATTGAAAGCCAGGGCAGAGGAGGAGGCACTGGGGAACTGTCTGGCCGCTGAGATGCCCGTCTTTCAGGAGGCAGCTCGGCACCACCTCCTCCAGGAAGCCTTCCCCGTTGACACCCGGGTGGTGCTAGATGGCCCTTCCCTGTGCCTGTCCCCACGGCACTGAGTTCCTCTCCATGTAGTGCAAGGCAGACCCTCCTTCTCCCTGCACTGTCCTCGACCCACCACTTCAGTTAAGCCACAAGCTCTTGGGATCTCACTAGGGTTAGCTCCTCGGTGCTGGGGTGGCCCTGTGAGGCCTGCAGTGTACATCTGCCTGGTGAATCAATGTGCCAGCTGCAGACAGGCCCGGGACTATGGTCGCTGCTCCTTGCAGCAGAGTGTCCCAGAACTCTACAACTTGGGAGAGACACCAGGACCATCATCCAGTGGGTGGAGCCACTGAGCCTCTGGCTTTAAAGCTGACCTGAACCTGTCTGTTGCCTGCGTGTTTCTAAGAGAATGACAGGGTCACAGGACGGGCGCTCTTGATGATTCTTCTCCCAGCAGCCAAAGCACTTGATAATTTTGCACTGCCGTCCAGTTCATACAGCACTTGCTAAGCATCTGCTCTGTTTTTAGTCACTGGTGTATAGAATGAGTCCTACGTCATGGAATGAAAGCGTTGGTTGCTCAGTCGTGTCCAACTCTTTGCAACCCCATGGACTGTAGCCTGCCAGGCTCCTCTGTCCATGTAATTCTCCAGGCAAGAATCCTGGAGTGGGTTGCCATGCCCTTCTCCAGAGGATCTTCCCGACCCTGGGATCAAACCCAGGTCTCCTGCATTGCAGGCCGATTCTTTACCGGAATCTGAGCCACCAGGGGAATTACGTCATGGAATAATGAAGTATAAATGCTGTATATACAGATACACATGATTAACATCCTTCTCTCTCCCTCCCCAGCGCCCGCTATGGGCACTGGCATAAGAACAAGGCCCCCGGGGAGTACCGCAGTGGTCCGCGCCTTATTATCTTCATTCTGGGGGGCGTGAGCCTGAACGAGATGCGCTGTGCTTACGAGGTGACCCAAGCCAACGGCAAGTGGGAAGTGCTCATAGGTGAGTGGGGCGTATTTTCTAGAGGGAAGGGCTGCTTCATGCACTGTGACTCCATTCCACGCTTCAGTGTTTCATCCTATCTCCAGTTCTCCGCTGCCCCTGCAACACTTTGCCTCTAGACACGTCTGTGGACGCAGCCACGGAGGGGTGAAGGGGCCCTTCCTCAGGTCTGCTCTGCTTCTTGACGAGCGGCAGCCCCACGTGGTGGGAAGTGCCTGGTCCCAGGCCCCAACAGACTCAATGTTCCTGCTCTGGCACCGCCACTCGGGCTCCCTCAAAAGTGCCACCCTCTCCACGCTGCGATTTCCTCACCCACCAAAATTGGGTTAAGGGCACCCACTAAACTGGGCCTGGGGTGGAGGGGCACGTCAGTTTCCTGGCCTCGAGCCTCACGTCCAGAAGATGCTCAGTGAACAGGTCAATGAGCCCTGGCCCCGGTACCTGTCAGTTAGAGATACACAGCCCAGGCGTGCAAGCAGATACTGCTCAAAACGTTCTCGGCTCTGCTGAGGGCTGCCCCAGCCAGTTCCTACCGCTTCAGGGTCTATCATATCCCTGCTGGTTTTCCAGAAGAAAGGAAGCAGCTCCTAAGAGCTGACTTAAGGCAACAGGAGAAGATTTTCCCCTTTTTCATGTCTACAGGAGCCTCCCCAATTTCTCCGCCCGGAAGAGGAAACGTTGAGAAAAATCTTTGCTTTCTCCAGATGACTTCTTCTTTCTTGTGCCCTTAACAAACTGGAGTTGCCTCTGCCCAGGGTGCCTCTTGACATTAACTGACCAGAGATGACTAGCACCTCCTGTCCTGGCCGGGCCCTGCCCTTGCCCCTCAGCTCAGTAACAGGTGTCACTTTTATACCTTCACTTTGGGGGAAACCAGTCCACGTGGCCCTTCCTGGGGGCATCAAGATGGACCTGGCACTGTCTTCACAACTCTGAGCTTCCAGATCCCACCATTCAGGGGGTAGATCGCACATCCCCACCGCTACCCCTGCCCCTCCCTACTCCCAGAAGCCTCTCTGGCCACCATTTCTCCCTGGGTTTTCTCCCTTTTTGGTTACATAGGCCCCCCGTGGCGGAGCTCTCTGTGTTTTTGGCTTGCATACGTGTTGCATGAGCGTGTTGGCTAATTCTGCTCAAACCAGCTCTCCTGGGCCGACGCGTCCCAGCCAGGCTTCGTTGTAACCCCCTCTTCCACGCTGGCCTGACCTGAGGGTCCCTGTCGGGAGGTGGAGACCCGGGGAGACACGGTCACCCGTGCAGATGGGTGGAGAGGCCTGGTGCGGACCGCCGACGCCCGCTATGTGCTTGCATGTCCGCCCGCTGTCCTCGCGGCCTGTGTGCGCGTGCGCCGCGTGTGCACCTCACGTGTGCGCATGCGGCTCACTCTCGCACCTCATTGGCTGCATAAACGTAGGCCTAAGTTGGCATGCTCCTGTAACGTACCTGTGTTCAAGCAGTCAGCTGGCCTCTGTTCTCCCGCAGGTTCTACTCATATTCTCACTCCCACCAAATTTCTCATGGACCTGAGACACCCCGACTTCCGGGAGTCCTCTAGGGTATCTTTTGAGGATCAGGCTCCAACAATGGAGTGAGAGCCAAAGAAACAAAGTAAAAGCAGCTTATTACAGAAAAGAAACTCTTCCACTCTGAAGGGTTTTCTTTGATTTATTACGTCACTCTTTTTCTTTTCTTTTTATTTTTTTTCCCTTTTCAGTTTATTATTTATTTGATTTTCTTTTAACGAGAAAATGCTTGCAGTTCTTCACACCGATTGAAAATGTGTCCTGATGCTGCCCTTCACCAACCCTGCCCGAGCGCCGCTGGGCTCTGGCTTGCCAGCTCGCTCACGCCACAGGTCACCTGCTGCTCAGACAGCTGCAGCCCCCTGAGCTTTAAATGATCACAACTGCTATGCACAGCTCTCCAGAGGGGGCTGGACATGGAGGGATGCTGCAGGCACGGCACCTAAGCCTGCTGGCCGTGGGGTGAATTCCTGATGATGAGGAAGGCTTGGCACAGGGCGCCAGAACAGACCCCCAGTCTGTGGTAGTTAAATATGTCAATACATTTTGCCCAGGACAGGCACTTACCCCAAGGAACAATTTCTAAGGGGTGATGGGGTCGTAAGCCACCTGGTTTAAGGTGAACTCCAGCCACCAGTGGAAACAGCTGGTGTCTCCTGGCCTAGGGAAAGCGGCACTTATTAGTCATTTGCTCTTTCGGTAATTGCTTTTAATTCTCCTGTGGATCCTTCCAAGAGTTGAGAAGCATACTCCTCTCTGCAGCTGGAGTCTCCTAGTCAGATTGAGAGCCATTGGGTAGAAATCTGTTCTCAACAGTATGTGCTGTTTTGAAGAGCGTCTCCTCTCCCACAAGCTCATGCCTTTATCTCAGTTACCTGGGAACCTGTTGTGGGTTTGGTAGGTTATCCAGGTTTTATTCTTGCCCTTGAGAGAGTAAGAGTTCCTTGCTCTCTCTTTTCCACTCTTCTATCGTGCTGGAAACCTCCCCAGCCTGTTCAGATGGCAGACTGGCCCCAAAGACCTCACTGCAGCATGAGTTGTTTCATAGCTTCACTGCACACTGTGATGAGGCCACATCTTGTGTGCATGCCCTCCTCTACTCCATTGACCACGGACCCTGGAAATGTCCCCTCCCCCAACCCCACCCCCAGGCTGAGATGCCCTGTGAGCCACCTGTGAGTGAGTAGCAGACAGACCAGGACTCTAGCCCCAGCTTGGCCACAAGCACCTGTGTGAGTGGGGGAGGTTACTCCCCCTGGGCTACAGAACACAGGGAGGCTGGATCGCAGAGCCCCTCAGACTCTGGCCATCTGTGATGCCGTCGTTCAGTTGGAGGCTCAAACCAGGCAGCCCTGCCCCACTCTCTGGCGAGCCCTCCCTCCATTCTCTGGGGAGTGGACATCAGAACCCTGGCTGGGTAATGTCAGAAGTATGCTTGTTTACTTTATAAAGAATGAGCTCCATCTATGAAGGACCTGCTCTAAAGGTTGACCCTCGAGGCAGGGTTGTTCATCTCCTCTTTCTTTGCCTTGGCTGAGAGATAGCTGCCCCAGGGCAGTAGGGAGGTGAGGAGCAGCAAGGGCCTGTAAGCCAGGACAGTGAGGCTGGCCGTGGTGCTGGGCTATCTGCCATCCTGCCCAGGCTGCCTTTGCCTAGAAAACGAGGCCAGTGGGTGATGAATAAAAGCAAGTGTTAAAAAAAGTCATTCTTAAGAAGCACCTTGATAGGATGGTAATCAGAGAGATCTGGTTCTCATGCAGATGGCAGGTAGGTGGACAGCATTTGCTGTATTTCGAGACTTCTCAAAGGACATGTGGAGAAGGCAGTGGCATCCCACTCCAATACTCTTGCCTGGAAAATCCCATGGGTGGAGGAGCCTGGTAGGCTGCAGTCCATGGGGTCGCTAAGAGTTGGACACGACTGAGTGACTTTGCTTTCAGTTTTCACTTTCATGCATTGGAGAAGGAAATGGCAACCCACTCCAGTGTTCTTACCTGGAGAATCCCAGGGATAGGGGAGACTGTTGGGCTTCCGTCTATGGGGTCGCACAGAGTCGGACACAACTGAAGTGACTTAGCAGCAGCAGCAGCAAAGGACATGACCGCAGCCCTGGCAGACCCCTTGCACAGTCAGAAAGAATCACAAACCCAGACCCCAAGGGCTCCTGCTCAGATTTGCCCTGGGATTCCTTGCAATCGGAGACACCTCTCCTTTGCTGTCTCTGTTTTACATTCAATCAGCGGAGAGTGTCTTGGCTGCCATTAGAGCAGAGAGAGCACTACAGACAGTATGTTCTTGGCTTCTGAGATGCTTTGTTGGGCAGCGCTGTATTTTAGAGTTCAGTTAAGAAGAAGTGAGGCATGGAGTCCTCATCCCTGCTACTGCTAAGTCACTTCAGTTGTGTCCAACTCTGTGCGACCCCATAGAAGGCAGCCCACCAGGCTCCCCCATCCCTGGAATTCTCCAGGCAAGAACACTGGAGTGAGTTGCCATTTCCTTCTCCAATGCGTGAAAGTGAAGTCGCTCAGTCGTGTCCGACTCAGCGACCCCATGGACTGCAGCCTACTAGGTCCTCCATCCATGGGATTTTCCAGGCAAGAGTACTGGAGTGGGGTGCCATTGCCTTCTCCAAGTCCTCATCCCAGGGAAGTTAAAAAGCAGATGAATGTCCAGCCTGCCCACTTCTGTTGTAATTGTCCAAGTGACTAAAGCCTAGAACAGTACAGGGTGTTGGAGAGGCAGGGTGGTGTCCCACACATCAGTGTGAGCAGAAACTTAGCTTTTAGAGATGGGTTTTCCCTGCTCGGCAGTGAACGTGGGCCCACGAGTGTTCTCGTGGGCACTGTGTGTGGATGCCAGTGTTGTGCTCCACCCTCCTGACTCCTCCCTCTCCTGGCCCCTCCCTCTTCTCCTGGCCCCTCCTCCTTCTGGCCCTTCCCTCTCCTCCTGGCCCTTCCCTCTCCTGACCCCTTTCTGTCCTGGAGCTGAGGCCTGCTCCACCTGGCCCTGGCTGAAGGTGGAAGGCGTGGATAACTAAGCGTACAGATGCCACCAAGTCTCGGCTCAGTCCCCACTAATCAATCCATCATTCCTCCCAACTAAGAAATGAAATATTTTGATCAGCTCTGCACCTTGGTGCTGTGGATGGTTTATGTTAAAAGGATTGACTATTAGCGAATGTCCAGAAGACAGTCAGAAGCTAATGAAAGGGGCTGCAAGGCTGACTTAGACCTATTACACAGCACTTACAAGGGGAAGAAGTTTTTTTGTTTTGTTTTTATGTTGAATACTTTGCTTTATTTTAGATCAAGGTCAGATAAGTTCCATTTTTTCAGTGGGACTCAGATTTGAATCTGAATTCAGAGCTGACCCAGTGCCCAGCTGCTGTTTGAGCATTGCCTTCCACATCCCCTCCCGGGGCAGGAGGCCACAGGGCCCCCAGAATCAAAAGCGGAGGCATGGCTTCTAGGCCTGGCTGTGCCACCAACATGCCCCACCAGCATGAGCATCTTTTTCCCATCTGTAGAATGCCGGTGGGCAAGGCCACTGTCTTCCCACACCTGGCAGATCATCTCACTCACCTGGGCTGCTCTTAAATGTGCAGTTTAAACCTACTATTCCCTGACACTGCCCTCGATAGTCTGAGTCTTCAGGATTGATTCAGGCAATTCCAGAACCAGCTGGATCAGCTGATCTGTCAGAATTCTTCTGGTTTTCAGATGCTGTCAGTGAGAAGGAAGGATTTTGTCTTGGCAGAGCTCACTGTGTCTGGCCGCAAGCTTTGACAGTCTTTGGATGACTTTGTTTTGAAGATCACCGTTCACATTTCAGATTTGCAGTTATGTAGGATAAGGGGGACCCTCGGAGTGGCTCTAGATGGCCTGCGTGGTCGGCCACCTTTGGGTTCAAGTGAGAACGTTTGCAGTGTTTGTGGTGCTGAGAAGTTTGACCAGGGTATTAAGTTTGATCAGCGATATCGCTGATTGCGTGGCAGGAATGGGTCTCAGGTGATTTCAGATTAACACCAGCTGGTCTGCATCCTTTAAAGGGACAGGAGCTTGCCTGTGTGAGGAGCCCTAGAGGCCTCACTGGTTACCTGATACTCTTGGTCCTGGCTCAGATGGTAAGGAATCTGCCGGCTAATGCAGGAGACCCGGGTTTGATCCCTGGGTCAAGAAAATCCCCTTGGAGACAGGAATGGCAGCCCACTCCAGTATTCTTGCCTGGGGAATCCCATGGACGAGGAGCCCGGAGGGCTACAGTCCATGGGGTCGCAAAGAGTAGGACACGACAGAACGACTAACACTTTAACCTGGTCTTGGATGTTTTCTGCTTTCAATGAAAGACTGGGAGCACCAGACGATCAGATAATATCCAGTTCTAAAGAATGAATTCCTTCACCTCTTTTTGGCCTCCCACCAGCCCTGAATCTGCACGGAAGCAAGGTTAGGAAGCACGATGGTCCAGACATCTGATCAGAGGCCTTTTGAGTCCCCTCTAAATCCAGTCTTTCCTCTTGTTTCCTGGAATCCAGCGGATGGCTGTGGGGGAGGATGTTAAGGATGGTTTTTCCGGCATGTGCATAGCCTAGGAAGCCCCCAAGGTAATCCCAGCTTAGAGTTCCCAGCAGCCATCTCTCAGCTGTAGACACCTAAACTGCATCGAGCTGAGACTTGGAGACTTTCATTCTGCCAGTGGTCCTGGTCAGAATTTGGTAACATTTATTCCTATTTCCTCATCTAGGGATGAGGCCTTTGACCTTTAGGACTAGCAGAAAGATTCATAAGGTCACAGAAATGAGTGTCTTCGAGGGAGACAGGGACACCCTGTTGAAACTGGTGTCGCCTTTGCCAAAGGAGCCTTGAGTCTGCAGAAAGAGTCAGCTTTGGGCACAGGGCTGGCATGGGCTGCACGCTCGCTCAGGACATCACGCTCGGCCCCTCGGGGAAGCAGCCAGGAAGGGACTGGTTCCTTACTCAGAGCAGTGGCTGGGGCTTGAGCTGCAGAGAAGCCTCTCACACCAGAGACGGCTTCTCCAGTGTTCTCCTGGTCTGCAGTGCCAGCCGTCAGGGGTCAGCTGCGCAAGTAGTGGTCAAAGGCGTACGGACCCTGCTATTTGGAATCACTCCCCAGGATCCCACCAAAGCCTTCTTCTGCCTGCCCTCAGGATGGAAATCTGGCCTCCTGTGGTTTCTGGTCCCCTCTTCCCAGGAAGGCCTGCGCCCTTGCCCGCATCTCCAGGGAGGCACATTTTCAAGGACGGGTCTCTTTTGTTCAGTTCTCTCCCACCGGGATCTCTTTCTTTGAAGCCTTCTGCTGCATGCGTGCAGGCGTCATGCTCACACACCAGTCACTTCTGTTGTTTTTGAGTAAGTCCATGTCCAAACCACACGATCCATGCATCTTTTTTTACTGCACTTATTAGATCTCTCTCTTTACGAAAAAGGACTTCATTTATTTTTATTTTTTTTTATTTTTGCGGTAGAATTATATCTAATTCCATTAGCTTAAATTTTTGCAAGCATTTCTAACCTCTTACAATGTGCGGGTCTCTGCAAGGTAAGGCCTCAGGTTCCCTGGCCCTCCCCCTTTCACACCTGAGGTCCCTCCCACCATGAAGCCCCAGCTAGCTGGCTCCCAGAGCGCGGTGGCTTCCCCTGGGTGCTCTGTCCACCCCCTTCCTCCCAACCTGGACCTCTCTTTCCACACACAGCCCCTCTGCGAACCCCTGCCCTGTTCACCCCCCTCTTCCCCGCCATGTGGTTCGGCACTTCTCTCCCTGGCTTCATCTTGAGTTCAGGAGAGAATTAGAAGGATGGCAGCCCTGTCCCCTGGCAGACAGCACTGAGCCCAGCTGGAGAGACCGCACCTTCCTCGGTACAGCCCGGGGGACCCTGCCCGAGCCAGAGGAGGTGTTCTGTTCACCCATGACCCCGAAATGTCTCCTGGGCCAGTTGTGATGTGGCCCCAAACCCCAGCCCCCACCCCCCTCTCTGTGTCCACTTGACCGAGGCCAGGGGAGGGGAGGGGGCGGCTGCAGCTGTGGGAATGGACAAGGGCAGGGGAGGGGAAAGTGTTTGAAACCAGAGGCGGCAAGCTCACAGGTGTTTTCTGCCTCCCCAGGATCCACGCACATTCTCACCCCACAGAAACTGCTGGACACACTGAAGAAACTGAATAAAACAGATGAAGAAATAAGCAGTTAAAAAATAAGTCGCCCCTCCAAACAAAACCGAACCCTCTCCCCAAAGTGCTCGCAGCCCCGACCGCCTTGGTCCCTTCTCTGACCCCTCCTCCCTCCACCGCCTCCCCCAGCTCTGCACGCCCGGCCGGCACTGTCGCCGCCGCGTTCTCGTGTTTGGTGATGCCCTCTTCTTGTTTGAAACAAAATAATGCATTGTTTTTTGATTTTTTTTTTTTTAAGAGTCCCTTCTATGTGTATCCTGGAGGAGACGTTTGGGACGAGGGCCATGCTGCCACCGGGTTCCTGGAACCGTTTAGGGTGAATGGACACCTCCTCCCCATTAGTCAGGATTTTATGACCTTGTACATAGCCCAGCGTGACGTGTGCACATTTGCTTGTGTTTGGGAAGGTAGACGTTTGGGTGTTTTTAAGAACCCGTTTGGGGTCGCTCCTGTTCGTGTTGGGAATCACTGAGCTTTCCATTCTTGGAGTATGTCAAACTGAGGGTGTCTTTTCTCTTCACTCCAGTTCCTCCCCCTCGGTGCCGGCTCTCATTCACGTGAGCTTGGAAGTGAAGCTCAGGTGATATCTCGAGAGGTTTGCGCTGGAGCCAACCTCTGCTCTCTCTCCCCAAGGGGCTCGCTCCCCCCATCCCCTGGTGCTGGGGATGGGGGGTAGGGGTTGGGCCACAGGAAGTCGGGCTGGGTGCCCTGTCTCAGCGCCCTCCCTGGCCACAGCCACAGCGCTGTGGTCCTGTCTGCGGTCTATCACCGTGCCTGGATGAGAGAGGAGCAGGCTTCCACTGGGGACCTGGGTCTCCAGTTAGACCTGGTCCTTCAGACCCCATCCTTCCCCAGGCATCATCCCCCGACACCACCACCAGAGCTCCTCTTTCTTAGTGAAGTCAGCTTGGGTAGAGCTTATGGCTCAGCAACGGACTAGGACTGGGAGGGTCCCGCAGGCTCCTGGTTCAGAGGTCCCTTTCCTGTCCGTGCCCCTGAGGCTTCAAACTACACGAAGCGTAGCCTGCTGGGTTTACACAGACCCCAATCCCACCCCGGATCATCCTCTGTTTAAGATACTCCCTAATACTTTATTTTGTGTAGTGTGGGGTCATTTGTCATCATGCTTGTAAGAAAAAAACAATCATTTTACTCTCTGTATAAAGATGTAGCTGTATAAAACTTAGCTGTTGATGCAGAAATCAAAGAGGCCAATGCAGGAAGGATGTCTCCTCATCCTCAGGACTCAGCGGCTCGTTCTCCGGAAGGGAGCACACTCTGTTCTGCTGCTGCTGTGAACTATAACGACAGTGGAAGTCACAAAAAATGTCCCGCACCCACCCCCCACGCCCTTGAACCCCCCAGACCGTGTGTGTATATTACTGTCTTGTGGCATCGTCGTTGCGAACGTGTGTGTGCTAGTTCTCCGCCACCCTCTTCCCTTTCGGAATATATCCTCCGCCCGCCCGTTAGATGCATCGTGGCGTTCTCTTCTCAAGGCTTTGAAATCTTCCCCCTTTGCACTCAGATTAGTTTTCAGGTCTGTCTCCCTGCCACCCCCCCCCCCCTTCCTTATGAGATCTTATTTCCTTAGGACAGACTGTAAGGATCTGCCTTGGTTTCTTCCTGTTAAAACTGCTTGTTTTGTCCCCTGCCCTTGACCAAACGATGCTCATGCTTCAGGACCTTGTTTGTCCAACACGTTGGTTTTCCTTTCTCTGTTATTTATATAAAAAATAATTTATCAAAAGGATATTTTAAAAAAAGCTAGTCTGTCTTGAAACTTGTTTACCTTGAAATTATCAGAATCTCAGTGTTTGAAACTATTGAAGCACAAATGTGTATCATCTCTGTACCGTTCTGTACTAAAGCACTCGAGTCTAATAAAGAAATAAATCAGCGCCCGTTCATGGTGTCCAGGGTGACTCGCCGCCCGGTTTCTCTTGGGGAGCAGGAGGAGAAAGGCTTCATCGATGGTCCAGTGGGGAGGAGCCCAGCTGCCCCTGGCCATGGCGTGGAGCCTTCTGGATCCAGGTCACTGCGACTACTAGGATCTAGGGCCGTCTGGAGTCTGCAGACAACCCGCGGAGGGTGAACCACACTGCCTGAGAGCGGGCAGTTCTCCCATCGTCCTGGGTCTCTGTATGTAGGTTGTCTCTCAGCCTCGGAGACCGCAGGGCTGCGTCTCGGCAGGTGGCGCCCTCCGTGAGTCTGTGGTGACGGTGCATTTAGGGCATGTGATGAGGTCACTGCATCAGCCTTAGTGTTCTCCTCCTCTCTTCCTGCTGCCACACCACCTAGCCTTCCAATGAACTTTCACATCTGGAAGGCATGAAGCCTGTTGGTGACTTGGGGAGACTGTGATGAGTTTGGCCCAGCATGAAGAGGAGGACCCTTACGTTAGGCTCATGGTGACACTGGAAATATTAAAATCAATTTCAAATGAAGCATGGTGACCTCATCCATAAGCCAAGCAAATTCCCCCAATTCCAATCACAAAAGAATATATTTTAGAATTAAACCAATTAAGTCCATCCCTAAAGGTGTGGGAGAAACCCAAACAACAGACAGCAGAATTATACTCCTTGGAGGAAAAAGTGGCACCAGAGGTAATGCTGCTGAAGTGAAAGGAAAGTGAAGTCGCTCAGCCGTGTCCGACTCTTTGTGACCCCATGGACTGTAGCCTACCAGGCTCCTCTGTCCATGGGATTTTCCAGGCAAGAGTACTGGAGTGGATTGCCATTTCCTTCTCCAGGGGATCTTCCCGACCCAGGGATCAAACCCAGGTCTTCCACATTGTAGACAGACGCTTCACTGTCTGAGCCACCAGAACCCTGTAAAAACCAGGGGCTGGGGACTTCCCTGGTGGTCCAGTGGCTAAAACTCTAAACTCCCAATGCAGGGGGCCCGAGGTTCAATCCCTGGTCAGGGAACTAGACCCCACATGCCCCAACTAAAGAGTTCGCATGCTGCAGAACTGAAGAACTCACATCCTGAAATTAAGACCAAGGATCCTGTGTGCTCCCATGGCCAGATAAATAAACATTTTTTTTAAAGCAAACCAGACTGCATCACAGGGCTACCAGCCTTCTCTTAATCCCTCTCCACCAAGATCTCTGTTGGTTTTGACAACGCCTTTAGACAAGGAGTTTTCAAAGCTCTGATCCAAATAAAGTCAGCTCCCTCAGGCAGAGCTGTGGAGCACCCTGTCCTTACAGACTGCCTTTCCCCGGAGCAGAAGCCATGCGCTACTGCACTCAGACTGGGGACAGACCTACTCTTCTGGAGCGACACGTGCTGTACGAGTGGGCTCCGGGGGAGCAGCCCCTGCTCTTCTCAGCTAGCCCCTCCTGCTGCAGAGCCTCCATCCTAGGAGCTAGCTGAGGTGAGAGCCACCAGGGTACCGGTATTCCTAACCTGCCTCACCTGGAGTGGGACTTCTACCCTCTGGGCTGGTACGGGGACGCCCTCTGCTCTACCTATGGGCAATAGACATCCTGCAACATGGGGGAGGGGGAAGGTGAGATAGGGTGGCCGTCTGCCCCTTCCAGGGAGAAACTGGAGCCCCAGACTAGGAGCTGAGAGGAGAGGGAGCCCCCATCTTCCTGGCCATGCCTGCCCAGAGGAGTACAAAGCTTGCATTACACAGAACTGGTGAGGGGAGTAAGCTTTTTGTTTTTTTCCCTGACACCAAATACATATCACTTTTCACACCATTTCTCCAAGTCTCTGGCTCCATCTAGGTGTCTGACAGTTATGTCAGTTCTGACACTAATTATTCAGTGAGTACAGACCCACGGATCAAGGGCTCAGTCCCACAAAACTGCCCCCACTTCAGACAAAGGGGTGCCCACACTACCCTGCCCAGCTGATTACAATTTGAGGGGTCTCACAACCCCCTCCTCGGGTTTAATAGTTCATTAGAACAACTTACAGAATGAAGGAAAGCACTTTCTTTGCTGTGACTGGTTTATTACAAAGGATACCACCAGAGAACAGCCAAATGGAAGGGACGCACAGGGCAAGGTATGGACTTGGCAGGGGGGCGGGGGGTGGTTAGCCCAGAACTTCCATGCCCTTACCAGGCACACCACCCTCCCAGCACCTCCCTTTGCCCACTAACCCAGAAGTTCCCCCCAAACTCTGTTGTTTAGAAGGTTTTATGCAGGTGTCATTACATAGGCAGAGTTGATTAAATCATCGGCCAGTAGTAATTGAAACTCAGTCTGCAGCCCCTCTGCCCCCTCCACAGGTTAAGGGTCGGGGGTGGGAGCTGCAGAAAGTTCTAACCCTCTAATCCTCTGCCCGGTGTTTCTGATGAGCAGCCCCCACCCTGAAGCTCTTGCCCCTCCCCTCTTAACCTCAGCAGCATAAACTCGGGTATGTGGGAAGGGGCTTGTTATGAAGAGCAGAAGATATGCCTCTCAGGAAATTCCAAGGGTTTTAGGAGACCTGTGCCAGAAATCCAGTGAAGTGAAAGTGAAAAGTTGCTCAGTCATGTCTGACTCTTTGTTACCCCATGGGATTCTCCAGGCAAGAATACTGGAGTGGGTTGCCATTTCCTCCTCCAAGGGATCTTCCCAACCCAGGGGTAGAACCCAGGTCTCCCACACTGCAGGCGGATTCTTCACCATCTGAGCCACCAAAGAAGCCCAAGACCATTAAACAAGTTAGTTAAAATGAGGTCAACAAGGTGGGCCCTAATCCAATCTGACTGGTATCCTTATAAGAAGAGAAGATTAGGACCCAGAGAGACAAGGGTGCACATGCCCAGGGTCGGGCGACCACATGAAGAGACAGGAAGAAAGCTGTCTGCAAGCCAAGGGGAGGCCTCAGGACTTCCAGACAGAACTTGACAAATTAGATTTCTGTTGTTGAAGTCATCTGGTGTATGGCATTCTGTCATGGCGGCCTAAGTGGATTAATATAGTTGCCCAAGGCAAGAAAAGCTTCATAGAGTTGCTGAAATCAGGAGGACTGCTGACAGATACGCCCAGAAACTCTGACAAGGCTCAACACTGACCACTCCCCGAGCCCTTGGTGTTATTCAAGGACTACCTGCCCTGAGCACTGTTCGCAGGCACCTTCCCTTAATCAAAGACAGGCTTTGATCCTGCTTCCAAGCTTTCCTAATCCTTTGATGAGAAAGCGCAAGGCCAGGGACTTCCCTGGTGGTCCAGTGGCTAAGACTCAAGCTCCCATACAGGGGGCCTGGCTTCAGTCCCTGGCCAGGGAACTAGATTTCACACACAACTAAGAGTTCACATGCCACAATGAAAAGATCCTGTGTGCTGCAACTAAGACCCCGTGAACCCAAATAAATATTTTTTTTTTTAAAGAGAGAAGGCACAATACCAGGCACTTTATGATAACTCAGGAAATGGAGGTGATGTCTACTCACTGTTCAGCCACATTTGGGTCAAGAGAATCAGTCTCAGTAGGTGTTTCGGGCAAGGAGGAGCTGGACTCCTGTATCTGGCACAACCCCTCATCTGTGATGATGTCAAACACAGTGTCATCTGGTGGCGTCTGTGTTTGTACCTTGGCCTCAGGCAAAACGCAAATATGCATGTGTGTGTGTGTATGTATATATATATAATATGTAATAATATATATCACAGCTGATAAGGAAGTGCATTGTTGCTCAAATACTAGACTCATACTTGCAGAGATTCTGTAGATTTTTCTTAAATGTTTCTGCATTTACTGCATGCCTTAGGACAATTTCCAGACACTTTATTTTTTTATTGGAGTATAGTTGATTTACAGTGTTGCTGTTAGGAGTTTGAAGTGTACAGCAGAGTGAATCAGTTATACATACACCTCTGTCATTCTTTTTTAGATTCTTTTCTAATATAAATTATTTCAGAGTATTGAGCAGAGTTCATTGTGCCATTCAGTAGATCCTTGTTAGTTATCTGTCTTATATATGGGGCTTATATATGCCTGCCAATGCAGGGGGCATAAGAGATGTGAGTTCCATCTCTGGGTTGGAGGAGGGCATGGCAACCCACTCCAGTATTCTTGCCTGGAGAGTGAGTGTATATTAATCCCAATCTCGGAATTCATCCCCCTGCCCTTCGCCTACATCTGTGACTCTATTTCTGTTTTGTTCAGTTCAGTTCAGTCGCTCAGTCGTGTCCGACTCTTTGCAACCCCATGGACTGCAGCATGCCAGGCTTCCCTGTCCATCACCAACTCCCAGAGTTTACTCAAACTCATGTCCATCTAGTCGGTGATGCCATCCAACCATCTCATCCTCTATCATCCCCTTCTCCTCCCACCTTCAATCTTTCCCAGCATCAGGGTCTTTTCTAGTGAGTCAGTTCTTCGCATCAGGTGGCCAAAGCTTCAGGTTCAGCATCAGTCCTTCCAATGAATATTCAGGACTGATTTCCTTTAGGATGGACTGGTTTGATCTCCTTAGTAGGTGCTCAGTAAATATCTATTAGCTGAATAAGATAGCCTGGGTGGGGGTCTGGAATGGCACAGGAAAGGAGCTCAATGGACCCTCCCTCTGGCAAAACAGCAATTGGTGAAGATGATTTCTTAAGAAAGAAACAATCATTTAAAGTGTCTGGAGGTACAAATTAACTTATTTATAAAACAGAAACCATAGTACAGGCTATGTTTTTTTTTCAGTAGTCGTGTATGGATGTGAGAGTTGGACTATAAAGAAAGCTGGCTTCCTTGTCTCCCTTGGGGCTGGGCTTCCTCCCTCCAGAGCCTCCTAGAGATGGCAGTGCTCTGAGTCCACAGGCCACTGACCTGGGCTAACACTGCAGTGTGCTGGGCTGTGTGCACTGCACCCACTCCCCTCCGGAGACCCAGCTGCCAGAGGGGTTGCTGGACTTTGTGGTCTGGTTCACTCGCTAAGTCGTGTCCGACTCTTGGCAACCCCATGGACTGTAGCCCTCCAGGCTTCTCTGTCCATGGAATTCTCAGGCAAGAATACTGGAGTGGGTTGCCATTTCCTTCTCCAGGGGATCTTCCCAGCCCAGAGATTGAACCCCGGTCTCCTGCATTGCAGACGGGTTCTTTGCCATCTGAGCCACAAGGGAAGCCCTTCTAGGGCTCTGACCCACTGTAATATTCCCATGTCACCAATTTCCTCTTGAGGGAAGGGTCTCCCACAGCCCAAAAGAGTGCCCAGTGAGCCTGGCGTCCTGGTCTCTGAGACGCCATGGTCTAAGACACCCAGGCCTATGGCCTCTGTGGCGCTGTTGGCCTTGGAGCAGGAGGCTGGTCCCTGAAACCCATCCTCACCAGGAAGAGGGAAGGTCCCTTTAAGCCTAGCTTCACATCGTAAGCTTGTTGCTATGTATGCAAGGAACTTCCTTAGCAACCACCTGGTCTCTTAAAGAGGTCCTGGAGTAGTGGTTGCCACCAGCCATGGCTCCTAAAAAGAAGGGGGCCAAAGAGCCCGAGCTCAAGAAGAAGAAAGGTGGCAAGAAGGATCCCAACCTGGCCAACAAGCCCATGGAAATGCCTATAAGCGAGGAGATCCGAGAGTTCTACCACATCCAGATCCGCGACCTGGAGGACAGGCTGGCCCGGTGGGTGGGCAGGCAGGGTGGTCCTGACAGGTCAGGGAGTGACTCACAGCTGGCCACTGTGCAGGTTCAGTCGGTGGGGCCCCCTGTGTTCTGGCCTCCCAGGGGATGTCCAGACCCACCCCCCGTCCCTGCCTCAGTTTCCTGGAAGATAACATTGGGAGGCTTCATGATTTTGAAGAAAAATGGATTTCTTGGCCCCATCTTGGCTCCCAGAGTTTCCAGGGGCCCAGTGCCTAGTTAAGAGCCTAGCCCCTCCCCAGGCAAGGACTACGTCCCTCCTGCCTCACAGTTGCCCCCCAGGACCACACGTTTTACGTAAGAGGGCAGAGTTCAATCGGAGGGACAAATTGGAGATGGCAGCCCCCTGGCAGGAGGGTGACCATATGCCCCTCCTCCCACCTGCCCCCCACCACCCCCCAATGCCTGTGCCGTGATCCCCTGAGCTATAGGCCCCACTGGCTCTTCCAGCTGCCAAGCCCATTTGTCCACCAGGGCTGTTTTCCCAAATGTAAACGAGGAAGGCTGTGTGAGGTGGGTGGTGGTGTGTGGAGGCGGGGTTCTCTAACTCTCCTGAGACATGCACTTGCCCACTTTTCTTATTCTTCCACTAGTTCCTGGCCCAGTCTCAGGATGACCCTCAAAAGACACACCCCTTTGGTGGTGGCTCAGATGGTAAAGAATCCGCCTGCAGTGCAGGAGAAGACCCAGGTTCGATCCTTGGGTCAGGAAGATTCCCCTGGAGAAGGGAATGGAAACCCACTCCAGTATTCTTGCCTGGAGAATCCCATGGACAGAGAAACCTGGCAGGCTACAGTCCATGGGGTCGCAAAGAGTCGGGCACGACTGAGTGGCTAACGTGAAGAGTCACATGTTGCTACAAATACTCACAGCTGATGTTGAGACCTTCCTGAACTGGTGCTCATTGTATCCCTAAAACGGTCCCACGAGAGAGGCCCTCCAGTCATCCCCATGATAAGTGGTGGAGAGACTGAGGCTCAGGGAGAGAGGAAGGCACCCCAAGGAAGAGGCTCTGGGCCAGCCCTGGGCCCTGACTTCCCTAAGCCTTGCTCCACAGATCAGGTCATCCAGCTTTGCACCCTGCACCATGCTTCCGTTCAGAAGATGTAGGTTGAGTTAGTCGTGAAGTTAAACATCTTTCCAAATAGCTTCTACCCATTATTCCATTGGAAACTAGAAAATTGCTTACACAACAACTCTTAAAAATTCACATGCTTCCCTCAAGCTGGAAACACCAGATGGAATGTATTTGGGAAAAATGCATTTGAGAGATGGTTATTGGGCACTTATTATGTGCCAACTTCCTCTGCCAGGCCCCCCAAAATACAGAGGTGCAAGGAGTCAGGTCTTGACTTCCCAGTGGGACAAGGGTCAATCTACAGGACAGCCCCAAAGAGAGGACCACAAACGCTGCCTCAGGGCCAGGAAGGCTCCACAGAGGCGGCAACACAGGGGTTCACTCAGTGAAGGAGGGTAAGGAAGATCACAGGTGCAGAAGTTTGGGCTTTGAAGTGTGAAATATTAAGCAGGGCACAGAGCTGGCAGCAAGCATTATGCTTAAGACCCTTAACTTTGGAGTATCAGACTGACTTGGGTTCAAGTTCTGATTTTGCCATTTACTAACTCAGGGATGCTTCATCCCTCTGTGCCTCAGTTTCTTCACCTGTAAAATGAGTATAATCATCATAGCCCCTACTTGCTTGGTTGTTGTGGATTCAACAAACACACTGAGTACCTACGACATACCAGGCACTAGGTGTTGGGGACACAACTGTGAACGTTAACAGAGGTTCCACCCTCACAGAGCTTACACCCTAGTGATGTTATGCACATAAAGTGCTGAGCACAGGTATCATCTGCGGTCATAAGCATTGACCAGGGGAGATGAGGCTGGAACCTCCAGTGCCCCACTATGGGAGGGTCCTGGGAGCAGCCTGACTGCCTGGAGGCCCCCTGGACCCCCGCCCCACATTTACCCCAGGTACCAGCGCAAGTGGGATGAGATGGCCATGCAGGAGAAGCTGTTTCGCCAGGAGTTTGACCAGCTGGCCAACAACAAGAAGGAGATCGTGGCCTTCCTCAAGCGCACGCTCAACCAGCGGGTGGATGAGATCGCCGACCTCAATGAGCAGCTCCAGAGCCTGCAGCTGGCCAAGGAGATAGAGAAGGATGCCTTCGAGGCACAGCTAGCCCAGGTGCGCCACGAATTCCAGGAGACCAAGGACCAGCTCACCACCGAGAACATCATCCTTGGTGAGGGGCACTGGCTGGTGAGCCTATGGGCACACACCACAGCGGGTGGGAAACCCAAGGCTCTGTCTTTCTGGGCTCTCCCACTGTCTTTGTGACCTTGGGCCAGCCCTTCTCTCTGACCCTGTTTTCCCACCTGGGAAATGGGGATGATACATATTCCTTGAGCAACAACAGCTACATGCAGCTTCCCACACGTATCTTCCATGTAATGGTCCCAGCGATCCTGAGGCAGGAAATACCATCACCACCTGCCACTGGGTAGGTGAGGAAGCACTTCAAGAGGGGGGAGTGTCCTGCCCAAGGCCACCCAGCTGGCAAGGGTGGCTGCGCCTTTCAGGTGACAGCAGGAGCGCCTGACCCAGAGACGGTGTCAGAGTCACAGGCTCCTGTCACTGTCACTTTCCTGAGAGTAGAGAGCGTCAAGGGGGGCTTCCTGGAGGAGGTGGAGCCTGAACCAGGCTTAGTAAGACTTGGGGAGGAGAGGAAGGGCATTCCAGACTGACCCATAAAGGTGGGCAGGATTATGTGTGGGGACAGGGGACTGGCCCTAGTGGATGGGGAAGGGTGGGGGGCGTCATCACGCAAAGCCCTGCTGCCCTCACCCCCGGGGCCCTGCCCTCCCGAGGCAGCCCCTCACCAGTCCCGTGCCCTGTGGCGGGGCAGGGGGAAAGCTGGCAGCCCTGGAGGAGTTCCGGCTGCAGAAAGAGGAGCTCATGCAAAAGTTCATGTCACTGGAGGACCAGCTGCGGAAGCAGGAGAACGAATACAAGGACTACGTGCACAACCTGGAGAAGAAGTCGGTGCTGGACAAGGACAGGTGGGCAGGCTGCTGCCGGGCGCGAGGCCCCTCACCAAGGCCAAGTACAGCCAGGTCTTCAGGCCTCCGACAGTCTTGGCTTCTAACTGGGCAGGGGGAACCATGCTAGCTCTCTGATGCCCTGACTTGCCATTCCTCAAAACTGTGGCTGATTTGGGGGGGCGGGGGGATGGGCGGAGAGAAAAGAAATAGGCTCTCAGTTCTCACACAAGCATTGGAGAATCCCTGGACGTCCTTGTGCCACTTTTTGCAGCTTAAATTATATTTAATGGTTCATCATACACGGACATGGTTCAAAATAGTACAAAGGGTTTATAATAAAGAGCTCCTGCTGGTGGCCCTGGCCCCTCCTGTGGGAGATGGAGCAGAGAGGTCTAGGTGCTCTGGGGACCCCCCTCTGCCTGAACCCCGCCTCACCCCCACCCATCCTGCCTAGACTGAGAAAGGAGATCATCCAGCGTGTGAACATGGTGGCCACGGACTTCCGCAAGGTGTCCACGAGCCAGATGTGGGACACAACCAAGCGGGCCATCACAGAGAACAACGCAGTGACCCTGCAGCTGGCCAAGATTACACGACAGGGCACGCAGCTGCTGGCGGAGAACGAGCAGCTCCGGGGCCACCAGGACGACCTGTGCAAACAGCTGGAGCTGCTGGAGAACTCCCAGAAGCTCATGGCCAGGAACAACCGGGGCCACCAGAAGGTGCGCACTCCCGGCCCTCACCCCGGGGGGCTTGGCACGGAGAGCAGGAAGGAAACCCAGGGCCCTGTACTCAGGGCAAATACGGCCCCTACAAGGGTGGACCTGGGGTCAGGGCATGGGGGAGGCAGCCGTAAAGCGATGGGCCCTCCTTGGGAGGGCCCGATCGCTGGTTTGTATTTGACTTGGAGCCCCCATCACTGGTTGAAGGGGAACCCAGCCCCAGGGCCCCCACCCGCACGGGTGACTTAATGGGTGCACAGCAGCCCTGAGGTAAGTCCAGTGGGTGCCGGGCTCCCAGGGCCCCGGCCGACCTCTCTGGGGGACACGGGGCTGGCTGAGGGCCTGTGGCGAGGCCCAGAGCACGGCCACCTGCCCACACTGCAGGTCATCCTCATGCTGACGGAGAAGTGCCGTGAGCAGCAGCAGAGCATGGCTGAGGCCGAGCGGCTGCGCGTCCTGCTGGGCCAGCTGGAGCAGGACCTCCTGAAGCAGCAGCAGGACAATCAGGCACTGAGGTGCGGAGCGGCGGGAACCCCTCCATCTGTGGTCACAGGCCAGCGACTCCCCCTCTGTACAGGGGCCTGGAGGCTCTGTCTGTCACACAGGCTGAGGCCCGGGGCTGGCTGGAGAGAAAAGGCAGGGCCCCTTGTCCTAGGACGGGGAGGAGGCTGACCTGTCCTGTCCTGGGCCCAGGAACGAAAGAGACCAGCTGAACCTGCAGCTGGAGCGGCGGCAGGCCGAGGGGCAGCGGCTCCAGCAGCAGCTGAGCAAAGAGCAGAAGGTCCGGTCGAGCCTGGAGACGGCCCTGGCCCAGGCCACCTCCTTCCTACAGGACATCGTGCAGGTGAACTAGAAGTGGGTAAAAGTGGGGGGGTGCGGGGCGGCGAATCAAGGAGCAGAAAGTGGCCGGAGACAAGCAGACCACCAGAGATGGCCAAGCCAGGCCCAGGGCCCCTCTCTCCCCTGAGAGTTTCCTGGAAGATCTGTCTTTTTCTGATTCTCCAAGTCGAAGAGCCATTTGAGGTCTCAAAGGAGCTAGACGAAGGCCTCTGAGGCCCTGGAAGTCGTCAGTCTTCCCATCTGGAGAATGGGTATTCCACCACAGCCAGGGAATACTGAGATTGACAGGCACTGGGGTTGGAGTTTCCCAGTGGTGGATGCTGGGGCCACAAAGGGCCTGACCTGGTAGGCCCACCCATCCCCTTCTCGGCAGATGCAGCCTAACAAGGAGGACGGTGACTTCGACGTCGTGTTCCAGCTGCAGCGCAAGGAGATGCTGCAGCAGTTGCTGCTCATGCTCGGCTCGGCCGTGGTCTCAAGCCCCCAGATGGCCGAGGCCCTGCACCGGGAGAGCCAGCCCTGTGGCCTGCCCAGGGAGGGGTGAGTGCATGACCCCGTGTGACTCCAGAGGAAGCAGCTATGGGACACGTCCAAGGGCTGTCCTCGGCTGAGCCGGGGCCGGAAGCCTGGCTCCCCAGAGCTGCTCTGAATCTCGGCTTCCTCGTCTAAGACGTGGAGGGGATGACACCAGTCCCCTCCCCACAGCCAGGGCAGCAGCACCCAGCTACTCAGGACGGGGTCTCTGCTGCAGCAGCTGTCCGGCATCATACCCTACCGGCCTGGGGACCTCGGTCTGGTACCTCGACGGATCCACATCCCACCCAACCCTGAGGACCTCAGGCTGCTCTCACATACCACCCGCATGGGCAACTTACAGGCGTACAGCAGCCCCAAGGTGAGGGTGCCAGGGGGCCCTAGGGACAGCCAGATGAGGGCCACCCTTGGGTGCATATCACAGCTCTTCCACACTGCAGCTGTGTGGCTCTGTGGATGTGGCTGGACCTCTCTTAAGCCTCCACTTCCCCACATGTAAAATGGGCTGAAGAAAGGTGTGTCAAGGCCTCAGTGGACCCAGACGTGCCCACACATCCCCTGGGAGGGGAGCCTGCCGGACCCTGTGGGCCCCTCCTCCACAGGCAGGGGAGGGTCGGGAACCCCCCACGGAGGCTTCAGCTTCTAAGCTGGCACCTTTATTCTTACAGATCCACACCTCTGCTTCTCAGAAAAGGTTCAAAAAGCTTAGTCTTCCTGAAGTTTCCCTACTTTCAAAGTAGGACATGGAGAAAAGACCAACCTCCTATCCTAGAGAAGGACTGTTCCGGCCACAGTCCCTGCATTAGTCCACAGGCAGCCTGGGGTAGCCCAGAGAAGAGTTGTATTAAAAAAAAAAAAAAAAGACCCCACAGGCTGGCGTGGCACCTCTGTAGATGGGTGGATGGGTGCGGGCATGACAGTCGGGCAAACAGCTGAGTCCACCGGCCTCAGGGGCCCAACGAAGACTCCTGGCTCCGCTGGCGGATGTGGTCCAGGAGCAGGTCCACAGCGCGCTCCAGCACTGGAGGCAGCAGCTCCTGCTCAGCAGGGGAGAAGCGGCCCAGCACGTAGGCCTGCACTGCGTCCCGGTGGGTCGGCCGCCCGATGCCCACCCGCAGCCGTGGCATTGCCTGTCGGGAAGCCAGAGGGGGCCCAGGGAGCTCTGGTGAGAAGGAGTGGTGGGGGCCCTGTGCCAGCCCACCCAACTCAGTGCAGAATGGAGGGGCAGACTCACATTGGAGTTGAGGCAGCTCATACAGGAACGGACTCCATTGTGGCCCCTTCAAGGGATAGGAGGGGGCAGTTAGTGCTTCCTTGGGTCAGCACCCTTCACCCTATCCACCGTCGAGCCTGGGGTCGGCACCTCTACCCCACTTGGAGGTCAGCTTCTCTATCCCACCCTGACCAGCTCAGGGCCTCACCTGGCGCTTCCTCCCAACTTCAGAGCCACTTTCCCCAGCGGCTTGTCCAGCTCATCGTGTACCAGGTAAACTTCCTCAGCAGTCAGTCCAAACAGCTCCACTTGGCCCAGGGAAACAGTGGCTCCGGTTACTACTGATCCACCCAGGAAGGTTGTCCTGACTCTGGGCTCCCATGAGGAGGGGCCACAATTAACCCCACTTGGTGGTAAAGAACCCGCCTGCCAATGCAGGAGACTTAAGAGACGCGGGTTCAGTCCCTGGGTTGGGAAAAATGCCCCGGAGAAGGGCATGGCAACCCACTCCAGTATTCCTGCCTGGAGAATCCCATGGACAGAGGAGCCTGGGGGGCTACAGTCCATAGGGTTGCAAAGAGTTGGATATGACCGAGCGACTAAACCACCACTACATATAAAGAAACTGAGGTTCTCAATTTCTCAGTCACCCAAGGCCAGGCAGCAATTGGAGCTCAACAGGTACCTGGAGCTCTAGGTGAACCGATTTGCTGCAGTCCAGAATGCCCCCTCCGGGCCCCTCCGCCCTCCTGGGTGGCACACACATGGGGCCCTCAACTTACCCGCCTGGGCCACACTGTGCCCGTTGAGGTTCATGAGCCTTCGTGGCCGGAGCAGGACCAGCTGGGCATCTCCGAGTGAGGCCAGGGCGAGGTCCGCGGCACAGCGCCGGTCGCGTGCCCAGCTCTCCGCCACCCCCAGCCGCCGCGCCAGCTGCCCCAGCACTGCCATGCCCACGCTGTGCCGCGTGCCAGGAAGTCCAGGGTTTCCCAGACCTGCCACCTGCGGGCGACATCAGGGAAACTGAGGCCCGACAACTCTCCCCATAATCTATCTCACAGCGCGCCCCCGCCCGGGGCCCCAAAGCAGAGGAAGGTAAATGGAAAGCTGCCGGAGTGGGTTAGGGCCACGAGGAGGAATCCAAGAAACTCCAAGACTCCAGAAGGCCAAGTGGAAGCGCCCCCCGGTGTGGGCGGGCAGGGCCCCCCGGTGCAGGAGCGGAGTTCCTGGAAGTCTGGAGCCCATCGAAGCATCTGACCATTTCTAGATAAGAAAACTCAAGGAAGGGGGAGAACTTTGCCCAGGAGACTGTGGCAGAACTGGAGCTAGGGCCCAGGAGTCCCTACGGGGCTTTCCCCCAATCCACTCACCAGCCACCGCTTCCCCGCCGGCCGGGGTTCCAAAACACAGCGGCTCATGGCTCGACTCAGCCACAACCCGGCGCGCGAGAGGCCAGGGAGCCCCATGCTGCCTGGTTTCAGGACGCGGACCCCGCCCCCTGACGTCAGCCAGCCCCCGAGCCAGTCGCGGCCGCCCCTAGCCGCTAACGCCCAATCCCGGGCGGGCCACGTGGCCGCCACCCTTCTGAGGGGCGGAAGTGGCCGGGCGGTGGCCTAGTCCGGGCGTCCCCGCGCATTCCGCGGTGCCGCGTCACAGTCTCCTGCGAGGTTTGTTGGCTCGCGGAGCCCTTGTTTGACCACTGGATTGAGAAGGAGTGTGCCCTGTTTTGACCCACCCCTGGGACCCTGCCTCGCTGCGGAAAGCCGGCAAGCCTTTTCCTTGGCTTCCCCAGCTAATAAAAACTTGCTAAAGCCATTGCAAGGTGTCATCTCTTAGAGCGTTGTGGGTCGGGAAGATCCGCTGGAGAAGGGATAGGCTACTCACTCCAGTATTCTTGGGCTTCTCTGGTGGCTCAGACGGTAAGGAATCCGCCTGCAATGTGGGAGACCTGGATTCCATCCCTGGGTCGGGAAGATCTCCGGGAGGAGGACATGGCAACCCACTCCAGTATTCTTGCCTGGAGAATCCCATGGACAGAGGAGCCTGGCGGGCTACAGTCCATGGGGTCGCAAAGAGTGGGACACGACTGAGCGACTAAGCGCGCAGCCTCTTTCTGTCTCGATTTGAAATTGGATTTCAGGGATTGGACTCCTCGGGATTCCGGGGGCGTGGCTAAGAGGGGCGGAGCCTGTGGGCGTCCTGGAGATGATGCCTAGCAACGTCCGGAGGAGGAGGCCAAGAGGAAAGTGAGGACCGCGAGTAAGCTGGTCCAGGCCGAGGGGTCCTCCTCGAAGGGGCCTCATGACAGACTCCGGAGAGGTGCGGGAGAAGGCTAAAGCAAAGGCAAAGGGTGGGGGAGAAGTGACCATGTATGGGTTCGCAGGGAAGGTTTTCGTTCTGGAGAGGCCAGATCAGTTGTGCGATTCTGTAAAGTCCCTAGCTGCTGTGCAAAGAACAGAGGTCTTAGGATCTGCGGCTGGTGGGGAGGTCGGAGGGGTGGCGGGAGCTGGCATAGAGACAGAGATGGCAGTGACCCAGACGAGAGAAGAGGAGGTATCTGAAAGATCTGTAGGAAGTGGGATAGACAGGACTTACAGGCTAATGGAACATAGATCTTCTCACAAGACGTTGCTGGACCCTCTGGGCCTTTGGCTTGGGGCAGGGCCTGAGCTGCAGACAAGAGTTTTGGGTATCGGTAGCCGGTAGAAGCTGAGGGGGACCAGGAGGAGAGCAGAGAGCAGTGTGAGCGTGAGATCTTGACCACAGGGGAGAGAGGCAGGACCGGAGAGAGATTAAGGGGAATGGGGCTGGGAGGGCCGCCAGACCCCAGACCGTGCCTCCTCCCAGGCCCCCTTTCCACCCCCTCCCCCATCCTGTAAAACACCTGAGGAGAGTGTGTCAGTGGAGTGGGGATTGTCTTTGAGGCTTGCTCCAGCTTGCTGTTGCTTGGTTCCAGGATGGTCTGGAGCATGACAAAGCTCCCTCACAACACATCCCAAAGCCATGGGTGATTCCTGTGCCAAAGGGGACCCTCCAGCGCATCTTTGGGACCAGCCAAATCTTCCAGAACTTTGATGATATAAAACCAAAGGCTACGGGGTTAACCGTGCCCCTCAAAGTCAGGGAATAGTGAGTGACTCCCTTGCCCAGGGGTCCCAGGTTCCTTCCCTGCAGAGCCACTGACATGCTGTGCAGCCTTGGGCCAGTTACTCTCCCTCTCTGAGCTTCAGCGAGCTCAACTGTATAATAGGGCTCTTCTACCTCAGCAGCAAAAAAAGGCTGGATGAGCTCCAAGAATGGCCATCCTCCTCTCCCTGGGTCTCTGTCTACCCCTCTTGTCTTCCTACCCAAGTCCCCACTCCTTGCAACCCAGTCCCAAAGCCCCAGCTCTATGTCTTGGGCTGGTCCCAAGTCAGGGCCAGCCCCCGCCCCCCGCCTGTGCCCCTCTGCCCCCCACAGCTACCATCGAGCTCATCAGTGCTTGGAGCAAGAGGACTGGGAGATGGCCGTGCTCTTCTTCTCCCGCGCCCTCCACCTGGACCCCCAGCTGGTGAGAGGGAGGGTTTGGGTGGGCACCGGCAGTTGCTGTCCCACGCTTACACTCTCACCTTTCAGGGTCACCGAGTCCCTGTGGTAGCCAAGTGGCAAACCTCAGGGCGGATCATGGGGAGGGGAACAGCAGTCTGGGTCCCCTCTCCCTCAGGTAGAATTCTATGCCTTAAGAGCCGAGGCTTATATCCAGCTCTGCGACTTCTCCTCGGCCGCCCAGAACCTTCGGAAGGCCTACCACTCCCAGCCAGAGAACAACAACTACCTGGAGCGGCTCGCCCTGGTGCTTTACCTGAAGGTGCCCGGCGCTGCCCTGGGCCCATACAAGGCACCCGCCTCCCACCCCGGCCTGCTGCTCTCCCTCCAGCTCTGGGGTTTTCCTTGCTCCCAGGGCCAGCCCTGACTCCCTGGAGACCTTCTTGTGCCTGGGTCTGTGTCCCCTCCTGCCACTCCTTCTTACGACTTCTCCCACCGTCCAGGTTCATCCACCACCAGGGCTGGGTATATCCAATGGAACTTTCTGCAGTAGTGACAACGATCACTTGGCACGAAGATTACTGTCCATTCTGATGGCCACTAGCCACGTGGAACTGCTGAGCCCTTGAAATGTGGCGAGTGTGACTGAGGAACTAATTTTTTAATTGTACTGATATTTAATTAGAATCGATTTGAATTTGTATGGCCATGGGCAGCAGGTGGCTATTGTACTGGACACCACAGCCCTAGAGTCCACAGGCTCCCAGCACTAAAAAGACAAGAGTATCCCCCATTTGTAATGCATAATAAAGGTGATATTAAGCCATAAAATCCCCCCAAAGTCCTGATTTTTGCCCCCCATGTTCACAACTTTGATGTCTTGGTTTTTTAATGTCAATAATAATTCAATTCTGGAAATTCCCTGGTAGTCCAGTGGTTAGGACACTGCATTTCCACTGCAGGTGGTGGGGGGGTGGGGGGGGGGCCTGGATTAGATCCCTAGTCAGGAGCTAAGATCCCACTGCCATGCTATGCAGCCAAAATAATAGGAATAATAATTATTATTATTCAACTCTGAAAAACATTCTTAAAACCAGACCACATGCTTAAACTGTCTGTGGGGGTCCTGAGGCCAATCTTGTTCTTTCTGTGTGCCCTTGGAAAGGTCACTTCACTTCTCTGAGCCTCAGTTCCTTCATCTAAAAGGGGAATGTTACCTAGTCCCAAAGAGATATATTTAGGGTTTTTTTTTTTTTTTTGCTGCACCTGGGCAGCTTGCAGGATCTTAGTTCCCCAACACACATCCTTACAGTCAAAGCACTGAGTTCTACCTACTGGACAGCCAGGGAACTCCCTAAGTTATATGTATCCCTAAGAATACAGAAATTCCCTGTATTCTTAATACAGGGCTTGGCACCTGGAGCCCTGGTCCAGGAAGGAGCCTGTTTCCGTTAGACCTGCTGTTCTGATCCACCTCTCAGGTTTTCTCTTTTTTCCCTGTTCCTATGTCTGTATTGCTATCTCTCTGTCACTATCTGTATATTTCTGTGTCTTGCTGTCTCCCCAGTTCTGTATCTCTCTATGTCTGTATCTCTATCTCTTAAAATCTCTCTCTGATCTGAAGGACTCTGTCCCCATCCCTTGTCATTCCACCCCAGTGATGGCCATCCCTCAATTCATGGAGGCTGCTGGGCTGGGGTTACAAGCAGGATTGACAATCCTCTGTGTCACCAGGGCCAGTGTCTTTTTGAGCAATGCGCCTTTCTGGATGCCTTGACCGTCTTCTCCCAAGCCTCTGAGCTCCAGCCTGAGAAATTCTGCTTCCGGTATCGATGGTGAGCACCCTGATCAAGAGCTTACTAGCCTTTGTCCCCCTCACTGGGCAGACCAAGCACCTTTACCCTCCGCCCACAGCATGGCCTGTCTCCTGGCCCTCAAAAAGCATCGTGAATGCCTCTTGTTCGTCACCAAGGAGGTGAAGCAAGGCACCACCAATGCGGATGTCTACATCCTCAGGGCCAGGCTCTACAACTTCTTCCATAAGGTAGAACAGGGCGGGCAGGGCCGATGGGTGGGTCTCCTCCCTGTTTGGGTGCTGAGATTACAGGAGGTGGCTAGGCTATCCAGCCCAGAGGCCACAGCCCCCAGTGTGGTGGGAGCCCTGTCCTTCCCGAACCCTGACCAGCGCTGACCACTCCTGCCCAGTCAGGTAGTTGTTCCAGCATCATTCAGCCCTGGCTCTCTGCCAGGCCTGCTCCAATCCCTGAAAACCACAAGGTGAGAAGCTTCGGCCTGCCCTGCCCTCACAGAACTCACAGGCCAGGGGAAATGGCCCCCAGCAAATAATTACACAAGGACTGACTTCCCAATTATGTGAAGCACCATCAGAGGCCACCAGGCATCCCTTAGATGTGAGACTTGGGGTCACAAGGAAGGAGGGGCTGCAGGGATGAGAGAGTGATGGGCAGGATCTCATGAACCCCGGGGCACCCTGACGTCTTCCTGGGGAGCAGCAGGAACCTCAGAAGGGTGCTCCCTGGGGCAGTGGGCCTTAGAAAAGTCCTTTTGGCTACCAGGGGGCATGTGGGCTCGGGGGGCAGGGGCAGAGGGGCAAATCTGGAGACTGGAAGCCTGGGTACCATCCATCTGGATAGGAGTGGGGCTCGGGGAGGATGGGCAGGATGGTGGCAAGGATGGGGGGCAAGTTCTTCAGACCTTTGGAATCAGGACCAGAGACTGACTGGGGGGCTGGAGAGGTGAGAGTGAGGGAAACAGAGGCGTCCAGAACAAGGCCTGTTGTTCCAGTTTGGCCAGGGTGCTGGACAGGGGGCAGGGGCAGGGGGCAGGCAGGGAGACTCAGGAAGGGGAGGAACATGATGGGCTAGAGTGGGCAGGGTGTCCTCAGGGTGCTGGAACCAAGAGCCTCCTTCTGCTGGGGGCTGGGCTCTTGTGTCCCACAGGTGACTCAGTGGGAGAGTCTCCTTCAAAGGTAGGAGACTAGTAATTATTGACAATTCTTGTTGAGTGTTGGGATTGCAGCTGCTCCCTAAAATGCATAGACACATTCTAAGCACTTTACTCACATTTGTCTCTAAGGCTGGCAGTAACCCTCTGAGGTTAGACACAACCCACTGTCCTCTTCTCACAGATGAGGAAGCAGGTTCAGATGGTCTGGCTAACTTGCTCCCCTTGAGCCCAAGTCCACCTGTTCCAAAGCCCTGTCCCAACCTCTGCCATCTTTCCCCTCCCACCCAGTGTCCACACTGCCTCTCTCGCCCTCAACCAATTACCCCACAGGACATGGGGTGCTTGCTAAAACTGTTGACTGACTGACTGACTGACCTGCTCACCCAGTGGAAGGTGTTTGCCTAGGGATGTTTTCTGCTCATGCCCAGGCCTGAATCTGTTCTTGGTTAGAGTTGCCTTGGGCTTAAAGGTCAGAGGTGTCCGGGAGGGTGTACCGGGGAGGACAGGGAGAACATGACAGTCATGGTCAGGAGATCATGGCCTCCCCCTACCTCAAGTGAGCCTCGCAGAAGTCCTGCAAGGAGGAGGCATCTGTAGCTCCATTTTACAGAAAAAACCACTGAGGCAGACCTGGCTCACCTGAGGTCACATCTGGAAAGGGGCCAGTAGGGATGGGGCCTTGGATAGGATTTTCCCACAATGCTCCCTTCCTCCTTCAAGAGATAGAAAAGACAAAATAGCAACAGAGGGGGGGGGGCGGTGGGGCACTGAAGATGGGTGGCATGATGCTGGCCTGCCCAGAGGTCTGCCTCCCCACAGTGAACAGGGGAGAGTTCAGCTTGGGTGCAGCCCTGACGCCATCCCTGCCTTGCACCCCCACAGCCCAACCTCTGCTATCGAGACCTACACAGTGCCTTGCTATTGGATCCCAAGCACCCACAGGCCAAGGTGCTGCTCCAGGTGATGGTGGGCCAGGCCGAGCAGGCACGCCAAGATGCCGGGGTCCTGGCCGTGCAGGGCAAGTTGCAACATGCGCTGCAGTGCATCAACTGTGCCATTGAGAACAACCCTCTGGACCCCAGCTTCTTCCTCTTCCGGTATTGGGTGGGGAAATGCTGTCTTGGGTCCCAGGCTCTGCCTTGCCTCAGATGTGCTGTGTGATCTCAGGAGAGCCCATGACCCTCCCCAGGTCTCAGTCTCCCCATCTAGTCTCTAAGGGTCTTTCCCTGCTCGCCATCAGGACCGAGGGATCATGGGAGGTGGTTTCTGCTACTGCTTCTGGAGAAGGGGCAGGCAGCAGCCTGTTAACCTGGGAATCCTGGACCCCCAGGACTGCTGAGCAGTTTATACTGGGAGGCTCAGCCCAACTCAGCCCAGGAGAGGAGGCTTAGGTTTGAATTTGCGCCCCCTACCTCTCCAGCAAGGGCTCAACACCTCATTCTGGGCCATTTAACTTCCCTGACCCTGGCTTTTTTCAAGAAACAGTGGAGGTAAAACATCCTGTGTACAAAAAGCCTTAGCAGAGCGGCTGGCAGGCACGTTGCTCCCAAAAAGAGAGAGAAGTTATTTGTAAAGGAAAGTAGAATCACCAGGCTAGCTCAGTAGCAATTGGGGAGCCGCACAGGCCAAATCTAATGCATGAGCGGGGAGGCCCCCCTGCCACCTCCAGAGGTCAGAGGACCCAGAGCTGCATCCACTCTCTGGGACACTCCGAGTCGGTGGGGGTGCTCTGGCTCTCATATGCCTCTCCCGTAGGGGCACCATGTACCGACGGCTCCAGGATTTTGACTTGGCAGTGGAGGACTTCCTGAAGGCGCTGGACATGATGAGCGACCACCAAGAGGAGCTGGTGCAGCAGGCCCAGCGCCAACTGCTGCTGGCCTACAACGACTTCGCGGTGCACTGCTACATGCAGGGAGCCTACCAGGAGAGCGTGCTGCTGCTCAACAAGGCGCTCAAGGACGAGCAGCAGGAGAAAGGCCTCTACATCAACCGCGGCGGTGAGTGGGGACCGGGGGAGCCCGGCGTGAGCCCCTTGCCTCTCTAAGGCCTGGACTGGGCGCTCGAGGGCCCCGAGGGAGGGAGGGAGAAGAGGCCGAAGAGGAGTCTCAGTGTCCCACTGAGACACACTACTGGGGGCCGGGGCGCGGAACGTTGTTTGAGAGACCATCTGGCTACATAGTCCTTCAAAATGCTCAGATCAGGTATCTGGAAAGAGGTGCCTAGCTGCACGGAAAAGCAGCTGCAGGTGCTGGCGACCGCCCACGGGTATAACCAGTTGCAGGCCCCGCCTCCTAGGGGGTGGAGCCAACTGGGCCGCGGCTCCTGCGCCCTGGGTTTTTGCGGTCCCCACTCAGTCCCCGCGCTCCAGATTGCTTCTTCCAGCTGGGCAACCTGACCTATGCTGAGGCGGACTACCAGCAGGCGCTGGCACTGAGTCCGAAGGACGAGGGCGCCCACCTGCGCATGGGCCTGTTGCAGGAGAAGTTGGGCTTCTGCGAGCAGCAGAGCAGGTGTGAGCCGATGGTGGGTGGGGCGGGGCCGGGGGCGGGGCGGACTGGGCTATGGGCGGGGCGGACTGGGCTATGGGCGGGGCGGACTGGGCTATGGGCGGGGCGGACTGGGTTATGGGCGGGGCGGACTGGGTTATGGGCGGGGCGGACTGGGCTATGGGCGGGGCCGGGGAAGTCGGATGAAGCCGCCTGCTTGGGCTCCCTGAGTCAAGATGTCGCTGCTCTCCCAGTTAAGTCTCCTAAATATCAATTTTATTTTCCAAGTTTTCGCTAAAAATCCTTCACTTTTTCCCTGAATATTGTTATTGTAATTAGGCTTTTTATTAAAAAAAAAAAAGTAAGTATTCAGTAACATAAGATTCAGAAAATGGAAGTTGCTTCTAATACCTGTCTGCCAACGCCTCCCCTGTCTGGGTGAGTTTGGTAAAGAGTCCTCCAGATTGATTTCTATGCATATATTAACAATTACTATCATTTTACAAAAGTGAGATCGTGCTAATATTTGACAGGCTTTTTTACTTCCCATGGCCGTTACATATAGGATGACTACATTCTCTTTTATTGTTTGCAAAGTATTCCATTCTGCGGAAATACCACAATTAATTTCTCTAGACAATAGTCTGCTGATGAATTTGGGCTGTTTTCAGTGTTGTTGTTTTTTTTTATAAATAATGCAGTAATGAGACCCAAGACATATGTTTCCATCCATTCATACTGGTAATTCTGTAGTTAGATTGCTGGAAGTTAAATTGTTGAGTGTGAAATTTTAACATTTTAAAGATGATACCCAATTGTTCTCCAAAAAAAACAATGAACCAATATAAACTTCCCCCAGTAAAAGAAAGTCTTCATTTCCCCAAACCTCCCTAGCACAGAGTATTAACACTATTTTTTAACTTTGCTAATCTGTTCAGTTCAGTTCAGTTGCTCAGTCGTGTCCGACTCTTTGTGACCCCATGAACCGCAGCACGCCAGGCCTCCCTGTCCATCACCAACGCCTGGAGTTCACCCAGACTCATGTCCTTCGAGTCAGTGATGCCATCCAGCCATCTCATCCTCTGTCGTCCCCTTCTCCTCCTGCCCCCAATCCCTCCCAGCATCAGAGTCTTTTCCAATGAGTCTACTCTTCGCATGAGGTGCCCAAAGTACTGGAGTTTCAGCTTTAGCATCATTCCTTCCAAAGAAATCCCAGGGCCGATCTCCTTGCAGTCCAAGGGACTCTCAAGAGTCTTCTCCAACACAACAGTTCAAAAGCATCAATTCTTTGGCGCTCAGCCTTCTTCACAGTCCAACTCTCACATCTATACATGACCACTGGAAAAACCATAGCCTTGACTAGATGGACCTTTGTTGGCAAAGTGATGTCTCTGCTTTTGAATATGCTATCTAGGTTGGTCATAACTTTCCTTCCAAGGAGTAAGCGTCTTTTGATTTCATGGCTGTAGTCACTATCTGCAGTGATTTTGGAGCCCAAAAAATAAAGTCTGACACTGTTTCCACTGTTTCCCCATCTATTTCCCATGAAGCGATGGGACCAGATGCCATGACCTTCATTTTCTGAATGTTGAGCTTTAAGCCATCTTTTTCACTCTCCACTTTCACTTTCATCAAGAGGCTTTTTAGTTCCTCTTCACTTTCTGCCATAAAGGTGGTGTCATCTGCATATCTGAGGTTATTGATATTTCTCCCGGCAATCTTGATTCCAGCTTGTGTTTCTTCCAGTCCAGAATTTCTCATGATGTACTGTGCATATAAGTTAAATAAGCAGGGTGACAATATACAGCCTTGACGTACTCCTTTTCCTATGTGGAACCAGTCTGTTGTTCCATGTCCAGTTCTAACTGTTGCTTCCTGACCTGCATACAGGTTTCTCAAGAGGCAGGTCAGGTGGTCTGGTATTCCCATCTCTTTCAGAATTTTCCACAGTTTATTGTGATCCACACAGTCAAAGGCTTTGGCATAGTCAATAAAGCAGAAATAGATGTTTTTCTGGAACTCTCTTGCTTTTTCCATGATCCAGCGGACGTTGGCAATTTGATCTCTGGTTCCTCTGCCTTTTCTAAAACCAGCTTGAACATCAGGAAGTTCATGGTTCACATATTGCTAAAGCCTGGCTTGGAGAATTTTGAGCATTATTTTACTAGCGTGTAGATGAGTGCAATTGTGCAGTAGTTTGAGCATTCTTTGGCATTGCCTTTCTTTGGGATTGGAATGACAACTGACCTTTTCCAGTTCTGTGGCCACTGCTGAGTTTTCCAAATTTGCTGGCATATTGAGTGCAGCACTTTTACAGCATCATCTTTCAGGATTTGAAATAGCTCAACTGGAATTCCATCACCTAGCTTTGTTCGTAGTGATGCTTTCTAAGGCCCACTTGACTTCACATTCCAGGACGTCTGGCTCTAGGTCTGTGATCACACCATCGTGATTATCTGGGTCGTGAAGATCTTTTCTGTACAGTTCTTCTGTGTATTCTTGCCACCTCGTCTTAATATCTTCTGCTTCTGTTAGGTCCATACCATTTCTGTCCTTTATCGAGCCCATCTTTGCATGAAATGTTCCCTTGGTATCTCTAATTTTCTTGAAGAGATCTCTAGTCTTTCCCATTCTGTTGTTTTCCTCTGTTTCTTTGCACTGATTGCTGAAGAAGGCTTTCTTATCTCTTCTTGCTATTCTTTGGAACTCTGCATTCAGATGCTTATATCTTTCCTTTTCTCCTTTGCTTTTCACTTCTTTTCTTTTCACAGCTATTTGTAAGGCCTACCCATACAGCCATTTTGCTTTTTTGCATAAAAAAAAAAAAAGTGGTTCTCTTGCATTGGATTGACTTTGCATATTTAAATTGTGGGTGCAGGACAGCATTTTTCAAGTGTTTATTCGGAGAAGGCAATGGCACCCCACTCCAGTACTCTTGCCTGGAAAATCCCATGGACGGAGGAGCCTGGTAGGCTACAGTCCACCAGGTCGCTAAGAGTCAGACACGACTGAGTGACTTCACTTTCACTTTTCACTTTCATGCATTGGAAGAGGAAACGGCAACCCACTTCAATGTTCTTGCCTGGAGAATCCCAGGGACGGGGGAGCCTGGGGGGCTGCCGTCTCTGGGGTTGCACAGAGTCGGACACGACTGAAGCGACTTAGCAGCAGCAGTAGCAGCATTGGCACATTATGGTCTGTCTAAATTGTTCTCCCATTTGCTTTTAAATTAACCAATCAAAACTTTTTTTGGTTATAAGAGTTCTTTGTAGGCTAGAAAGTTTGCTTATTATCTGCCTTATGTGGCAAAATATTCTTCCCTATTTGCTGCTTTCTTTTGCGGTGTTTTTGCTGCTAAATAATGGGATTTAATTGTGGTCAAATTAGTTTTTTTTTTTTTTTTCATATTTAGCTGCTGGGTTTGTGACATTCAGAAAGCCCTTCCTATTCCAAGATCATAAAAATGTCCACTTATTTTGGCTTTACACTAGCATTTAAGTGTGGGGTCCATCAGGAGGGGTGCTGGTGGCAGGGAGCAGAAGCTAGCCTGGTTTTCCCCAAACTCCCCAGGGAGGTCCACAAGCGCCCATTTCTCCTAGGTGGCCCGGCTCAGAGCACCCTGTGGCCCACTGTGTCCTGCAGGCAGTTCCAGAAGGCAGAGAACCACTTCTCAATGGCCATCCAGCACAATCCCCAGAAGCCCCAGTACTACCTGTACCGCGCCAGGAGCCGGCAGCTCATGCAGAACATTTTTGGGGCCCGCCAGGATGTTGCCACTGTCCTGCTCCTTGACCCCAAGCAACCCAAGGTGTGTTCTTGCTGGGCCAGGAGGGTAGGCTCCAGAGTCAATACCTCTGACCTCCTCAAGATACGCCCTGTCCCTAAAAGAAACCTGGATTCTTAGCAGTGATATGCGCTGCTAATGCCAGAGCATTTACTATGTACCTTCTCTGGTGGGTCAGCGGTAAAGAATCTGCCTGCCAAAGCAGGAGACACAAGTTCAATCGCTGGGTTCAGAAGATCCCCTAGAGAAGGAAATGACAACCCACTCCAGTATTCTTGCCTGACAAATCCCTTGGACAGAGGAGCCTGATGGGCTACAGTACATGGGGTCACAAGAGTCGGACATGACTGAGTGACTAAGCCAATAATGATGCCAGAGCATTTACTATGTGCCAGGCACTGTTCTTGGAGAAGGAAATGGCAACCCACGCCAGTACTCTTGCCTGGAGAGTTCCATGGATAGAGGAGCCTGGAAGGCTACAGTCCATGGGGTCGCAAAGAGTTGGACACGACTGAGCAGGTAACACAGAGCCAGGCACTGTTCTAACCACTTCAGCTTATATCACCCTGTTTAACCCTCTTTAACACCTACGAGACAGGTAACATTATCATCATCCCATAATCTACAGAGGGAAGAGGGTAGGGCTCAGAGAAGTCAGTTCCCTTGGGCCAGGTCATGGAGCTTGGAGGTCACACCCTCCAAGCTGACTCCAGAACCCATGATCAGACTCAGAACTCCCTCACGTAATAGTTCCTTTCTCAAGATCTCCCAGTAGTTCAGGCCCAAAGGGTCTAGCCCTTTAGAAACAACAATTTATAAAAGGGCTTCCCTGATGGCTCAGATGGTAAAGAGTCTGCCTGCAATGCAGAAGACTCAGGTTCGATCCCTGGATTGGGAAGAGCCCGTGCAGAAGGAAATGGCAACTCACTTCTATATTCTTACCTGGAAAAAATCCCATGGACGGAGGAGCCTGGCAGGTTGCTGCAGTCCATGGAGTCACAAAGAGTCAGCTGAGACTGAGCGACTGATGCTGAATTTGTAAACCCTTCTCTTCTTCGGCCCTGAGAAGGGACTCTGCCAGTCAAGGCAGCGCCACACCATCTGCCCCTGTCCTGGCCCACACCTGACTCTGGTCACCTTCCTTCCTGGCAGCTGCTTCCGCTGATGGCCAGTCTTTTCCCTGGCATGTCAGTGGAAGAGGTGCTAAGCAGCCAGGTGGCAAACCTGGCTAGGTTGCAGCTGGAGCGGGTGGTGGAGCACAGCATGTACACCAGGACCCCTCAGGACATCCTGGGGTAAGTTTCTACAGGAGGGCCCACAGGCCCAGAGCTGGGGGACAGCTAGGGCTCAAAGCACCTACTTGCCTTTTCGGGCCACCATCCAATCCCAGGGAGGGCAGGGTGAGTCAGAGAGGCTTACCCAGCGCTCTGACAACTCGCTTTGGCAGGCAGCTCAAGGATCGGGAACAGAGGGCCCGGGCCGTGATCCTCTCTTGGAAGCTGGAGCCGCCTTTACTGGAGACCCCCAAGGAGATGGAGGCCCCTCTCCAGTTCCCGCAGGCAAAGCCAGAAGGCCCAGAGGAAGAGGTGCAGGTTCCTGGGAAGAAGGTAAGTGCGCCCCATGCCAGGGCCGGGTTTCCTGGAGGCGCAGGGAGGACTGTACCCCAAGCCAGGGCTGAGGGCTACAGGCTGGCTAGAGCCTGGCTCTGCCACGACTCAGCTATGTGACCTGGGCTGGGGACATGTTGCTGTGAGGTGGAGAATGTACCAGTAAAGGGGTACACCTGAAGGAGTGCAGGTGAAAATGGGGGCCCCTCACAGAGGCAGGCTTCCTACACTTTGTCCACACTCACCTTCCCGCAATGCGGGAGATCTGGGTTTGATCCTTGGGTCAGGAAGATCCCCTGGAGAAGGGAATGGCAACCCACTCCAGTACTCTTGCCTAGAAAATTCCATGGATGGAGGAGCCTAGTGGACTACAGTCCATGGGGTTGTAAAGAGTCGGACACGACTGAGCGGCTTCCTTTCACCTCTAGTTGCAGTGGGGGGGGCTCCTCTTTGCTGCGGTGTGCGGGCGTCTCATTGCAGTGGCTTCCCTTGTCGTGGGGCGTGGGCTCGAGGCCCACGGGCTCAGTGGTTGCAAGTCATGGCTCTGGAGCTCAGGCTCCAGAGTTGTGGTGCACTGGCTTAGTTGCCCTGTGGCATGTGGGCTCTTCCCGGACCAGGGATTGAACCTGTGTCCCCTGCATGAGCAGGCGGATTCCTAACCACTGGACTACCAGGGAAGCCCTCAGAATTTTAACACTTGGATTCATTGCTAAAAACTTTTCATTGAGTGGAACATAAAATACACAAATCCTCAGCGAACTGTTTGATGAATTTTCACAAACTGAATATCCGCCATGATTCCATTCTCCAGCTCAAGAAAGAACACATTCCCAGTTTTCCAGAAGCCCCTCTCTCCTGGCTCTGGGCCCCTCCTCCGTCAGGGCTGTTCTGGTTCCTAACACTGCCGACAAGTGCACAAGCAGTCAACTGCTCCATGTCCCCATCCAGCCCTAAACTTCAGCCCCCGAGGAGCTCTAAGTGGCTGGCCTTCTAGAGCTGCGGCCTCCCACGGCCTGCCAACTGCCCAGCCTGTCTCTGACCCTAGGAGAAGCTGAAGCCGGCCCCCAGCAAGGAGTCATCCTTGACCAACAGCTACATCAGCCAGACCTCTTTAGGCTCCATCTTGGGCTGTAAGTCCCCCTGCATGGGCCAATGCAGCAGGGAGGGCAAAGGTCAGAAGTCAGAGGCTCCCAGGCCTGGGTATGAATCTGGCCTCTGCTGCTTACTGCTGTGTATATGTGGAGCAGGAGGGCTCATCCCAGCTTTGCTGGGGGTGTGGGAGGGGGGTGGCGGGTCCAGAGAAGGGGAGTGAGAGGAACCCTCAGGGATGCCCAGCACACAGCCTGGGCAGGAGCTCTCACTCGAGGCACTTCATCATTGCTGCCTGCTCCACCTTCATTCCCCGCTCAACCCTGTCCCTCTTCTCTCTGCCCCCTTGGCCTCTCCCTGAAATTACCCCACAGAGCCTATGCGTGTCTAGGGGGCTTTTACCCTCAGCTCCGCCAGGTGCCAACATGGAAGGGACAAAATGAAAAACCTGGGAATGCGGCTCTGAGTCCCAGGAGCAGCTGTGGGCAGTCTGGGGAGGGATGGACGTAGGGGCGTCTAGTCCCCTCCCTGCCATTCAGTAAATGTGCTGAGTGTCCCGGGGCTGAGCCTGTGCAGGACACCGGTGCACACGTGAATGGCACAGTCCTTGCCCCAGGGACATCTTGGTCCTGAAGGGAACAAGGGACACAGAGGGCTGGACAGTGCAGCCATACCGTGGAGGGGAGTCCTGAGAACTGTGGGTGCATTTAGCCCCCCTTGGGGGGGCAGTCAGGAAGGGTTTTTAGGACCCAGGGGGGACGTGTGGGCGGAGTAGAGTACAGAGAATTGCTGCAGAGGGCCAGGCCCCCGCAGGTGCTGGTGGTAGCCGGACACAGAGGGCGAGCGGCGGCCGCAGAGTGGAGGCCAGCACTGGGCAGTGGGGGCCTCCATCTCTGCCCTTTATCTTATGGCCATGACTCACTTGTAGGCCTCAGGGTGCCAGGAAGGCTGCGCTTGGCGAGATCTGGGAGGCCTTCCCCCTTGGCCATACAAGGCCTTTGGGTCATAGGCAAAGGTGAGGCCTAGAAGCCTCCCTTTCCTGGGACTGTCTGGGGAAGGCGGCCTGACAGCTTCTCTGGACACATCCTTCCCAGTCAGAACCAGGTCCACCTCGGAGACGGAGACGTCCAGTACGGGTCAGGAATACAGGAGCACTTCCACCACTGCTGTGACAGTCTCTGACTCCTCACTGCTAAGGACACAGTCCTCAGACTCGGGGGACAGCAGGAAAGACCTAAGCCTAAACCACAGCCCCAGAGAAACCAAGTCCACCCCAGGCCACCACCAGAGGCCCAGCAAGACAGAGGCCGCCCTCATCCACAGCCAGAGGCCCAGCAAGACGGATGCCACCCAGATTCAAAGCCAGAGGTCCAGCAAGATGGAGGCTGCCCTCATCCACAGCCAGAGGCCCAGCAAGACGGATGCCACCCAGATTCAAAGCCAGAGGCCCAGCAAGACGGATGCCGCCCAGATTCAAAGCCAGAGGCCCAGCAAGACGGATACCGCCCAGATTCAAAGCCAGAGGCCCAGCAAGACGGACGCCACCCAGATTCAAAGCCAGAGGCCCAGCAAGATGGAGGCTGCCCTCATTAACAGCCAGAGGCCCAGCAAGATGGAGGCTGCCCTCATTCACAGCCAGAGGCCCAGTAAGACAGACACCACCCAGATTCAAAGCCAGAGGCCCAGCAAGACGGACGCCACCCAGATTCAAAGCCAGAGGCCCAGCAAGACGGACACCACCCAGATTCAAAGCCAAAGGCCCAGCAGGATGGAGGCCACCATCATCCACAGCCAGAGGCCCAGCAGGACGGAGGCCACCCTCATCCACAGCCAGAGGCCCAGCAGGACGGAGGCCACCCTCATCCACAGCCAGAGGCCCAGCAGGACGGAGGCCACCCTCATCCACAGCCAGAGGCCCAGCAGGACGGACGCCACCCAGATTCAAAACCAGAGGCCCAGCAGGACAGAGGCTGCCTGGAGCCCAAGGCAAAAGCTCAACAAGACCCAGGCCACCCAGGGCTCAAGGCGGAGGCTCAAAAAGTCCAAGGGTGCTGATGGTCAAAGCTGGAGACTCAGAAAGGCAGCTGCCACCCAGGACCAAAGCTGGAGAATGATCCAAAGCCCCAGCAAAATCAGCACTTCCTATGACTCAAGTTGGAGCCCCTCCAACACTGAGGCCACCAAGGGCCAGGCTCAGAGTCAGAGGCCTAGCCAGTCCAAGGCAGCCCAGAGCCAGAGTGCAAGCCCAGGTTCCAGCAAGACCGAGGTCACCTGGGGACTGAACCCAAGTCTCAGCAACATGCAGACCGCCCAGGGCCCAAGATAGAAGCCCAGCCCCAGCAGTGAGGCTGCTCTCTGAAAGGGATGCTCAGCCCCTCACTTCTTACTGCAGTGCAGGGCGATTCTCCCCACTCTGCTCCGCGCTGCAGCCTCCCTCAGAAGCAATCAGAACCTGGGCCAACATCCTCTGGTCCCGTGACTAAATTTATTGTATTTGTTTTCTTCATGTACAAAATTAAAAACTTGAAAAGCTCAGCTCCAGTGTGAACTTGAGTCCCTCTGTTCACGGAGACAGAAGTCTCAGCCTGGTTTTACCATATGGGGACACAGGGCTGGGCGTGGGTATGGTACTGGGGCAAGGGCCAGAGGAACAGAGAGAAGAAGGAGGGAGCAGCCACGAGCCACTGTCCCTGAGTTACAATTCACATTTTAAGAAGGCTCAGGCTGCGGTCAAGGCTCCTTGAAATTCTGGGGTGACCGGTGCTTTCCCTGAGGAAGGAGGCAAAGGCCAAGATGCCCTCAGACCAATGAAGAGCCAGGGCCTGCCCCGGCCTTCTGTCTCACGGCCCAGCCAACAGCCCTCCTCATCTTCACAGAATGCTCTGGGTCCCACGCTGCAGGACCAGGGACCCTCCGGCACAGGGTCCAGGGCTTTCCTTCACAACCTGGCCAGGTAGAGGAGGACAGGGATGCCACCTGGGAGAGTCAGAGGAAGAAGGCAATTCGGGAAGCCACCATCTTGCAGCCATTGGAGGAAAAGAGCGGCTCGTCCTCGGGGAAGAAGGTGGTGCTGTCCAGCACGGCCTGGACCACATCATCCCTGGGCTCCAGGCCCAGATGGGCCAGCTCGTTGAGCACACAGTGCCGCACATGGTGCCGCTGGAGTGGCAGGAAGGGCACCAGAACGTCCAGGAGATGCTCTTCCATGATGCCCGAGCGCCAGAAGCCATCTGCAGGGCGGAGCCATGGGAAGAGGCTGTGGTTCACAGGGGTCAGCCAGGCCCCCGCCCACCCCCACAGGGAAGGAAGTGCAGGAAGGCTGCTGGCCTGAAACCTCCCAGCCCAGCTTGGGTGCTGGGCTCGGGGGAAGCTGTCCGCCAGCCCCGAGTGCCAAAGCCTGGGCTGGAAAGTACTGGGTCGGTGGGCTGAGCATCTGACCTGGGAGAGCCTGGCCCACCCCCAGGGAGTCCAGCCCAGCCCTGGGTGTGATCTGGGAGTGAGACCCGAGTCTGGAAGCCCCTCTGGCGTGGGGTCCTCCGCTGAACTCACGGTGCGGGTTGTCCAGCACAGCCTGGGAGATGACTGGCCCCAGCTCCCGCAGGCCGATCTCTTCACGTTCCCGGCGGCTGCGCCACGCCTCCAACACCACCTGGTTGATCTGCTCGCCACCGGTGTTGCTAAAACCACGGGGGACGCAGACAGTGAGGGCAGGATGTAGCTCTGGCTTCCCACAAGCCTCCTAACGGGACCTGAACCAGGGGCCCAGCTCACTCAAAACGCCCCAGGAACCGCTTCCCCTCTCCTGAGCTCATCCATAACCACGACCCCGGAAGTTTGCCCATCTGTGCCATGCACTTTACAGTCTCTATTAATAGGACACTTTTAGGTCCCTTACCTACTTTCCTCACTCAGCCTCGAGGAGGACACTAGGGCATTAAGATTGGCCCTACTTTCAGAAAAGGAGATGGGAGCTCAGAGAAGTGAAGCGATTTGCCCAAAGAAACACAGCTAGGACTCTCAGAGGTGGGACTGGTTCCTAGTCCTGTTTTTTCCCCAGGCCTGTGTCCTCTTGGCCACAAAAGAGGGAAAACTCTTAACCCAGCAGGAGTGCCACAAAAAAAATTAGGATTAAGAGACTGAACCCAGGCTTTGAGAATGTCAAAGGGGAGTTAAACACCCTGAATGACGGTGTCGCCAGTGAGGGTACAGGGGACTTTGGGGGGAATCCAAATGGGCCCTGGGGGGGAACAGTATTCTGCTACGGGACCATGGGACCAGACTGGATAGCTGAGACCTCTGACAAGTGTTCCCGCACCAATGCCCGCTGCAAAGTTGGCCCCACCTGATGAAGATGAAGATGGCTTTGCGATAGTTGGTCCCATAGACAACCCAGGAGGAGCCCAGGAAAGGTCGCAGGACTTCTATCAGGCCTGGGGCCAGCTTGTCCATCTCATCGAAGAGAAAGAGGGAGCGGCTGCAGAGAGTGAGGTTCCCCTGCACCCAGCTCTTAAGATCCTTCTGTGGGAGAGAGGCGAGAGTATGAGGGCACCTGGAGCTGCTTCCCCAACCCCAGATTCCTTCCCAAAACAAGAATTAATGGGGCTTCCCTGGCAGTCCAGTGGCTTAAGACTCAGTGTTCCCAATGCAGGGGGCCAGGTTCGATCCCTGGTCAGGGAACTAGATCCCACATGCCACAACTAAAGATCCCATGTGCTACAACAAAGATCAAAGCTCACCCATGCTGCAGCTAAGACAGATGCAGCCAAATAAATAAAAATAAATATTAAAAAGAATTCATCTTTTCAGGAAGATATGGTCTCCCAAAGATCCCTTAATGAGGCTGATGATGAAACTGTGGCCCAGAGAGGGGCAGAGAGTAATCCAAGCTCACACAGCAAGTCAACAAGAGAACAGGGATGCAGAGCCAGGCCTCACACCTGCATTGCCAGGGGGCTCCTTCCTGACACCTCTTGCTTTCTAGAAAAGGGGAACGCACCTTCCTGCTCCCTGAACCTTCACAACAGAGTTGTAACAGCTGAAACAGATCAGCCTGGACAGTACCTTGCAATCAACAACAATAGTCGAAAGAGCTAATATTTCCTAGCACTTACTCAGAGCCTCAAAAGCCCTTACTCTAAGGGCTTTACTGAGAGAAGATAATGCAGGTTGTCTGGCAAAGGTAAGTGCTCGATAAATAACACCTGTGATAATATAGTCGCACGTCCCTCACAACAACCCTGGCACGCAGGTACTTTACTGGCCCCCAGGCATTAAATCAAGAACTCCCTGGCAGGTGACAGCACCCTCAGCTTTGTTTAGGATGGGTCCTGAGGGCTGAGGCTGTAACTGGCTGTGTTGCCTGGAGCAAGGGATTCCCCTCTCTGGGCTCAGGACTCACTCCCACTCTAGAGGAGTCACCCTACAGTGCCGGCAGAGGGTGGGCCAGGACACCACCAGCCTACCTTGTAGCGCTCCATGTGGCTGGGGTGGGGGAAGTGGATGACTGGGGAAAAGTGATGCACGTGGGGGCTACGGAGGCCATCCCGGAAGAGGTAGTGCGCCAGCAGGGAGCTGACATAGGACTTGCCAGTGCCGGTCCAGCCATGCAGAGAGAGGACCAGCGGCTTGGTGGGGGCTGGATCCTGCAGGAAAGCCTTCAGTGCCTTCACCACCAGCGACCTGGCCAAGTGCTGGCCCGCCAGGTGCTGGGCCAGGTCACACTCCAGACCTAGGGCCACAAGAACAGTGTCGGAGATGAGGACACAAGTCCGCAGAGGAACAGTTTCAGGAGGAAAGTCAAGTCTGGGAATCCGGGTTCTGGGACTTGTTTTTTACAAGCCGTCTGCAGAAAGGGAGTGAGGCCCTTGGCTACGGGGAGGGATGGGGGGAAGGGGGTAGCGGGTGTCCTCTGCCTCAGGCTGACTCAGCTCTGCAGCCCCCCCCCCCCCCACCAGGTGGCCCTCTGGATCGCAGCTCAGCCCTAAATGGTTGCCAGCTGTCAAGAGGGTCGGCCCCAGACTCCTGCCCAACTTCAAGGCAGGCTTCTCCCCTGATGGGCCAGTCCAGTGCGGAGGTCTAAACTGCCCACCCTCGACCACCACCCAGGTCTCTGCTGTCAAAGGCATCTCTCCATCCTGACTTCCAAACAGGCATCCCTAAACCCTCGCCCCAAGTCCTGTGCCCCAGGCTCTCAGGGTCCCTCAACGCCGGGCCCACTTCCAGCCCGGGCCGTCTGGAAGTCTGGGGGGGTCTGCCCTTGGGTCTACTCTCCACGTCTGGCCCCGGCACAACCCCGGGATCCAAGGTTTCCCCTAGTCCGCCCGGCTCTCGGGTCTCGGCTCCTTACCCTGCAAGTCGGGCCGGAAGTCACATTCGCAGAATGAGCCGAAGTTGCAGCGCAGCGAAGTCAGATCCCAGGACGCGGCCGCGGCCGAGACCAGCCAGATCAGCCTGAGGAGCGAGCCCCAGGGCCGGCAGCTGCGCGTCGCAGCCGCCATCCGGGTGAGGCCGAAGCTGAGTCTGGGGCCGGCAACCGCCTCTGCCGAGAACTACGACTCCCGACGTGCATCGCCCCGCGGCGGCCACCTCCTGCGGCCTACAACTCCCAGCTCCCCTCGTTTCTGTCTCCAAAGCCCTCCCTGTGGTCCCCCGTAGGCTTGCAAGGCGGCCTCCAGGGGGAGCCCACGAACCGTCCAATCCGGGACTGCGCACTGCGTTTCCATGGCCACGGTAACTGAGGGACCATCACAGCCCCGAAACAATAATAAATGACGGATTATGACCACCAAGGGTGACGTAACTGTAGCAAAAACTTGTGCGGTATCTTGTAAAGCGCCTTTTCTGTGCTCTCCCCCCGCCCCTTTTTATATGATAAAAGAGCGCCAATAGCTTTTGGTGAGCACCTATTATGTGCCCTTAATATACGGTGCCTTGTATATCTTGGGCTTCCCAGGTGATGCGAGTGGGAAAGAACCCGCCTGCCAATGCAGGAGAGGTAAGAAAAGCGAGTTCGATCCCTGGGTCGGGAAGATCCCCTGAAGGAGGGCATGGGAACCCACTCCAGTATTCTTGCCTGGAGAATCCCATGGAAGGAGGAGCCTGGTGGGCTACAGTCCATGGGGTCGCAAAGAGTTGGGCACAACTGAGAGACTTAGCACAAATGCATGCCCCTTGTATATCTTATGATAACAGTACCTCTCATCAGAGGGATGGTGATATTTCCATGAAGTTACAAGCACATGAAGTGTTTTGGCTCACAAAATAATCAATAAATGATTATTGAAAATCCATTATGGAACGTCCCTGGTAGTCCAGTTGTTAAGACTCCATGCTTCCACTGCAGGGGGCACAGGTTTGATCCCTAGTAGGGGAAATAGGATCTCACATAACCCCCGGGCACGGCCAAAAATATTTATCCATTATATTTTGCTTTTTGCATTTCTTTTCCATGGGGATGGTCTTGATCCCTGTCTCCTGTACAATGTTACGAACCTCCGTCCATAGTTTATCAGGCATTCTATCAGATCTAATCCCTTAAATCTATTTCTCACTTCCACTATATAATCATAAGGAATTTGATTTAGGTCATACTTGAATGGTCTACTGGTTTTCCCTACTTTCATCAATTAAAGTCTGAATTTGCCAATAAGGAGTTCATGATCTGAGCCACACTCAGCTCCTGGTCTTGTTTTTGCTGACTGTATAGAGCTTCTCCATCTTTGACTGCAAAGAATATAATCAATCTGATTTTGGTGTTGACCATCTGATGATGTCCATGTGTAGAGTCTTGTGTTGTTGGAAGAGGGTGTTTGTTATGACCAGTGCGTTCTCTTGGCAGAACTCTATTTACCTTTGCCCTGCTTCATTCCGTATTCCAAGGCCAAATTTGCCTGTTACCCCAGGTGTTTCTTGACTTCCTACTTTTGCATTCCAGTCCCCTATAATGAAAAGGACATCTTTTTTGGGTGTTAGTTCTAAAAGGTCTTGGAGGTCTTCATAGAACCATTCAACTTCAGCTTCTTCAGCATTACTGGTTGGGCCATAGACTTGGATTACTGTGATATTGAATGGTTTGCCTTGGAAACAGAGATCATTCTGTCGTTTTTGAGAATGCATCCAAGTACTGCATTTCAGACTCTTTTGTTGACCATGATGGCTACTTCATTTCTTCTAAGGGATTCCTGCCCACAGTAGTAGATATAATGATCATCTGAGTTAAATTCACCCATTCCAGTCCATTTTAATTCACTGATTCCTAGAATGTTGACGTTCACTCTTGTCATCTCCTGTTTCAGTTCAGTTCAGTCGCTCAGTCATGTCCGACTCTTTGCGACCCCACGAATCACAGCACACCAGGCCTCCCTGTCCATCACCAACTCCCGGAGTTCACTCAGACTCACGTCCATCAAGTCAGTGATGCCATCCAGCCATCTCATCCTCTGTCGTCCCCTTCTCCTCCTGCCCCCAATTCCTCCCAGCATCAGAGTCTTTTCCAATGAGTCAACTTTTTGCATGAGGTGGCCAAAGTACTGGAGTTTCAGCTTTAGCATCATTCCTTCCAATGAACACCCAGGGCTATCTCCTTCAGAATGGACTGGTTGGATCTCCTTGCAGTCCAAGGGACTCTCAAGAGTCTTCTCCAACACAACAGTTCAAAAGCATCAATTCTTCGGCGCTCAGCTTTCTTCACAGTCCAACTCTCACATCCATACATGACCACTGGAAAAACCATAGCCTTGACTAGATGGACCTTTGTTGGCAAAGTAATGTCTCTGCTTTTCAATATGCTCTCTAGATTGGTCATAACTTTCCTTCCAAGGAGTAAGTGTCTTTTAATTTCATGGCTGCAGTCACCATCGGCAGTGATTTTGGAGCCCAAAAAAATAAAGTCTGACACTGTTTCCCCATCTATTTCCCATAAAGTGATGGGACCAGATGCCATGATCTTCGTTTTCTGAATGTTGAGCTTTAAGCCAACTTTTTCACTCTCCTCTTTCACTTTCATCAAGAGGCTTTTTAGTTCCTCTTCACTTTCTGCCATAAGGGCGGTTTCATCTGCATATCTGAGGTTATTGATATTTCTCCTGGCAATCTTGATTCCAGCTTGTGCTTCTTCCAGACCAGCGTTTCTCATGATGTGCTCTGCATATAAGTTAAATAATCTCCTGTTTGACCACTTCCAATTTGCCTTGATTCATGGACCTAACATTCCAGGTTCCTATGCAATATTGCTCTTTACAGCATCGGACCTTGCTTTTATCACCAGTCACATCCACTAGCTGGGTATTCTTTTTGCTTTGGCTCCATCCCTTCATTCTTTCTGGGGTTATTTCTCCACTGATCTCCAGTAGCATATTGGGCACCTACCATCCTGGGGAGTTCTTCTTTCAGTATCCTATCATTTTGCCTTTTCATACTGTTCATGGGGTTCTGAAGGCAAGAATACTGAAGTGGTTTGCCATTCCCTTCTCCAGTGGACCACATTCTGTCAGACCTCTCCACCATGACCCGCCTGTCTTGGGTGGCCCCACACAGCATGGCTTAGTTTCATTGAGTTAGACAAGGCTGTGGTCCGTGTGATTAGACTGACTAGTTTTCTGTGATTATGGTTTGTGTGTCTGCCCTCTGATGCCTCTCGCAATACCTACCATCTTACCTGTGTTTCTCTTACCTTGGATGTGGGGTATCTCTTCAAGGCTGCTCCAGCAAAGCACAGCTGCTGCTCCTTACCTTGGACAAGGGGTATCTCCTCACAGCCACCCCTCCTGACCTTGAACGTGGAGTAGCTCCTCTTGGCCCTCCTGAGCCCGCGCAGCCGCCACTCCTTGGACGTGGGGTAGCTGCTCTTGGCCACGCTTCTGTGCAGTCTGGTCCATCACAGCCAGCCCGCTTCTGGGGAGGCTTTACGAATAGCTGTGAAAAGAAGAAAAGCAAAGGAGAAAAGGAAAGATATAAGCATCTGAATGCAGAGTTCCAAAGAATAGCAAGGAGAGATAAGAAAGACTTCCTCAGTGATCAATGCAAAGAAATAGAGGAAAATAACAGAATGGGAAAGACTAGAGATCTCAAGAAAATTAAAGATACCAAGGGAACATTTCATGCAAAGATGGGCTCGATAAAGGACAGAAATGGTATGGACCTAACAGAAGCAGAAAATATTAAGAAGAGATGGCAAGAATACACAGAAGAACTATACAAAAAAGATCTTCACGACCCAGATAATCAGGATGGTGTGATCACTGACCTAGAGCCAGACATCCTGGAATGTGAAGTCAAGTGGGCCTTAGAAAGCATCACTACGAACAAAGCTAGTGGAGGTGATGGAATTCCAGTTGAGCTATTTCAAATCCTGAAAGATGATGCTGTGAAAGTGCTGCACTCAATATGCCAGCAAATTTGGAAAACTCAGCAATGGCCAAGGGACTGGAAAAGTCAGTTTTCATTCCAATCCCAAAGAATGCTCAAACTACCGCACAATTGCACTCATCTCACACGCTAGTAAAGTAATGCTCAAAATTCTCCAAGCCAGGCTTGAGCAATATGTGAACCATGAACTTCTAGATGTTCAATCTGGTTTTTGAAAGAGCAGAGGAACCAGAGATCAAATTGCCAACATCCACTGGATCATGGAAAAAGCAAGAGAGTTCCAGAAAAACATCTATTTCTGCTTTATTGACTATGCTTAAGCCTTTGACTGTGGGATCACAATAAACTGTGGAAAATTCTGAAAGAGATGGGAATACCAGACCACCTGACCTGCCTCTTGAGAAACCTGTATGCAGGTCAGGAAGCAACAGTTAGAACTGGACATGGAACAACAGACTGGTTCCAAATAGGACAAGGAGTACGTCAAGGCTGTATATTGTCACCCTGCTTATTTAACTTCTATGCAGAGTATATCATGAGAAATGCTGGGCTGGAAGAAGCACAAGCTGGAATCAAGATTGCCGGGAGAAATATCAATAACCTCAGCTATGCAGATGACACCACCCTTATGGCAGAAAGTGAAGAGGAACTAAAAAGCCTCTTGATGAAAATGAAAGAGGAGAGTGAAAAAGTTGGCTTAAAGCTCAACATAGAGAAAATGAAGATCATGGCATCCGGTCCCATCACTTCATGGGAAATAGATGGGGAAACAGTGGAAACAGTGTCAGACTTTATTTTTTGGGGCTCCAAAATCACTGCAGATGGTGACTGCAGCCATGAAATTAAAAGACGCTTACTCCTTGGAAGGAAAGTTATGACCAACCTAGATAGCATATTGAAAAGCAGAGACATTACTTTGCCAACAAAGGTCCGTCTAGTCAAGGCTATGGTTTTTCCTGTGGTCATGTATGGATGTGAGAGTTGGACTGTGAAGAAAGCTGAGCGCCGAAGAATTGATGCTTTTGAACTGTTGTGTTGGAGAAGACTCTTGAGAGTCCCTTGGACTGCAAGGAGATCCAACCAGTCCATTCTAAAGGAGATCAGTCCTGGGTGTTCATTGGAGGGACTTATGGTGAAGCTGAAACTCCAATACTTTGGCCACCTGATGCGGAGAGCTGACTCATTTGAGAAGACCTTGATGCTAGGAAAGATTGAGGGCAGGAGGAGAAGGGGACGACAGAGGATGAGATGGTTGGATGGCATCACCGACACAATGGAGATGGGTTTGGGTGGGCTCCAGGAGTTGGTGATGGATTGGGAGGCCTGGTGTGCTGCGGTTCATGGGGTCACAAAGAGTCGGACACGACTGAGCGACTGAACTGAACTGAACTGAACTTGGTCAAAGTTTCATGAAGCAAAGGGCCCCAGATGTTTCAAATTCAGTGACCAAGCTCCCCAGGCCTCCAGCCTACTGTGGGGTGGTGATGCACACTGCCCTCCTCCTCTGCCCATGGAATCAAGACAACTGCCTTCAAGGCCCTGCTCAAAGATTCCTGCCCCACCCACCTCACGCACGCGTGCGCGCACACACACGCACACACACACACACACACACACACACTTTTGGGGCCACATTCCAAAACTTGAAAAGAAGTGAGTAGTTCCCACTATTGAGAAAAGGCAAGAACTCCGAGTCAGGATGCCCCCGTTCCAGCCTTCTTAATTCTGCTGCCGTGACTCAGGGAAAGTCCCTTCTCCCTCCAGTTCTGTTTTCCTGAAGGAAGCTGGAATCTTAGATTTCATAAAGCCCTTCCACCCCCAAACATCTGGGATACTGGACCGTACATTCGGGTTCTGGAGGCAGGGAATGGAGAAGGAATGGGTGCAAGTCAGTAGTTCCCCTATGGGTGGGAATTAGCTATTTATCACCCTCTGGCCTGTGAGGAATGGTGATATGCCATGACGTACAGGCACATGGAGTGTTTCGGCTCACGAAGTGATCAATAAATGATCACTGAAAACCCATTATGGAACTTCCCTGGTGGTCCAAGTGGTTAAGACTCTAGGACAGGGGTTGGGTTTTAGTATTGGCTGTAACTCTGGCTCCTGGTACAATCTAGAAATGTGTCAAGTGCAAAATGAGTATTTGTTGAATGAATTGTTTCCACCTTTCACCTGAGAAAAGACACTTCCACCCCAAAGCCCCCTGAGAGACAGAAAAAAAAAAAGAGTCATAAAAGTTTATTCTATGAAAGAAAGAACATGGTTTCTATACACATATTTACAGAACAGACAGATGTATTTACAGCCAGAGGGAGGCCTTGGTGTCAGGCTTGGATTGTGGGCTGAGGGGGGGGGTGGGGGGTGGGAGGAACAGATGCCCGGAGAAGAGTGAGGAGGTATAAGAAGCCTCCTGTGGCTCAAACACAGGGCACCCTCAGCAGGAAGGGGAGAAGCAGAAACTAGAGGGAGAAACAGGAGTTCCAGTTCTTCCTGAAGAGAAGCCTGGTGAGTGTAGAGCAGGTAGGACGGAGCCCAGAGTCTGCATAGACCCTGGAGATGCACAGGAGATCCTGGAGTTGAACCTGGAACATTCTCAGGCTATCACAGTGTCCCTGGGGTGCTCTGGGGCAACGTCTGTGCCCTTCTGTTCCCGTTGCTGCCCGTAGCTGCAGAGGGGAAGGGTCCGTGGGGGTCACAGCTCGCTGGAGCGGATGGCAGGCTCCAGTTTGTGGGAGAGGGCAGTGAGGACCTTGTCGAACTTCTCATAGCGTTGGGCCTGGCTGCTGCTGGCACCCTGGCTGCCCCATAGGAGGCGCATCTGGAACTCGGTGCTGAACACCTCGAGGAGCTCCGGCCGGGCCTGGAAACCTGCAGGGAGGGGCACAGGGGTCAGGGGAACACCATCCAGCTAGGGAGGCTGGGGCTCCTACTGGGAGCCACCACATCCCTCAGGGCCCCATTCCAAGGGACCTTCCCCCACCTCTGCCAGGGATCCCACACGGTTTGTGGATGAACATAACCAAGCAGTTTAACACCTGGTCTTTGTCCTACTGTTCCTTGATAGTTCAGTTGGTAAAGAATCCACCTGCAACACAGGAGACCCTGGTTGGATTCCTGTGTCGGGAAGATCCGCTGGAGAAGGGATAGGCTACCCACTCCAGTATTCTTGGGCTTCCCTTGTGACTCAGCTGGTAAAGAATCCACCTGCAATGCAGGAGACCTGGGTTTGATCCCTGAGCTGGGAAGATCCCCTGGAGAAGGGAAAGGCTACCTACTCCAGTATTCCGGCCTACAGAATTCCATGGACTATATAGTCCATGGGGTCGCAAAGAGTCGGATATGACTGAGCAACTTTCACTTTTCACTTTCAATAATTAAAAAAAAATATTTCTTCATTGCAGCATGTGGGTTCTTTCACTGCAGCACATGGGCTTAGTAGTTGTGGTTTGTGGGTTTAGTTGCCCTGAGGGATGTGGGATTTTAGTTCCTTGACCAGGGATCGAACCCGCATCCCCTGCATTGGAAGGTGGATTCTTAACCATTGGACCACTAGGGAAGTCCCTGCAATATATAATTTTAAAATGACTAGAGGTACTTCCCTGGTGGTCCAATGGATAAGACTCCACACTCTTGATGCAGAGGGCCTGGGTTCAGTCCTTGGTCAGGGAACTAGATCCCACATGGCACTACTAGAAGATTCCAAATGCTGCAACTAAACATCCCACAGCCTACAGTGCAGATGAAAGATCCTGCGTGCCTTGACTAAGACCTGGTGTGGCCAAATAAATAAATCAATAAAAATAAATATTAAAAAACAATAAAATAACTAGAAGATAAAATATCACTGCTAACTTGGGGTAAGATACTGGGTGATTCTTTTCTTTTTTGTATTTTTCTGTAAGCTCCAAAATTTGTCATAAGAAATATATATACATTCTGTAAGTAAATATAAACAAATTTTTGTTTTGTTTTGTTCTTTCTGAAGAAAGACAGGAAAGACATATACCAAAATGACATTTACCAATCACCAGGTAATTGTTGGCAATTCGTTTATTTGGGTTTTGTTCAGCTGTTATTTCCAATTTGTCTACAATGAACTTTTGTGACTTAAATATTGCCTAAAGAAGTAAAAGGTAGCTTGTCTGAAGCCATTATCTCTGCTTCTTCTGTGAGAAGGCATTCTATTTTCTGATTAAACTGAGAGCTCCTTGAAGACAGGGTGAGTCTGCCTCAGACCCAGGGCCCCAGGCCAATTGCTTTCTAAACAACCTTGTAAAGTGGGCTTGTCAGGATGCCCACTTCACAGATGAGAAAGCTGAGGCTCAGAGAAGCTAAGATACACAGCTACTGTGCTCTTTGAATCATCTCTGTGTCCCCCAAGCTGACCTGGTGCCTGCCACTAACAATTACTTGTCAAACTGCTGAATGAGTGAAGAAAAGGGGTGAGAAAAAGAAGGCAGGGAGGGGTGGGACGAATTGAGGAAGTAGACTGACACATATACATTATCATATGTTAAATAGAGAGCTAGTGGGAAGTTGTTGCATAGCACAGGGAGCTCAACCAGTGCTCTGCGGCAACCTAGAGAGGTGGGATGAGATGGGGAGGGAGGTTCAAGAGGGAAGGGACATATGTATACTTATGGCTGATTCATGTTGCTGTAAGGCAGAAACCAATACAACATTGTAAAGCAATTATTCTACAATTAAAAAAAAAAAGTCAAGGAGACGGGGCAGCAAAGAGGGATGGAGAAATCTGAAGGGATATTTGGAGAAGAAGGGAGAGCCAGTTATGCGGAGGGAGGCCCAGGCTGCAGGATCAGCAGTGGCTTGCCCCCCCGACGCCACCAGTGACTCACCCTGCAGCTTGACTTCGGCATTGGTGTGATACAGGCCGCCATGGTGTGCCACCGTGCGGGCGGCCTCCAGGTGGGCCAGCACCACCTCCACGCCATGCTCCGTGCTGCCCCAGGGCTCAGGGCCCTCGGCGGGGGCCGAGTCACATTCCAGCAGAGTGATGAGTGGTAGGATGTGAGGAAACGTGGTGTTGCTCAGCGGCGGGCCTTCTGCAGGGAGGGAGGCATGGCGTTTAGAGGTCTCAGAGCAACCCACCGTCCACCAAGGTCCAGAAACCAAGGATGTGTTAGGGGAAGGGCCCTGCCTGAGGTCCCAGTGAGAGCCCCCAGGATTCTGACTCATGAGACAAACCCCTCCCTTTGGATTCCTCCAGCTGAACCCACTGCACCTTGGCCCAGCCCAGGGGCTGAGGCTGGACCTGGACATGGCATACACATTTGCCAGGTGCAGAAAGTGAGCGCAAGAATGGCCTGCACAGAGCTCAGTCAAGCCCTCAACATCCTCCCTACTGGGAGAGTCTGGGCCAGCCCAGAGAGGGCTGGAACCCGTCCGAGGCCACACAGCAAGATGGTGGAGGTACCTTTGCCCTCATTGAGGCTCTTGAGGAATGGCTTGAGCGTCTTCTCATAGAGGATGGCACCCTCTGTGTGTCGCTGCCGCAGGGTCACCCATGTCTGTTCCAGCCGGGCAATCTAGGGAGATCAGGCTATGAGCGACTAGCCAGGGAAGGGGCCTGCTGGGGCCACAGGCCAGTATGCTGAGCCGACACCCAGATGTGGGATAATAATTATTAGTATAGTCACCATTCAGGTCTCCGGGACAGGGCTGATGGCTTTTCACAGGTCTCCCATAAGTCCTCGCAACAACCCATTTTACATATGAGGGAACTAAGGCTCAGAGAGGACAATAAAGGCACTCTCCTCATGAGACTGCTTTAAGGAATCAGTGTTTCTAAGTACTCAATGTACCTTGTGCATAGTCAGTGCTTGCTAAACGCTAGCCACTTTATATTTATTCTTTCAACTCATATAAAGTTCCTCAATCATTTTACAGGTGGAGAAACGGAGAGCAGGGACAGGGAAAGACTTTGTCTGGAAGCAGGTCAGCACCAAAAGGACTCAGTTCTCCCAGTTACTCTGTCACCAATGCTGCCTAAAAGGTCCTCAAGTTCTTCCTGATTCAATAGACAGCCGTCCCAAAGGGACACATATCAGGGCTCCTCGCAACAGAGACTAGCTTATGTCCAGTGCTACGTGGGCCCCTCAGTACCTGGGCCATATCCAGGGCACCCATGACCGCAGCAAAGCTGAACATGTTGCCCATGGTCCCTCGAAGCTCGGCGGCCAGCTGGATGGTCTTGTGCAGGAGCGCTGCCCGCTCCTCAGCGGAGCCCGTGCAGCCCAGGATGTCCATGGCCAGCATGATGGACATGGTGTGGAACCTGTTGGAGCGGCCGGGTCAGAGGGGCGGGGCCAGGGATCTAGGGTTGGGGTCCCTGTGGTTGGGCGCCGAGGGGTGGAGGATAGAGCCAAAAGTGAGAGGTTGTAACGAGTCAATGAGATTAGGGGGTGCGGCCAGAGTGTGGGCGGGGATAAAGCAAAGTTAAGGGGTTCTGATTGGTCAGTATAAGTCAGGGGGCGGGGCCAGAGACCCGTGAGCGCCAGGCTGAGGACCGTGGGACCGATCAGAGGAAATCATCAGAAATCATCCGACAGAGCTGTTCTAAGAAAAGAAAGAAGAGAAGCCGGAGCTGATGGGCGGGCCAAGGCTCACAGATTGTGGTCAGTCAAGAGGATACAGAAAGTGAATTCGGAGATAAAGGACTCAGTCTTTGAAAAACCAGGATTACTTGGAACTGGATAAAGAAAGCTGAGCACCCAAGAATTGATGCTTTTGAACTGTGGTGTTGGAGAAGACTCTTGAGAGTCCCTTGGACTACAAGGAGATCCAACCAATCTATCCTAAAGGAGATCAGTCCTGAATTTTCATTGGAAGAACTGATGCTGAAGCTGAAACTCCAATACTTTGACCCCCTGATGCGAAGAACTGACTCATTCGAAAAGACCCTGATGCTGGGAAAGATTGAAGGCGGGAGGAGAAGGGGATGACAGAGGATGAGATAGTTGGATGGCATCACCGACTCAATGGGCATGAGTTTGAGTAAACTCCAGGAGTTGATGATGGATGGGGAGGCCTGGCGGGCTGCAGTCCATGGGGTTGCAAAGTGTCGGATAGGACTGAGCGACTGAACTGACTGAATGAACTGGATATCAGGAACAATTGGTCAATGGGATAGGAGGCGTGGCTATGATCTGGGAGCCGGGGTGAGACACTGCGATTGGCCAATCGGCCACAGTAAAGAGCAGCGAGGTAGTCCAGGGGGTTGGTTCCCGGTGACTCCCGTGTGCGCGCGCCTTACCTTTCCAGCAGGTCTAGTCGTAGCTGCCGGCCATGGGGGAGAGTGAGCAGCTCCATGCCCCAGCGGACTCCCATTAGGGTCTGCATCTCCTTGGTAACGCCCAGTATCCTAGCAACCTACAAGGACGCCCAGAGGGCTGATTAATTTCCTGTCAGGGCTAGCCCAAGCCATCTGGGAGTCAGAGAGCTTTATCTAGCAGGGCAGCCTGGCTGGGAAGCCGGCTCTGAATTCCAGGTTTATGACTAACCCTCTGACATGGAGCAAATAAGTTTCACTCTCCCCATCTATGAAATGCAGGATAAATGGAAAAATGCCCAGTGGGGTCTGACATGTGCCAGAGGTGCCCAGGACACTCATTCCAGAAGAAATAAGGTCCAGGGAGGGAAAGGGCTTGTCCTAGGTCATACACTGGACCTAGAACCCAGGGCTTCTTCCTTCATGCCTAGCACTCTTCACAGCGCCGCATCTCAGCGCTGTTTCTTTTCTTTCTTCTTGAGCTCAGAGACAAGTGTGACCAAATAATCAGTGTTCCCCTCCCCAACACACACACACACACACACACACACCCCAAACTTCAGAGGGAGAAACTGAGGCATAGATCAAGTTAGGGTCCTTAGATGGGCAGGATTCATTCAAAGCAAAGGCCCAGGCATTAACAATTTATGGACCTAAACAATGAGTTTTGTCCACTAGGGGGGTGGGGGTGGGGAGTCCGGCCTCTTATAGTCCCTGGACTGGCCAGACCAACTCTCACCGGGCTCAAAAAGTGTCCCAGGGAGCCAGACACCACTAGTTTTCAGGACTCCTCGGTTCCAGTGCCAAACTGACATCTGGAGGAAGCAAGAGTATCTCAGCTTTTGCTTTTTTTTTTCCAAGGAGAAAATGGGAGCCCAGAGAGGTAAAGTGATTAGTCAGAGTCACACAGCAAGTAAAGGGCAGCCATGAAGTCAGAATCCAGGACCACTCACTCTACTTGGGGATGTGGGGGCCAGTTCCTCACCACCCTAACCCCTGTCCCAAAGCTAGAGGATAAAGGTATACCACTGCCCCAGTGTGCGCCCAGCACCTACCAGGCAGTCAACCTTGGTAACGTGCCGGGCCAGTGTCCGGGCATCGACCTCTGCCAGCAGCTCCTTGACCTTACGCAGGAGGCCCACCTCCAGCGGCCGGTTATCCTTGGGGATCAACAGTGACTGGAAGGTAGCCGGGTTAAAGGAAGAGGTGGCTTCCACAACAGGGACTGTGAAGGTTCTGCCCCAGTCCCCTTCGGGGGCCCCGTTTTCTGACAGTTCCTTAAGCTTCTCCCCATAGCTCCTGGCCTGGCGGCCAGAGGCTTCAGCTGCTGCCCACTCTCGGCTGCCACGGACAGGAGGCTGGAGCTGGCAGTAATGGCCAGAGTCCGGGTCACTGTAGCTGCTGAGCGATGGTGATGGGGAGGCCTTGCAGAGGGTGTGGGAGGGGCTGGAGTAAGGGCCCTTGTCCGACTCCCCGTGGGGCTTTGGAGCACTTCCGGGACACAGCTGGGGTTCGCTGGAGCGGCGTGTGACAGGGGAGGTGGGCAGTGCTGTGGCTGAGGGGGCGGCAGGGGCGGCGTGGACACGGGTCACTGCAGGGAAATAAAGAGAGACAACTAGTTACCATGACTCCCTAGCCAGTGTGATTCCCCCACTGCTTTCCCAGAGGACAAGCTCCACCCACCCTACAGGGGTGATATCCCACCTCCCTGTACCCAGGCCAGGCCCAGCTGACACTGGCACATTGACCAGCCCTCAGTGATATTTTCAAATTCCCTGGACCCCAGGGGTCAGACTTTCTTACCCTAAGGCTGCTGCAGCCTTGGGGAACCACTGAGCTACTTGAAGGAGCTTTCTGTGATTCAGAGAAGCTAAGCACTTGCTGGAGTTCACTGTGTGGAATCATTTCTCAATGAATTAATAATAAGGATTTATTGAGGACATGTGTTCTGGGAGCTGGTGACATGCTGTAGCTACACCGGTCAAAACAGTAAAACCATCATCCAAAATTAGAGGTGATGTTTATTGAGTTCTAACTGCCTGCGAGATCCTTCTCTGCCCCTTAATCTGTTTAACCCTCTCAACATCCTGTGCATGAGTACTTTTATGATCCTCATTCTTCAGATGAGAAAAGTGAGACTCAGAGAAGCCAGCTGACCTGCCTAAGGTCACCCAACCAGCAAAGGGTAGAGCTGGGATTCAAAACCAGGTGTTGAGTCCTCACTCCTGGGTACTTCCCTGTGCCATGTTGCTTAGAAGTTGTCCAATAAATAATTTGTGGCAAAGCATCTTGACATTTACACTCAGGGGTGTTGTTTGGAAGGCAAGTTGGCAGTTATGACAAGCTGGCGGGCCTGTAGTTAGAGAAGAATTTGTGACAACCCATATAGACATCTACATGGCAACAGGGCATTTCCCAGCAAAGGTTCCCCTGGACTTCCCCTCTGCACGCTTTGCCTGCCATGTGGACAATATGTGGTATGGCCTGCTGAAAACATTATTTTTTTTTCTTCCAGAAATGAGCTAGTGGCATGTTTCTACAGTAGAAATCTTCTTTATATTAAAAAAAAAAATGCACAGTGCTCTGTGCTTTCTGCTCAATTTTGCTGGGAATGTAGAACTTCTCTGAAAAGATCTATTTAAAAGAAAAAATAAATGAATAAAGCAAGCTTGACCAGTCCAGTTGGATCCCACCATTTGGAATCAGGGATACATTAAATCCCAGCCAATAACAGGGCCTGGTCAAGTGGCTCCTCACATGCGGAGGCTCTTGACCAATGGGGACTGAGTGTTGCTGACTGCACAAACTTCATAGCATTGGAGCCCAGATTCAGCAGCATTCAAGAGAATGCATGGAAACCACATCCACAGTGCCTGGTATCCAACAGGGACTCAGTGAATTGTTGCAGAATGAACCAGCCATGGCTATGTTTTGCATGTCAACATGGATAGTTTTAGTATCCACTGTTGCAGGGCATGTCTCTCAGATAAGACGAAGAGGCACACATGATCAAACACTGTCACAGAAATCGTCAGACAGCGCACACATGGGCACACGAGGCCACCCCCACCAGACCCCCACGCGCCCCCCTCCACTGGCCATACCGGTACTATAGGCAGGGGAGCTGGGGCTCTCGGAGATAGGGGCCATGGGCGAGTGCAGGTCTTGGATCTGGTCCATGCTGAGTGCACAGTTGCGGATGGATTCCCGGGGGTGGGGCAGTGATGTGCTGTGGAGCAGACACCTTCATGAGCAAGGAGCCCAGAGGTCAGGGTCCTCAGCTAGCATTAGGACACCCACCTCTGCCTCCATCCTAGATCTGCTGAACTTCAGAAGCAGAAAAGGCTTAGAAATGATCACGTCCAACCTCCCACCTGGCAGGTACAAAAACTGAAGCCCAGAGGAGGAAGGGCTTGTTCAGTCCACGACCTGCACAACTGTTCTCTTCCCTGGGAAACTTGCCCCCAACTTGAAGAATGGTCTGGGGAGAGAGGCTAGCAAGAAAGATGGCCAGGCCAAGGGAGCCAAACCCATGGTCCTGGCCTCTCCTCACTGATCCCACACTATTACTCAGGATGCCTTGGGCACACATGGCCTGTAGATCCTGGCACTGTTTTAATCACTGGTTCCAAACCACAGGCCAAGTGGTTACTCCCCACAGGGTATCCAACCAGCAGTTCCTTGGCTGACAGCACGCAGTCCAGGTCCAGGGAAATGGGACCTATGGAAGTGCTGAAGCAAGCACGTTGAGTGCTAAGTCACTTCATTCGTAACTGACTCTTTGCGACCCTATGGAATGTAGCCTGCCAGATTTCTCTGTCCATGGGATTCTCCAGGCAAGAATACTGGAGTGGGTTGCCATTTCTTACTCCAGGGGATCTTCCTGATTCAGGGATCGAACCTGCATCTCTTGTCTCCTGCATTGGCAGGCGGGTTCTTTACCACTAGCACCACCTGAGAAGCCCCAAAAGATGGCACGTCTTGCTTCAAACAGCCAGGGAAGCCATAGAAACTAGGGGCACAGACTTTGGAGTTGTGAACCTGGGTCTGAATCTTGGTCCTACAACTCTCTAGCAAGCAGCTACCCCTCTTCAAGCCTAGTTCTCATCTACAAAGTGGCAGAATGGGCAGAAGCCACCTCCCAGGGGACATGGGAATCAGTGAGGTTGAGAACAGCATCAGGAGAGGGCCGGGTGCACAGTAGGGCTTCAGGAATGATTTGCAGCTGTGGCTTGTCCTCGGATCAGGGCCCAGTGTCACCAAGCCCCAGACATCTGGGTGTCATCAAAAATGTCGCTGAAAACATTCCACTCCCTGTGCGATGGTTTGCAAAGTGCTCTGTTCTGATGCCCACCTGGGCCTAGTTAGGTGGGGTGAGGTGGGGTAGCATTAGCAATAGGGATCAGGTCCTTGCCTGGGACAGGACAGCACCCAGGGCTCCTCCAGACCCGAGGGAGCTTTCTGAGTGAGGGCTCTTTATAGGTCGGCACGTGGAGGCAAGAGAGGAGGAAGGTCAGGGCCAAGGGCGCACAGCTAGTTGTAGCAGAGCTGAGACTGCGACTGGGCTCCACACCCCACTCAGCATGGTGGGAGCTTCCTCCTCTTGTTCTGCACACACTGAGGCTCCAGGGCAGTCATTTTACCCCAGACCAGTGTGACTGGGCCTCTCCTTTTCCCATCAGCACTCACATTACTGACACTCCCACTTGACAGATGGGAAGACTGAGGCCGAATGTGGGTTCTCACTCACCTGGTGGGGCAGCCATCGCTGCGGGTGACCTTGTCAGCAGTGAGCCCATCGGTCATGGTGACGCTCCGCCGCTTCATGTGGCTGCCCTTGGGGCCCGAGGGGCTGGCAGGGCTGGTGGCCTTGCCCCCGCCCTGGCCCAGGCCATAGCAGGCCTCCAGGTAGCGCAGCGGGAAGGTGCGGTTGACCGGGCAGTAGATGATGGCACCACTCTGCTCTGACACAGCCTTGCGGCTGCCCACGTGGTACCGCACCAGGGCCGGCACGTGGTCGAAGCTCTCCTGCTCGAACAGGTACTGGATGTGGGTGTAGCTCTCACCCGCCTTCACCACCACCTTGTTGATCTTGAAGTGCAAGGCCTGGTTGCGCCAGCGGCACGTGAGCACGTAGTCACCCAGGCTGGTGAGCGAGTCCCGGATGAGGAAGTCACCGTTGCGCTGCACCAGGGTCTCCGAGACCTGGAAGAGGCAAGGGTCAGGCTGGAGCGGGGCGGGAGAGGGCCAGACCCTGGGTCTGGGGCACACAGTCAACAGAGACAGCTGAAGCTTGGGAGGGGGACCCAACGACCCAGATTCAAAGGGTGCATCTCGGCCAGAAGCCGTGGGTCTGAGCACAGAGCCTCGGACATGGAGGAGGGACATAGCACTCTGGAAAGGGAGTCCCCAAGATCTGAAACTCAGGTCTCAGACCTACTCCTTCTCAGGGATCTCACTGGGCACAGTGAATTCCCCATCCTTCTTCCTCCAAACAGCCAGGGCTCTGGCATGTCTCTGGGCTGAATATCCTCCCATTCCTGCTCACCTGGTGAACTATCCATTCCACAATGGCCTGTCTCCTCAGCACCCCTTCCTTGGGGCAGCCCACACCCCCTGCCGGGCAATCCATTCTTGAGCTTCTCCCACTGGGTTCTGACTGCCTGCCTGTCGACCCCTACCCTGGACTACCAGCTGTCGAGGGAAGTCACCACCTATTTTATCTCTGCATCCTTGGTGCCCAGCACAGGAGCTGGCAGAGTTTATAATTGACAAAGATTTATAGCAAGCATGAAAAATGGAAGAACAGGTGACTGTTAGCCCAAGCCTATGCCTCAGCCCATTAAGTCAACCTTATCAAAATGGAATCACTGAAGTGCTGATATTCACTAACCAAACACATAAGAGGCTGATGTATAGACCTATAACAGTAACTAAAAATATTAGTGTTAATAGTAATAACCACCACCACCACCATAAAGGACAATGTTCATTGAGCTCATATGACATCATGTTATATCAGACATCATGTTAAGCACCTCACATAAATTAACTCATTTAATTCTCACCTGCTGAGTTACTTTAGTTGTGTCTGACTCTTTGTGACCCTATGGACCATAGCCCACTAGGCTCCTCTGCGTTTGGGATTCTCCAGGCAAGAAAACTAGAGTGGGTTACCATGCCCTCCTCCAGGGGATCTTCCTGACTCAGGAATCAAACCTGCATCTCTTATGCCTCCTGCATTGGCAGGCGAGTTCTTTACCAATAGAGCCACCTGGGAATTCTCACAACCAACCTTTACAGTAGGTACTATTATTAGCCTCCACTTAATTAATTAATTTATTTAGCCCACACCTTGCAGCATGTGGGATCTTAGTTCCCTGACCAGGGATCAAACCTGTGGCCCCTGCAGTGGAAGCACAGAGTCTAAACCACTGGACCACCAGAGAAGCCCCATATCCTCAATGTTATAGGTGAGGAAACTGGGGCTCAGAGAGGTAAAGAGACTTGTTCAAGGTCACGCAGTCAGTTAAATGGCAGAGCTAGACCTCATCCTCTACTCTGATTGAACCCACCGAATGATAGTTGGAGCTTTTCTGGTCTGGGACTGGCCAAGGCGGTGAGGGGAAGGGTCTAGGGCTGGGGTCCCAGCTCAGGGCCCACTCACCTCACGTGGGATGCGGCCGTGGTACCAGGCATGGCTGCGGAGATCTGTGCTGCTGAGTTTGAGCTCTTCCTCCAACTCCTTGTGCAATTTCTCAGGCGATGAGTCTAAGATGTACTTCTCCTTGGAGAACTAGGCAGAAGACAGCAAAAGTTGGCATCCAGTCTGAAGCCCCTTCCTCCTTCCCTCCCAACTTCCCCCACCTCAGGTGAACTCATTCCATCCCGGGACTCTGGGAACACTTAGGCACAGATGCCAGAAAGGTTCTCACCCATGAGTCCCTATCCCAGTAGGTGTAGAGGAATCTCAATTAAATACACCAAAAAGTGCCTACTGTGTGCTAGGCACTGCATTATTGCCAGGGTAGACAGGGAAATAAACAAGCCTGTCCTCAAAGAAGCTCCTTGTCTAAGACAGGAGGCAAAAGCAACACAAGTATTTCAGCAGACTGCAGTCAGCACCACAGTATTGGACAGCGGCAAAGAGCTGGGTAGCTTTCAAAAGGGAGATGGAGTCTAGGCCAGGTAGAGTGGTCTAGGAAGGCTTCCTGGAGGAGATGGCACTCATGAAATTCATTTTGTACCAAGGACACCAAACTGATCTGGAAGTGGGGGAGGGAGGATTTCTACAAGTGGATAAGACAGCAAGTACTCAGGTAAAACCATGGACAAAAACAGGGCTGTGTGGATGAGGATACATTCTGGGGCAGTGAATTATACAGGGGTGGAGGAGGCAGCTACAAAGAGGGACGCAGAGGCCCCTGCCAAAGGCATCTGTGATGTCCTTTATAGTTCACAAAGCCCCTTCTTCCTTGCTATCCCAAGCAATCCCTGCTAGATGGGGCAACCAGCCCAGCAGGGAAGCCCGAGGTCACTCACTGGGGCTAATGCCCAGGATCCCTCTTTCCACCTGCCCAAGGGGGAGATTCCTGGTTTCCTGGTTGCTGTGGCCTGGGGTTGGAAGCCTAAGAACAGGGAGATGGGAGTCCCTGCTGCCAGGTACATTCCCACCACAGAAAGTGAAAGTGAAGTCATTCAGTCGTGTCTGACTCTTTGCAACCCCATGGACTGTAGCCTATCAGGCTCCTCCATCCATGGGATTTTCCAGGCAAGAGTGCTGGAGTGGATTGCCATTTCCTTCTCCAGGGGATCTTCCTGACCCGAATCAAACCCGGGTCTCCTGCATTGCAGGCAGACACTTTATCATCTGAGCCACCAGGGAAGCCCTTGCCCAATTCTGGCTATGTTGTATGAATCCCCAGGGCCTCAGTTTCTTCCTCTATAAAATGGGTACAATTGCAGAACCTGCCTCACCAGGTTGCAAGGATGAAAGGCGACAATACTCCAAAGCACTGCAACCAGCCCACAGATGTGCTTGTCACTCTGAGAACATGTAACATTGCTCCTTTCCCCAACTCCAGGCCCCAAAGATGGCTGGTCCAGGACGGATAGATCTGGCCCAGAACTGACCAGGCAGCAAGACAGATGAAGGGGGTCACTAAAGGGCAATCTCTCCCCAGGAGCCACTCCTCACCAGGGTCCAGTGGCTTCCAGTCCACTCCCTGCCTCCTCTGACCTTTCACAGTTCTCAGAGCCTAACCCTGCCACTCCATTTGTTATCCCTCTGCTTCTACTGCCTCAGTTTACCTCAGTCTACACTGCTCCTAAGACACCCCATTTCCCAGCTTCAGAGATATCTTGAATTTCTGACTCCACTATGTCCACATTGATGGAACCCCCACTCTAGGACAGGTCTTATGCCAGGGACTGAATCCAAGGTCATCAGTACAGGCAGCCTCAGCCCTAGGGGAGCTATGCAGATACTGACAAGCAATCCTAGGGTTTCTGGATGCTCAGAGACACACAGGGAGCTCCAGGAGGAGATGAGCATGTCCCTCCTCATCTGGTCAGGGAGTCCCTGAAGAGGTGATGTCTCCACCGAGACCTGAATGAGCCAAACAAAAGGATTACAGTGGGGACTGACAGGCAACCAAGTGGGCAAGAAAGAGCTCTGGGAAGAGAGTGGCAAACTCAGGGCCCTGTAGAAAGAGCTAAGGCCCTGGGGGTGGAGGAAGAAGCTTCAGAAGGGCTGGGGGGTGGCAGGGGCAGGCGTGGCAGGGCTGTGAATCTGTCTTGGGAAGCTGAGATTAACCCAGAGGCCACAGCAGAGCTGCAGAGGGTTTTTAAAGCATTGGGGTAGGTTCGATCAGCTGTGTGGAGAGGGCCTGGAGTGTGTTCCAGGCAATGGCAGGGCAGGGTGGAGTGTCGGGGTGGGGACTGGGGGAAGGGTATTTAGACAACCATTGATGGGGTGCAGGGAATAGGGTGGGGTGGGTCAGAGAGGATTCCAGGCAGACAGCTTGGGAAGACAATGAAACACTCTCCAAGGTGGGCAAGACTGGTGGCAGGAGCAGCTTGGCGATGGGCTCATAAAATTCTGAGCTGTGAGGAGCCTGTAAGGCTCTGGGGACAGATGGTGGGAGTGGGTGACACAGATGAGTGCTCAGGAAAAGGCAGGGCCTGGAGATGGGGATTCTGAACATCCCCTGCCCAGAGTAGAAACTGATCCCCCAGAAAGGCAGGGAGTTCCAGGGTGAGCTGACATTTGGGCCTTCTCAGGTTCCTACACTTCTCCATGGCGTTCCCTAGTCTGCAGGGTCCTGGCCCCTCTCCTAAACCACACCACACCCTGGGGAGGGAAGAGTGCAAGTCATGGGGGAGATTCCTCCTTGACAAAGAGCATGCAGTTGAGAAGTTGCCCCAGTATCACAGCTGCAGCAAGAGGGACGGGGGGCAAAGAAGGGGAGAGGGCTGCGGGGGAAGGAACCGGGTCCCAAGACTCTGCCTGCCACTGTGTGGCCTTGAGCCAGTCAGTTTCCCTCTCTGGGCCATAAATAGGGGGTGGGAGACTGGGCTTGCTTTTCCAACCATAATCAACCGTTAGGGAGAATCTGGCGGACGAACTGGGTCATCCCAGTCACCTGAAGTTAGGGAACCCTAGGGTCCCTGTGCCCTCTTCCTCACCTTCGACCCGGGGGTCCCTAGCTCCCAAAGGGAGTGGGTGCTGGGGCGCGAATGCAGCATCCCTGCGCCCGGGAGCATTGCTATTGGCCAGAGATGATCTCACCGCCTCCCGGCCTGCGAGCGCCTGATTGGCGGGTGCAGGGATGCTGCGCTCAGCCGCCGGCAGGGCAGTCATTCAGGCGGGCTCGAAGCGTGCGTGTATATATGTGTGTATGTGTGTGTGTGTGTGTGTGTGTGAGAGAGAGAGAGAGAGAGAGAGAGAGAGCCTGGGGGAGCGCAGAAGTGATGCGCCCAGCGTCTCCCACGGGGCTTGAGAGGCGAAAGCGCGGAGACCCCGGGTCAAGGTCTTAACCCCTTCGCAACAGCCAGTGCCCAGCCAGACCCGTCTAGCTCCCTTCAGTCAGGCAACCCTAGGCAAAGCCATCCCCAGATGATGCTCCGCAGAGAGGCGGGGTCCGGGTCCTCCCCTCCACCCCCTTCCGTTTAACCCTTTCACTGCTACGGCGCCGTCCCGCACTGCCCGGCCAGCTGGGCTAGGAGCCCCGCGCCCCAAGCATGCCCGAGCCCACCTAGAGGGCAGGAGAGTCGCGGGCGCTCCGGCCGCAGCCGCGGCAGCATCCCCTCAGCTTCCCATCCCTCTCTCAGCCTTTGGACCCCGGCCCAGCGCCCCCCGGTACAATGCGGGAGTCAGTCTGCCCGGGTCAGATGCAGGGGCCGGAGTGCTCGCAGGATAACCGGCAGGACGCCGGAGACCCCATCTCCTGGTACCCAGTGCCCCAGCTCAGCTCCTCCCTGCGGAGGAGGCAGAAACAACCGGAACGGCAGCCTCCGCAGCCCCAAGTCTCGGGAGGGGCGGCTGGACCCTCACCCTGCGGAGCGTCTGGGCGCCCAAAGGTGAGGCTGGGGCGACCCCGCCCCCTCCCGCAGCCCGCTGCCCCCAGCCCCTGCCCCGCCGGACCCTGCGCGGCGCCGCAGGCTGAGGTTCCCCTGGCTGCCCGGGCGAGCGCCCGGGGTCCCAGCTCGGAGCGCCTGGCGGGGGCCGAGCCGCCCCCTCACCTGCACCTGCACGAAGGAGCCGCGGTAGAAGCAGCAGGCGGCGGCCGACAGGGCGCTCCACAGGCTGCACCGCTCGGTCATGGTGGGGCCGGGCGACCGGGGCCGGGACGGTGCAGGGGGCGGCGGCCGGCGGGGCAGGGGCGCGGGACCGACCGGGCTGGGCACCGGCTGCGCGTGCCTCTCGGCGGCGCGATTACCTCATCGCCTTGTCGGGGGAGGAGCAGGGAGGCGGGGCGGGGAGACCCCACCCTCCAGCCAGCCCCGGGAGGGGAGGGGGCCATTGTTCCTCCCTCCTCCCGCCCCCGACTCCCCGCCCCCTCGCCCCCCAGTCCCCCGCCCTCCAGCCCCGGCAGCCCGGAGTCTGGGGATGCGGAGCTGAGGACCTACCAAGGGGGGCGTCAAGAGGGCAGAAGGATGGCGTGGGCTGGGAAAAGGCGTGGGGTGGGGGCGGGGGGGGGCGGTGGTCCTGTCTCCCCCACTCACCTCTCCCCTTACTGACCCGGAGAGGGCAGAGATTTTGAATTAAACCATGTCTAAAGCTGGAAAAATCCCTGTAGACATTTAACCAAATCCTTTGTGGCCTAAGGAAATCTCCCCGAGTCCAGGATTTCTCATCTCTGACTTGGAATCATACACTCTTCTGGGAAATGCGGGATGTCATTGACAGACTGGGGGTGGGGAAGAAAACTCAGTAAGGCTCTGGGGTTTGGGAATCAGCCTGGCTTCAACTAGCGGTGCCCCACCTCCACCCAACCAGTCCCTTCTCTTGCAGCCCAGACTTACTCATCTGGAAAACATACCTGTGCCGATCTCACAGAACTCGGGTAAGCATTGGCTGAGCTGATGCATATAAGCTGCCAGACATGAAGCAAGTGCTCAAGAAATGCCTGCTATTTCAAGCTTAGTGTCTTAGAATCCGGACCTTTGGCTGTAGGCTCTTCAGTGCAAAGAGAGTCATCGCTGACTGCATCAGTCAGGCCTGGAGTTCAAATCTTGTGGCAGGCTGTGTGACCTTAGGTAGATGAGTTCACCTCTCTGTTCACCTCTCAGATGTTTGATTATTTTCTGTAAATACATCTGAAGCTCTGAGCATGGACATGAAATTTTATGGTCTTGGAACTTCAGAATCCTTGCCTTAGAATCAAAGTACTTGCATCATGATCTGAGAACCCTGGAGTTCTGGCAGCTGAGCATGTAAGGTGAGGAATGGACTTTGGGTAACTGACTATTGATTCCATTCTCTTCTGAGGCTTAAAGCTAAAACTAATATTCCTTTGAGTTCATTCTTTAGGAGACTGTTTAATTAGTTCTGGTGTGTGGGTATTCTTTCTTTTATGGCATTTTTAATTACATTTTTTCAGCCCCATAAACTAAAGGAAAAATACAAAGCTAGTAATCCTCACAGGGATCTCACTACCATCGGTGATGGGGATCTCATTACCTTGCAACTGGGATTTGTGAGGTGCTCAAATACATGCCTCTGTGGTCGACCACTGGCTTTGGGGCTGGTTCTCCCTGAGGCCTCTGTCCCACAGTGATGCCAGGGCTCTGGATGAGAAGCCAGGGCCCAAATCCTGGCAGCAGCTCCAGCTCAACTTGCTGCAGCCCTGGGCTGCATTTCCTGGGCTCACTCAGCTCACTTTCTGACCTCACCCACACTCTTACCTCTGCCTGGATCATTCCACCACCCATCTCTGCTTATCTTTATCTTCTTTCCAGCTTTCTCTTTGGAGAGAGGGTGTTGGTGCATATTCCTGGTCAATTGCAATGGCTTGGCTTCAATGCCTCCTCCTCCAGAAAGCCGTCCTTGATCTCCTCATTCCCAGCTCCTGAGCTGAAAGTCATCTCCTACCTCCACAGCCCCAATGGCTTCTTATCGAGCCTTCTGCTGATGTTAAGGGACAGCAATCTGAGCACTTCCCACAGTGCTCATTACTGATCACTTACACAGGGCTTTCCAGGCAATATTGTGGGTGATGGAAAGTCCCTGGGGTCAGGAACCAGACAAGATGCCCCCCTGAATGGGCGTGGATTCATTGAGCCCATAGAAACCCTGGGTTGGAGGTACCACTGTTACCCCATTTCACATAGGTGAACACTGAGGCTCAGAGAGGTGACACACACACACCCAAAGTCATGTGGCAAATAAGTAGAAGGTCTGACTCTAAAATTAGGGTGCGCTGGATGACAAAACACAAGCCCAGACCATTGAGTGGTTCTCCTTTGATCCCACATGGGCCAGGAGCCCTTGAAACACAGGGCCTGGTGCTCCTTGCCCCGTGCTCCATACTCAGAGAGAGGACCTAGCTCAGGGTGGTACTCCTGGATAAGGAAGGCCAAGAGCTCTGTCCATGGTCTTGGGAGCAAATAAACTTTGACAGCAATCCCAGTTCAGCCCTGCAGTAGCTGTGCAGCTGTGGGCAAGTCACTGCACTTCTCTGGGCCTCAAGTTTCCCATCCATACACGTGCACAAGAAGGCCCAATGATGAGGGGAGAAATCAAAGACCTCATTCATATAAATAGCTCAGAACTGACTCCCCTTCAGTGCCAGCAGCCAGCACAGGACTCTGCACACAGTAGGCACTCAAAATGTTCCGCCGTATTATGGTTGTTATCATTATTATTTCAAAACTGCATTTTCAACATTTCCTGTGCTCAGGGCAAGTTAAGTTTCTGATCAAGGCGACTGTGTTATCTGTGATGAAGAACTGAGTCATCCTTTCCTGCTCCCCCTTTCCAGTTCCAGCTCAGAGACCAAGTGGGATTAGAGCCCGTCTTCCCATGGGGGCACCCCTGGGGCCCTGTCCAGCTGGCGGCTGGATGGGGTCTGGTGGGAACAAACATTGGGAAGTCCTGAGGTTGGGGCCAGGAAAGAATGATGGCAGGCCTGGGAAGAAGTTGCTTGGAGCGAAAGCAGACCCCTTAGGCTGCCCTGACCCCTAGACCTTCTCCTTCTGAGAACAGTGGGTGAGGTCTGACTTCTAAAGAGGCCAGAAAAGGACTCTGCCCTTCCTGGAACTGGCTCTGGGCCCCCTCAGTGTCCCCTGCCCAGCCCCTCTTACCTTCACATAGTCCCCGCCAGCCTCCGGCTCTGCAGTGGCCCTGGAAGGAGAGAAGAGAGGTGAGTGGTTCCCAGCCCTGCCTGGATCCTCAGCTGCCAGCCTCTGCCCACCTGTCTGGTGCCAGCACTGAGCGCCTGCAGGACTGAGCACTACGGGTGATAGCACTGGGTGGAATTGGCAGGCTGGGCTACTTCTCCACTCTCCAGCCGTGTGACCCTGGGCAGGTCCCTTCACCTCTCTGAGCCTGTGTTTCATCGGGTTGTCTCGGGGCCTCTGGGAGCTGATGAATGTCACATGCTTAACATAGTGCCTGCTTGCTGTCTTGACTCACCTTTAGGACACTGTGGTCCCCCGATGTTCACTCCCCACCTCTTCCCTGACTCCGCGCGTTGGTGGCCCCAGGCTGGGCCTCAACCTCCTCCCCTCCAGCTCTACCCTCATCCCCTCATCAGAGGGACCCACCCAGCGGCACATCACCTTGTCTTTGCTGGTGACAACTGGCTGTGAAAGTGATTTCCCTCCCCTCAAGGGTGGCCTGGATGGAGCCTGGAGAGGTCAGAGGCCAGGGGTGGCTATTGTTCCCAAATAAACACTTATTTATTTGTTCCTCCCAAATAAATATCACCCTTCCTGATGAGGACCTCCATGAGCCACATCCCCAATCCTTGGCCTTAAATGCCCTCCCTTCTCTGATGCAGCCTGGACTTCCCCTTCAAAACAAGACTCAGAAACCCAACTGCCTCCTTAGCATCTCTTCTCAGATGTCTGAACTTGACTTTTGTATCCAAAGCAGGACTACAGATCCCCCACCCCACCCAATCCCCCATGCCCTTGCTCTCCACATCCGCTTCCCATCTCAGTAGATGTCAGGTTCATCCTTTGTGTTGCTTTGTTTGGCCAAAAACCCTGTGGTCCTCTGTGCTTCCTCTCTCACTCATAGTCCACACCCAATCCATCAGGAAATCCTGTGGGTCTCTTTCCAGGATAGGTCCTGACCACTTCTCTCTGTATGTCAACCCAGCCCCATCTGGGGCGCCTTCTCTGTCCTCCTGGAGCACACAGCAGACTTCTTGCCACCTGCCAGGTCTGCCCTCACAGCCCTCGGTCAGCCTCCCCTCCGCTGCCCTGGTGGCGCTCAGGTAAAAAGCTAGGCAGGCCACTGTGCACAAACACCTCCCACCCTGGGACTTTCCTGATGATCCAGTGGGAAAGACCCCAGAAGCCCAAGGCAGGGCTCCTGGGTTCGATTCCTGGCCAGGGAACTAGATCCCGCATGCTCTAACTAAAGACCCCACGTGATCCTGCATGCTGCAATAAAAAAAAATCTACCAAGATGGTGCTGCAACTAGCAACTAAGACCTGGTACAGCCAATTAAATAAGCATAAATTTATTTTTTTAATGCAATCTCATCTAATTTAAAATGAAGCAAAACCCAAACAACCCCCCAACCCTTCCATCTCTCAAGGAACGAAATCTAAACCCTACTCCATGGCCTGCAAACAGCCAGCCACATAATTTATCATCTAAACCAAGACTTCCCTTGTGAGAGTAAAGAGAAGCCATTTTTATGCCAGAAAAACAAGCATAAACAGGCTTATATTTGCCCCAGCCTACAAGGCCCTGTGGTGACCCAACTGCCCATCTCATGAATTCCCAACCCCAAATATGCCTGCTTTCCTCATTCTGCTCCAGGCCACTGGGCCTTTGCACTTGCTGTTTTTTTTTTTTGCCTGGAAAGCTCTTCTTTCAGATTATCACATAGCTTGCTCCTCCCCCTACTTTATTTAGGGCTTTGCTTAATGTCCCCAAGCCTTCCCTGACCACCGTGCCTAGAACTGTCCCTTGTCCTTTGCTCTCTGTCCTCAACCCTGTTTTATTTTCCTCAGTCTCTGCCCGAAACAATCACTTTCCATTTATTTGTTGACTCCAGGTACCTGCCATCTCCACCAGGGCACTGACTTTGTCTCGTTCACTGCTAAGCCGCCAGCACACAGCAGGAGCTTGAGAGTTGTTTCCTGCTGCTAGTGAGGACCCACAGTGGCTCAGTGGGTAAAAAATCTGCCTACAATGCAGAAGACCTGGGTTCAGTTCCTGGGTCGGGAAGATCTCCTGAAGGAGGGTGCAGCAACCCACTCCAGTATTCTTGCTTGGAGAATCCCAAGGACAGAAGAGCCTGGTGGGTTACAGTCCATAAGGTGGCAAAGAGTTGCATATGACCGAGCACGCATGCACTGGTGAGGACCTGCTGTATAGCACAGGGAGCTCAGCTCAGTGCTCTGCAATGATCTAGATGGGATGGGCGGGATGGGGGTGAGGGTGGGGGTGGGAGGGAGGTCCAAGAGGGAGGGGATATATGTATATACATAGCTGATTGACTTCATTGTACAGCAGAAACTAATACAAAAACATTGTAAAGCAACTATGCGTGCACGTGTACTCAGTAGCTTCAGTCGTGTCCAACTCTTTGCGACCCTGTGAACCATAGCCCACCAGGCTCCTTCTGCCCATGGGATTTTCCAAACAAGAATACTGCAGTGTGTTGCCATGCCCTCCTCCAGAGGATCTTCCCAACCCTGGAACTGAACCTTTATCTCCTGTGTCTCTTGCATTGCAGGCAGATTCTTTATTGCTGAGCCACCGGAGAAGCCCACATTTATTGCCTAAGAAATGTATGAAGAGTGTACCCTCAACCAGTATTTATCACTATTATTATTATTAATTCTGTCAGGCTGGACCCTGGTTCTCTGGCTGACACAAGCCTCAATATTCCCATCTGCAAACTAGGGAGAGAGGTCAAACTTCCCCAAATAGAGAAGCCCCAAATTTAAACTGAAATGTGATAAATCTAACAAAATAAGTTGCAAACCGAAAAAGCTGAGCTACAAACGAGACAAAATAAAAACTGTAGGTGAGGTGTGTTTCCAGGGTGCGATTTCACGTAGAGTTCCCCCTAGCTCCTGGGGCAGGGGCTCCTCTTTGGGATGCTGGCTAACAGTCCTCCCTGTTTTGACATTCTAGAGTCCCTGGGACTGTCCCTCCTTCCTGCAAAGTCCTTCCTGATCTCTAACTATCGTCCCTCAAGCTGCAACCCGGCCCCTGCAGGCTCCAAAAGCCATGTGAGTTCTCTCCGTCCAGCCAAGGTGGGGTGAGGTAAAGTAGGGACCCCTCCCCTTGCTCACCTCCCTGCTCTTCCTGGGTGAGGTGTCCTGTCCCAGCATTTCCGGCCATTCAGGCCCGGAAATCCTCCCACTGTTGGGAACAGACTGGCCAGGACACTGGGATTGCCCCAGCATTTCTTCCTGCTTCCTGTCCACTTCCCCTCAGGCGCTGGGCAGGAGCAGAGTCTTGGGGAGGGGGTACCCGCCCCAGGGATATCAGGTGGCCAGAGCCAGTTGGGTGCTCGGGTCAAGGCCCAGGCCCAGGAACTTGCCATGGCCCCTCCCTGCCCCTCTGCAACACTCCAGGATTTCTAAGACCTAAAGTGACCATGTCTGCTTACCACCCATGGCCATCATCTGCCCAGACTATGGCCACCACCTCGCCACTGCCTCCCTGCCTGCATCTGTGCCCCTGTGACTTGTTCTCACCCCAGCAGCCAGAGCAGTCCTGTTAAAATGAATCAGATCACACCTTTCCTCGGCTCCAACCCACTGGAGTGGCCCCTAGTTTCACTCAGAATAAGAGCTGAAGTCCTCATAATAGCCTCTGCACACTGGCTCCTCACCACCTCTCCCATCACTCTCCAACAACACTCCCCTCATTCATGCTACCCCAGCCAAGCTGAGCTTCTCACTGCCTTTTGTCCCGACCTCAGGGCCTTTGCACTTCCTGACTGCTCTGCTAGAATACTTTCCCTCCAGATATCCACTGAGCTCCTGCCCTTCCCTCCTTCAGGTCTTTACTAAAGCGTCCCCTTCTCAGTGAGGACTTCCCTGGCTGCCCACCTGGAAGTGAAGGGAGCCCACTCAAGGCTCCCCACCTCCCCGCCCTGCTTCATTGTTCTCTGTAGGGCTTCATCTGACTTGCCCTGTGCTGTCTCCTCTCATCAGAACATCAGCTCCACAGGGTAGGGGCTGGGCTCTGCCTGGAATGGTGCCAGGCACCCCATGAAGATGTTTTTGAATGAACGAATGTCACAGCAGTCCCTGCAGTCCTGAGGACAAGCTCTAGTTCTGGTTGGTGGGCCCTCTGTGACCAGGCCCCTGCCAGCCACCCCTCCACTCTTCCTCAGGGTCCTCCGGGCACTCCGACCTCAGCCTTCCTCCAAAGAGCGCTACTGCCTCCAGCCTCAGGACCTTTGCACATGATATACCTTCTGCCCAGAGGAATTCTCTCCCTTAGAGTCAGAGGAATTTCTACTCAGCCTGCAGATCTCAGTTTGCTTGGAGATTTCTAGAATGTTCTCCCTGCTTTTGTAATGACTAAATCCAGGAATCAAAGCTTCCATGTTTAAAAACTCAGCTCCATTAATTAATTCATTAATTAATTTCTTATTTTATGGATTTCAAAGGCATTTCCCCTCTAATATTAGTGGTGGAATCAATTAATAAATAATAGTGACAATTGAGCTAAATCAGTTCCATTAATCAGCTGCATCAATTATTTAAATAACCAACCCCTTTAATTGCCTGTATTAGCTGATTTGTTCTAATAACTGATACCACTTATTGCATACATTAGCTTAATTAATTGAATTAATGACCTGCAATTACAGTCCATTACCCTTTATTTCCCCAACGCAGGTTTCAGTCCTAGCTTTACCTTCAGGGTCTCCATCCTGGCCTGAGAGAAAGGGTGAGGCTCCCGCAGGGACTCTGGAGAAGAGGCTGCTGTCCTCTTCCACCTTGGCCCTTCCTTGCCACGGGTAGCCTTGCCCTGCAGAGCCATGGGGTCTTCCTGCCCTCTATCTGTCCCCCAGTTTGCTCCTGGGGCGTGGTCATATGGCCTTTAGTGGACACTTCCCAGCCTCTGCCTCCTGCTTCTCAGCTTCCCCCCGCCCTCCCCTCTGTGAGCTTCGACTTCCCCATCTGTGAAATGGGCATATTTTAAGTGTCTTCATAGAAGGGCTGCAAGCATCCCATGAGAAGAAAAGATACAAGGTTCCTTAACCCCTTAACCCCAGGGAGCCCCCTGAGGCTCCTCCCTCTGCCACCCCACCCTGACCCCAGAGAGCTCCCATCGTGCCTTTCTTGGGGGCTAGAGAGATTCTCTCCCTTCTTCACTCACCCAAGCAAAGCAACAGCCCTGCTCTGTGCTCCTTAGTCCTTCAAGGCTCTGAGCAGACAGAGCTGGGGGTGGAAACCCCCATCTCTTTGGGGACACCCAGCCGTGGGCCTTTGGGATTCCCTGTCAGGAAGGCCCTTGACGTTAGACCCTGCCCACCCCCTCTCCCGAACAAGGAGCCACCACTGTCCTGGAGACAGCCTTACTCCCCTCCCCCATCCTGTGCCCTCAGTCTTCTGGACAGGGGTGAACTCCCCAGCAGAGCTCAGGGAGGGTGCCAGACCTGTGGGGAGAGGCCAGAGCAGCGGCCACTCTTCCCAGGGCAGAGCTGGGGGGTCTGGGTCCCGGGAGTTGCTGAGACTCAACAGCTGCTGGCCAAGGGCAAAGGGGGAAAGCAAGTGCTGAGCGCTGACCGAGGGCCTGTGTGGAAGCCTCGCTTCACAGCAGGGCACGCGGCTACTCAGAGGAGACTCACGTTGGTTCTGCTTTTCTCCTTGCCCTAGGCAGGCTCTCCCAGAGATGGGGATGCCCCCGGATGGAGACAGGGAGACACTGGGGAGGGGAAAGAGACGAAAACCAATATTTTGACCAGACCAGGAGCCCCGAATTGACATCAGGAAGAGGACATGGAGTGGGCACGAGCAGAAAGAGGACACTGGGAGCTCGGGAGAGGGCACCGAGCTGGGGTGAAAGAGGCTGCGTGGCACTGGGCGAGTCGCCCTCGTCGGGCCCCAGTCTCCTCTCCTCTACACGGGTGTGCTGATAGCCCGCGCATCCCGTATACTGGCACTTCCTCGGGCCATGTCTAGGAAAAATGCTCTACTCTGTCTACTCTTAATAATGACCCTGTGAAACAGGTGCTGTTTTTGGAGAAGCAGATGGGGAAACTGAGGGTCAGAGAGGGGAGGGGGTCTCTCAATGTTATAAAGACAGTCAGCGGGCCTCTGAGCAGCTGGTGTATCCCACCCCCTGCACCCCTCCCCGTCCTTCCCAGCTTTCACACCCAGAGCGCCCAGCATTCTGTAAACAGGGTCCCCTGAGGGTTTGAGGGGATGTGGCTCCAGCTGGGGATGGGGGAACCGTCCATCTATCCCAAGCCAGCGCAATTCCCACAGCCCGAGGCGTCTGGGGGTCTCGAGGGCTGTGAGAAAGTCTCCACAGGAAATGAGAGCCAGGAGCAGCTGGGCCCCTTCGGAAGACAAGGACCAGCCGCCCAGAGCCCGAGGAGACTGAACAGGCTGGGCCCACCACAGCCCCCTCCCCTGGTGGGTAATCACTACCAGATGCCCGGCAACTGACGTCACTTTGCAGGGCCGAGAGGGTCGTGGGACTCGGGGGAGTGTTGGGAATTCTTGGACCAGAATCAACATTCCAAAAGGAAATGGGGGTGGGGGGGAGCATCTTGGCTTATTCTCAGTGCCCGGCACCAGGGCTGGGCGCGGGCAGCTCAGGGTACCCCTGGCTCTCCTATGGGGTGCTACCTTCTCCAAGTCTCAAGTTTCCTGCTGAACGGCCCTAAGAGTGAGAGCAGAGGGGCCTGGGTCTCTGGGAGGAAGGGAAGGATGCTCCGGTGAGACACCTCAGAAAAAAGTAAGACTCGGGCCAATCTTCGACAAAGGAGAGGTGCTTGTCAAACATAAGTCAGAGTGGGGCCGTCCTCTGCTCAAGGCCAGCGACGGCTGCCATCTCGTTCACAGTCAAAGCCAGGTCCTTGCCGGGCCTTCCAGGCCTTGCTTATCTGAACCCATTTCCTCTCTGGCCTCATTTCCACCCCTCCTCTCCCCAGCCCCCAGCTTGCTTTCTGCTGCTCTGCCAACACGCCAAGTATGCTCCCACCTCAGAGCCTTTGTAGTTACTGTTCCTTTGACCTAGTATACCCTTCCCTAGCCATCAAGAGGGTCTGTTCCCAGGATGCCTGAGACTAACATAATATTGTACATCGACTATATTTCAAGTAAAAAAAAAAGGGGGGGGGAGGGGGGTCTGTTCCCTCATCTCCTTTGCTCAAATATCGGTTTCTCACTGAGAATTTTTCCCTGCATAACTTTCAGCCACTACCCCAAGACCAGTTCCCCTACTTGATTTAAATCTTTCTCTCTAGTGCTTTTCTCTTCTAGCCAACCAGGTAACTCGTTATCTGGTTTATCGTCTGTCTCCCCCACCCTGGAATGGGGGCTCCATGAGAGTAGGGTTTTGTCTGCTATGCTCATGGCTCTCTCCCCAGAATCTATAGGGGTGTCTAGGGCATAGCTGCATCTCAGTAACTATTAAAGAATGAAGTTCCAGCTCCACTGTCTCATCTCGAGCAAGTTGTTAACCTCACAAAACCTTGATGTCTTCATCTGTAAAATGGGCTCCTGTTACCGCCTTTCCAGGGTTATGGGAAGCCATTTGAAGTAATGAGAGAGACAGCTCTGAGATTTTTATTTACAGCAGGTGATACATGGCCTAGTGGTTAAGAGTTTGGGCTTGGGAGCTGGTCAGGTTGGAATCAAACCTTGGTTCTGACAATTAATCTCTCTGTGACCCCAGGAAAGTCCCTTTTTCTCTCTGAATCTCAGTCTCCTCACTGGTAGAATGCAGCAAATAGAGGCTCCCACCTCACAGGGCCCATGTGGTAGAGGGGACCCACTGAGTATTCCAGGCAGGGCCGGCCTCTGGTGGGACCCTGGCCTGACCATTCCTGTGTGTGGGTGTGGATATGGTGTGGGGCTTTGGGGGACCTCCCTTCCCTCTCTAAGCAGCCGCTTCCTCCTCTACAGCATGAACTGAAGGGTTGAGTGTCAGGACTCTCTAGAGCCACTGTTTCCCTGCAGGCAGCTGAGGGGATGGGGGCTGGGGGCGGGCTGGGGGCAGGCTGGACGGCGCTCTCCTTTTTGGGAGCTAAAGGCCCTTCATTGCCTGTATCGTTGGCCCCTCCTCCCTCCTTCCTCTCATCTCCCATGATCTCAGCAGAGTACAGGGCACCAGGAAACTCCTGCAGCCTCACCTCTTCCCCTTCCTTCCTTCTGCTCCAGGTGCACCCTGCTTCCTAGGGGGTAGGGGAGGGACATGTCTCCCCCAGCTTCGGCTGAACAGCCACTGGGATGACCCCCTTGGGACACTCAGGAACGAGGCCCCTGGTCTTACTCAGTGGCAGTTCTCAAACGCCCTCATTCCCAAGCTGGACGGATCCTCAGAGACCATCCCAGACCCATCTTGGCTGCTGGAGAGATGGACGCCCAGAGCAGGGCAGGACAAGCCTGAGATCACACCTGCAAAGCAGCTCTCCTGTCTCTGGCATAGAGCTGAGCTTCACAGGCTCTTAGAAGAAATGTTCAACAGTTCCTCACCTTCTACTTGGCCTAAGGCAGGTGGGACACTGGGTCCCAGGGCACCAGGAAGAGGCTCAATCCGATCTGCTAATCCACCCTCCTCAGGACCCTGGGACATCCCAGGTGATCAGGGGCAGGAAGGGAGAGTCCCCCTATTTCCTCTGTCAGCTCTAAGCCAGGCCTGATACCCCAAGGCACTGCCAGGACTATCTCTGCCCACAGGGGAGGATGGCTGGCTCCTAGACCTGGCATTCTAAAGGTGTCTCAAGACCTGCTGAGGGGTCTGATCCGGGAAGGTGGAGTTAAACGCTAGTTCTGACTTTCATTAGTTGTGTCAAACTGGGCAAGTAAACCTGTTTTCTTACTTGTAAACTAGGGATAGTGATAGTGTCTCTCTCCTGGGAGTGTTGTGACCAGCAGATGCTCAGCCTGAAGCGGGGTCAGAGTTGCACCAAAAGAAAGTTTAAAAGTGCCAGATGCTAAACTCGCACCCAGGTTTGTCAGCTGCCCCAGGGGCACAGATTTCCCCCACAGCCAACTCCCGGTCCCAGACGGTGGCCCTCCTTGGTCCCAGCTCGGTCACTCACCCTCTGGATCCCAGTGCGGGGCACCTCCGGCCCACTGCAGTCATGGTTCCCTGCCGTCGCCGCCTGCAACCCGGGGACCTCCTGTTTCCAAGGCTCCCGCCTTTCTCAGGCTACGGAGCTGCGGAGCTCACAGCAGGACTCCAGGGGCGGAGCCTGGCCTGAGGCCACGCCTCTGACACGCCCCCTCCGCCCTCCCTCGGCGTTCTCCACAGTCTATTCCGCCCTCTGGGAAGGACGAGCCCCGCCCCGGGCACGCCCTTCGCCTCTCCTTGTCCGTCAGGGTCGGGGAGGGTGGGAAGGCCACGCCCCCAGCACGCGCCTCCGCCTCGCCCCGCCCCTCTCCAACGCCAGCTTCCCCAACAGTCCCCGAGCAGCATGGAAAGGCCACGCCTCCCAGACACGCCCCTGCGCCCCGCCAGCCCCGCTTCCGCAAACCTCAGGCTTTGGATTACCTCACAACGCTCCCCGACCCGCACCGGACCCCTACATACAATCCTTGTTGCACGCCCGAATGAGGCCGAATTTAAGAGATGGCAAGAGAAGGCAGCCTGGAGTAGGTAAAGATGGTGAGAAAGCATTCGTTCTTTAAATCATAAATGTAGGCACTTCCCATTTATTGCGTTGTTTGTTGTGTGCCAGGCACTGTGCTAAGATTTTTACGGGTACGTTATTCTTGAATTCTCACCACAGCCCTACAAGATAGGTGGTATCGTTGTGCGCATTTGTCAGATGAGAAAAGCGAGGCTCCGAGAAGGGAACAGACTTGTCCAAGGTCAGTAAGAGGCAGTCTGGTCTGGATTCACTCTGCAGCTCTACAAGGTCCTCCTCCTTCCCACAGAAGGACCAATTATCCCAGCACACAGAAGCTGTGCTTGGTGTCTCAGGGCAAAATCACTCAAGAGAGGTTCCAAAACAAACCCTAGAGTTTAATTTTGCTCAGATTTTCTTTTTCCCTCTTTATTTCAGTAAGTACATCTATAATAACCAGTGTGGTTTAGACAAAGTCTCTGAGAGTTGGAAAGACAGGGATGTCTTTGGTTAGGGCTGAGGGGTCTCCCAAGGGCTGTAGGGCTTAGAATGTGGTGGGTACCATGTGATGGATGAGTGTGCAGCCACTAAAGACAGGCAGATTCCTGCTCAAATCCCACCCCTGCAACCTTGGCTGAGTCTCAGGTAAGATGGGGGCAGGACAGGTTATAGTATTGATATAATCTTTTACAGAATTTTCAGGGAGTAACATTTGTTTTGACACCTAGTAAAACAGGTACTTACTAATTGAGGGCTATGGTCACATCACTATTTGTATTTTTGCATCAATTCAACACATCCTGTACCCAAGTTAGGTAGCAAATGCTTTACCAGACCTAGGGGAGCAATGTTGTCCAGCAGAATTAAAGGCGGAGACTCAGAGGTGGGGGCCCAGGGCAGGGATCCAGAAGTTGGGCTGGGCCCAGTGCTGAGGGCTCATGCAGGAGACTGCCTAGGGCGCTGGAGTCAGGTGGGTCTTAGGTCAAGTCCTAATTTCGTCATTTGCTAGATGTGCAATCTGACAGGGGCAGATGGCATTTCTTCTCTGAATCTCAGTTCCCTCATCTGTGGTATGGAAATAACAGTATCCTCTCCCTGGATTTTTTTTTTTTTTTCTGAGAATTAATTACATGTGAAGGGCTAAGTACAGTGCCTGGTCTATAGTAGTGAAAAGTGAAGTGAAAGTCTTAGTTGCGAGTTGTGTCTGACTCTTTGTGACTCCATGGACTATATATAGCCCACCAGGCTCCTCTGTCCATGAGATTCTCCAGTCAAGAATACTGGAGTGGGTTGCCATTCCCTTCTCCAGAGGATCTTCCCAACCCAGAGATCGAACCTGAGTCTCCTGCATTGCAGGCAGATTCTTTACCATCTGAGCCACTAGGGAAGCCTGGTTTATAGTAAGCACTTAGTTAATGTGTAGGGGTGTGTGTGCGTGTGTGTATTTTGTTTTCTTTCTACAGATGTGTGTGTTGGGCGGTCCTCTCCAGACTCTGTTGACAGGAGGCTGGAGATGCCATCCCCGCAGGTTCTGCCCTCACCCTCCCCTGATGGGCACCTACCTTTCTGAGGGCACATTCTTGGGGTCTTGCTCCTCTTCTGTGTCTGGCCTGGCATCCTCAGGTTTTCTCGTGGGGTCCACTTCCACTGCTGAAGGGTTGGGTCCCACTGTTGGGGTGTCCTCCCTGGAGGCAATGGTCCCTGGCACCACCTTCTCAGCTGCCTCCAAGCCTGGAGGGTCAGGCAGGCTTCGGGGTACCACCTGGGGCTCAGGGCCAACTTCCTGGGCCTTCTGGGTGGCCTGTTTGCCCTGAGCCTTCTTGATGCTGGGGCGAGGCATGGTGCCCATGTGGCTGTACATGTCGCTGGAGCGGGCATAGGCCGGGGGGCTCTTGGGGACTGTCACCATGTCATCCTGTGTGGCATCGAAGGTGTCAGCCTCCACCTGGGGCCGGATACTGTTGGGGGCCAAAGATCGTCTCAGAGTAAAGGACCGCGGAAGGTTGGAGAGACTCCCAAACCCCTTGAACTTGAAGAACTCTGGAAGGGGGGAGGGGAGGAAAAGGAGTTAATGACATTGCCAGCAGTAATAATAAAAGCAATGAAACATTTGTGCAGTTCCACTCACTGAGGGTTCATGGAGGGTTGGGAGCTTCACTGACACCCCCTCTAGGAGTTACGGTATAATATGGCACCACTGGGATCCCATAGCCTTTGAATTCCACATCCTAGCTTTGTGACCTTAGGCAAGTCATTTGACCTCTCTGAGCCCCATTCATCCACATCAGTAGGATAGAGACTATAGTATTCATCCCCCATGGTGGGGGCAGGGGCAACCTCTGGGCTGTGGACCAGTACCTCCTGGCAGATCAGCAACAGCATTAGACTAGAAATAAAGTGCACAATAAGTCTAATGCACCTGAATCATCCCCAAACCATCCCCCCCACCATCCCCAGATGGTGGAAATACTGTCTTCCACGAAATTGGTCCCTGGTGCCAAAAAGGTTGGGGACCACTGCCCTCTGAGCAATGGAAGAATTGAAGAAAGCCATGAACTCAGCATGTAAATAACATGCTTCATAGCCGTCAGAAGTAATGAAGAAAGATGGTGATGACAATGCCTTTGCATTTGTCAAACATGCCACCTTCATTAATCACTTCCCTGAATTCTCAGCACAACTCCATGGCACAAGTTTAATCCCCCATTTTCCAGATGAAGAAACTGAAGTTCAGAGCGGTGATATGACCTGCCCAAAGTCATATAGCTGAGAGCACATGTGTGTGTGTGTGTGTGTGTGAGACGTGCGTGTCAGGGTCGGGGCAGGGGTCGTGGTGTGGGTGTTTGAACGAGGCTCTGAGGTGCCCCTGAGGTGCGGATGAAATGAGAAGGGGGCTGTCGGGTTCCTGAGGGTCCCACTCCCCGCAGTTCTCTCCTTCCTGTCAGCTGAGCCCTGGTGAGGACTCAGGCGGCAGTGCTCGGGTGATACCATCTCCGCGTTTCCGCAGGGGTGCGCCTGAGCGCCCTCCTGCCTGCTCCCAGCTGTGGGACTGCCCCTCCTCCTAGCCACCGCCGTCTGCCGGACTTCACTACGGCCCCTCCATAAGCAAAAACGAAAACACCCTGGCATTTCCCACTTCCTTGGCATCCTCCACCTCCTCAGATGCTCACGACCATGGTGGAACATAGGTGGGATGGCCCCATTTGACGGAGAGGAAACTGAGGCCCAGAGAGGGGAAGGAATTTGCCCAGGGTCAAAAAGCCAAGCGGAGCCTGGCCGAGGGCCCGCGGCGCTGGAGTGCTGGGGTCAGTGCTCTGGGGCTTTCCTCCCAGGCCTGCCCACCCCCCACCCCACCCTCAGTTATAGCCTCTGCCTCCTGACAAGCGCCATCAGCAGATGCTGAGGCTCTGCTCTTAGAAAGCTATGCCAACGAGCGAATCGCCTCCTTTCTCCGTACCACTTGTTTTGTCTCCTGGGCACCGGGGGTCTGGAGGAAGCAGTAGTGGGGCAGGGAGGGAAACTGAAGTCCAGGGTCCAGGGACTTGAGACTGAGCCCTGCTCTGTAGCCCTGTATGACCTCAGGCAAGTCTCTGGGTCTTTTGTCTGTGGAATACAGTCATAATCTTTGCCCTGTGCACTCCCCTCATGTGCTGTCAGGTCCAAAGAATCAGAGGGGGCCTTCCCTGTGGTCCGGTGGCTAAGACTCTGTGCTCTCAATACAGGGGGCCTGGGATTTGATCCCTGGTCAGCGAACTAAATCCCACATGCTGTAACTAAAAAGATCTTGCATGCCACAATGAAGATTGAAGATCCCGAGTGCCGTAACTAAGACCCAGCACAACTAAATCCGTATCTAAATCTTAAAAAAAAAAAGAATCAGAGGGAGCTGAAGTTTGCTGGGACCAGGAAGGAATCAGCAACCTGGGAAAGAAGAGTGATGGGTGGGTGTGGCCCCTCATTTAGATGCTCTGGGTCCCAGCGTCACTGCTGGTGGGGTCATGGGACATTAACCCATGGCACGCACCCCTCCCCCCGCCCCAGCCCCAGCAACTCCCAACCTGAGACCTCCGTGTGAACCAGCACAGAGGCAGGCAATGGAATGCGTGGAGGTCTTCCTTGGCACAGCCCAGAGGTCACAGGGAACCAGAGGACACACAAACGAATGGAGAGACTGACAGTTGGGTGGGGAGAGACAGAGGAATAGCGACAGACAGACAGACCAGACAGAAACAGAGATGGAGAGCCAAATCAGCTGGAGAGAGAGAGAGCAGGCCAGAAGGATGGAGAGACGGCACCATGGGAACTCTCAGAGTCCTCCAGAGAGAGCCAGAGATGGACAGAAAGAGAAACAGAAACGAGATAGAGTGGGAAGAAGCGGATGCAGAGAGGCTGAGACGGACGGACAGACAGAGGGATGAAGGACGGTGCAAACGGCACCCCACACTCACTGAACTTCTTGCTGGCCTTCTTGGTCCCCTCCGTCATCTTGGCAAGCCGTGCAGAGCCCCTGGCCGAAAGGCGGGTGGCCACTCGAAGCTCTGGACATCAGTGCTGGGATGCCTCCCTCACCTCCCCTTCCCCTTTCTCGCGCCCTCTCGCTAGCTTCCTCTGTGTATTTTTAAACCAGTGAAACTCTCACAGCCCCACCCTCCCCATCCTCTCCGCAGGGGGGCGGAGGCAGGGCGCCCCCCTCCAAGTCCCAGCCCCTGTGGGCCTCCTCCTTGGCCTTGGCAGCGGGGGGAGGCAGGGGGCAGACCACAAGCGCGTGAGATCTGGAAGGTCTGGGAAAGAAACCGCAGGCTCTGGGAACAGAGCCTACTGGGCTGGGGGCCTCCAGGGACCTCACAACTGCTGTCGGGGGGTCTGGCCAGCGGGCTGGGAGGGTGCAGGGAGTCAGGCCTGCGGGCAGAGGGGTTTATTCTAAGCCTCAGTGCCTGGAGATGTACTGGCAGTGGTGGCGAGGGGAGTGCCATGGTTTGGCCCGTGGGCCCTGAGGCCACCCAAATTCAACTCTTGGCTGCCCCCCTCTGTCACTGTGTGATCCTGGACAAGTCCCTCCCCGAGCATTAGTTTTGTCTCTGTGAGTGAGGGGTATTTGCAATGCCCACCTCACAGGGTCCAGCGCTTGGTGCAAAGCCTGGCACAGAATCAGTGCCCTCAAGGCATGGTCACTCCTTTTCAAGCTGGCAGGGACATGGTGATAATTTAGTCCACCACCCCACTGTACAAGGATAGGATAGGAAAACCGAGACACAGGCAGGCAGAAGGCCCCCAGGTCACACAGCGGGTCGGTAGCACAGACTGACAACCTGCCCTCTCAGGCCCCTAACCCACAGCCTGGTGTTTTTCTACCCTGCAACCCCGTGTGTGTGTGTGTGTGCATGCACGCTCACATGGGCAGGACAGAGATGAGGAAATGAAACCTCCCCTACACAGGTTGTTCCTGCCACCTGCAGAAGCTTCCAGCAACTGCTGGGGGGTACCTGAAAGACCAGGGGCTTCAGATCCCGGCTCTGAGTGCGGAGTTACTCCTGCCTCTAAAGACTCAGTTACCTAACTTCTAGACTAGGCACGAGCGTAAGGTACACAGTCAACCCATGGAGGCTCTCGCATGATCGAACATTATTATCCTGGCCCCAGGACTGGCCCACTGAGGTGTGAAAGGGGAAGTTCAAGGTCAGGTGGGGCCCCTTGTACATCCTCCATAAAAATAATGACTACTAATGACTAACGTTTTCTGGTCACCTAGTACGGGCCAGCCAAAGGGCTCAGTTCTTTTGCCCTAAGGAGGAAAATACTGTTTTTCTTGTCCTCATTCTACAGATGGTGGAAACTGAGGCCCTGCCCCAAAATCAAGTGACCTGGAATTGGGACATGCCTGTCCAGTCATGGAGTCTGAGGTCCTAACTTGCACACTCAGAGCTCCTGCCACCTTCTGGCAGCTGGATGATAGACCTTGGTGGGAGAAGGGCCTGCCAAACTTTGTCGATGGGACAAGGGGGAACCTGAGGCCCTGGAAGGGAAAGGGACACAGCCCATGAAATGGAGGCAGCACACAGGCCTGGATGGGACAAAGTTCAAATGAAAGGATGGGGCTTCTGGACCATGGACTTGGGAGGAAAAGGGGGTACAACTCCAGGTCCCTCTCTTGAGCATCAACCATGATCCAGGCATGGATCTGGAAGCCCACACAGATCGTCACAGATCTGTGAGGTGATCCTGGCACTGTCCCATTTCACAGATGAGAGAACTGAGGCTAACGAGGAGCAGAGGCTGGACAGATACCCAGGTGTTTTAACTCCTTCCCGTCTTTGGTTGTTGTCAGAAGAAGGACAGGGGCTGGTAGCCTCATGATAGCTAGAGGGGTCTTCCTGGTGAAAGCTGGAGGGTGGATCCCCCAGCTTCTCTCTCAGGAGGCAGTTGGAGGGATTTGGGCTCACTGCTGAAGTGGTGGCATCAGCCAGTACTGGCTTCCTGGCCAGACCCACTCCCAACTTGCTGTGTGACCCTCCATGAGAGACTTTACCTCTTTGAGTCTCAGTTTCCTCATCTGTGAAATGGGGTCACAGTAATCCCCCCTCTCCCCCTCTTCCTGGAGTTGTTGGGAAGACAAAAAGAGCAAATGATGGCCTGGGCCAGTACACCCTGGAACTTCTTGCTGAAGGATGGAGGTGGTTCAGGCCAGGGCAGACTGGCTCAGATCAGGAAAACCCTGGGGCAGGCACACTGGGTGACACTCGGGAGTCCCAGCCACAGCCAGGGCGAGGCTGTGCTGCCGTGGTGGAGGGGCCTTGCCTGCACCAGGCTAGCCCTGCCGTTGGCCCAGGCGCCAGGGTAGTTGCCGCATCCCTGAGAGAATGAATGGGGCTCAGTGTGACTGCTCAGTGTGGCGGCTCTGCTGAGCTCAGAGCCCTCTTTGTGCCGCCTCAAGTGGCCGTTGGGAGTGCGGCTGGGGACCTGCTGGCCGGTGGCTGTCCCCAGGCCCTCCTCAGCCGGCGCTGGAGGCCAGCCCAACCCCACTCCACAGCTCTGAACACACGAGCGCTTTCCAGCCTCAGGCCTTTGCTTGGGCTAGACCACACTCGGAATGCACGCACCCCTCCACCGGCTCATCTTTCTCTCCACTGAGTCCCTGTGGTCTAGACTGAGCCACAGTGCCCCAGGAACCCTGCTCTGATTTCTAGCCCCTCCGTCCTCCCCTCCCCAATCTATGACAGAGGTGTCAGCAATCTGGCCAAGGACGATTAGAGACTGGAGCCTTTCAATGTCATAGTCACTCTACCCAGGCATACCTGAGTTCAGACGGCCACCTGCCTGATCTCAAGCAAGTCACGTCACCTCTCTGAGCTTCACTGTTCCCATCAATAAAATGGGACAAACTCAACATCTCTCGCACTATCCTGCGGCCATGAAATAAGATGTCTACACTGAGAATACTATCTGTATTACATTCACTTGTGTCGTCATTTAAAAAATATTTTTATTTATTTACTTGGCTACCCTGGGTCTTGGTTGCAACACATGGGATCTTTAGATCCTGTAGAAGGGATTTTTTTAAGTTGTGGCATTCAGAATCTTCTAGTTGAGGCATACAAACTCTTAGTTTGGCATATGGGATCTAGTTCCCTGATCAGGGATCGAACCCAGGCCCCCTGCATTGGGAGCTGAGTCTTAGCCACTGGACCACCAGGGAAGTCCCTCACTTGTGTCTTTATATGCATGTTCTGAACAGACCTCATGCACCATCAGAGGCACTGGCCTCAAGCTTCCACACTGGCCACAGGCCTGCTCCAACTGTAGGACTCAGTAGATATCTTTTCACAGCTTCCTCAGTTGTCTTCTATGGGGGGCCAAAGAGACCTGGCTTTGAATCCCAGCTCCATAGCTCCCTGGCTGCGTGGCCTTGGGCAGGCCACTTTTACCACTCTGAAACTGTTTCCTCTTCTGTAACTTGAGTCCCCTAACAGCAGCTTTCTAAGACGGGTGCTGTAAAGTTCCAGAGGTCTGACATACATCATGGGGCCAGGCGTGCAGTCAGTACCTAGCTGGTGTGGGCAGAAGGTCCATGGAATTGCAGGGCCGTGGACATCACCCAGCCATTCTCTATTCTATGTCCCCCTATCCAGTGACCCATTGTCTCCCCAGGAAGACCAGCAACAAGAGCACACCCCCCCAGGAGCCCTTCTTCTTCCCTCCATATGCCCCGCACCCTGCTCCTGGTCAGGGGAAGAAAACAGAAGGTCCAGGTCAAACAGCTGGCCAGGCGCTCCCTTTCCTACTCTGTGCCTCAGTTTCCCTAACTGCTAAATGGCAGCAGGACCAGAGGCTCTCTCAGAGCCTGCTCAGTCAGTCAGCAAACATTTCCTGAGTACTGGCCACAGGCCTGGCCTTGCCAGCCTAACCGGTCCATGGAAACAGGAAACATTTCCCTCCAGCCAGCGAAGAAGTCAGAATCGGTGAGAAGTTGTTTCTGGCTAGGATCTAATTTCTTCTCACTTTGACTGGGCAGCCTTCTGAAGGGCTCTGACTGCTCCTGCCTGCCGTCATCCCGCAGGGAGGGCTGAGGGCCCGAGGCCCTGAGGGGAAGTGACTGGCAATGTCAGGGTTCAGGCCAGGGATGGGGGTGGTGGAGGTGATGACACCACCGGAACTTCTGCTGAGGCCTCTGCCCACAGGATGTAACTTAGGGAGGGCTTGTGAGAAACAAGCAGGGGCCCCAGCCTGAGAATCTGATGGTGGAAGCCAACCAAACCCACACAGACTTACCCCTCCCACCCAATGCGATTATCCCCTCCCACACCTCCCACTGGCATCTGGCCACCCAGCTGGCGATGCTGTGCCATGACAGTGCCCTTGCTCCACCCTCAGCCCAGGTGGGCGGAGTCCTGACATGGGTAACTGCTTGGGGTTGGCACCAGACTTTAGCTGGTGTTGGCTTTACATATCAGTGTGGCAACTGGCCAGCTGTTTGACCCTGGCCAATGATGTCACCATCCATGGGGTTCTCCAGGCAAGAATACTGGAGTGGGTTTGCTGTTTCCTTCTCCAGGAGATAAGCTGGTTAAATAGTATCACAGACGATAAGCTGGTTAGATAGTATCACAGACTCAGTGGACATGAATTTGAGCAAACTCCAGGAGATACTGGAGGACAGAGGAGCCTGGTGGGCTTCAGTCCACGGGGTTGCAAAGAGTCAGACACGACTTAGCAACTGAACAACAATAAGTGATGTCACCCCTGAGTTTCAGTGTTCTTCTATGTACAATAGAGGTAATAATAGTATAATATTGCTGAGTGAGAATTGAGATAATTCCCATAAAGTGCTAAGTGTACAGCTTGGACCATTTATTTTCCCTCCATAAACTATAATTACTACAATTATTATTATTTTCTCCCTCCCTGCTCTCCCCACCCCCAGTTTAGCCAATGGCCACCCTGCTTCTAATACTGTACCCAAGAAACTGACCCCAGATCACTCCCTGAAATGCCCCAAACCCTCGCTGGTCCACACTGCCTTCAGGAGAGGGCTCTCTGCTCCTCACCTGATCCTGAAGACCTTCCCTGGCAGTCCCCCTGCCTCCCAGCAGAACAGGGTCTCTTGGGACATAAGCATTACCAGACCCATTCCTGACTCCTCCTACAAAGAAGCTTCAAGGCCAAGCCATGTGAACTAAGAGCTGGAGAGCAACCCAGGAACCTTCCTGGCAGAAGAGAAGGTAGTGGGGTGCAATCAGAGAGCACAGCCCTGAAAGCAAGGGGCCCTGGCGTGTAGGAAGCAATGTGGCCACAGCCTAGGTGGGGAGATGCAAAGAGCCTCAAATGTCACAGTTTGGTTTTTCCTGATGACAGTGGAGAGAAAGACATACAGATATCACTTCAGAACGATCTGATGGGGGCTGGCAGGGGGACAGACTGGGGAAGACAGGTCTTAGGATCCACTGGTGGAGGACTGGGGTGGGGGTGCAGATTGAAGAGGGGTGGAGAGGAGGTCTGAAGGCAGCCTTGTTGGGGGGCTGGGTGTTAAAGGCTGGAGGGAGGTACAGGAGGCTCCTGGAGCCAGAATGTATCAGAAAGCTGCTGGGGAAGAAGGGCCAGGATAGGAGAAGCAGGCATAGGATCAAAGAAGGAGATGGTGGATGGTGGTGGGCTTGGTACCCTGGCATAAGGACAGCAGGCCTCAAACAGCACCACTTGGTATACTGCTGGACAGACTGTAAACAGCCTGAATCAAGAGAATCCTCTTCGGATTCAGATAGACAAGGTTCGAGTCCCAGCTTTATTACTGTGAGACCTTGAGCAAATGACCTCACCTCTCCGAGCCTTAATGTGCTCTTCTGTAAAATTGGTTAGTGATCCTGACTATGGGGCGGTGGATTCAGGATTCAGAAGGAATGCCCAGCACTTCCTGAGCACACAAGAGGGGCCGACGAAATGCCGGCTACCTTTGTGACTACTAACCCGGGGCGCGACCAGTTAGGGAGCAGCTCGGCGAGAACCAAAGTCCTGTGGGTCTCATCTCTTGTCTCCCAGAGAACTGGGTGGGGATCCAGGAGTGGAAGGCCCAGGCGTTGCTGGCTCACCACCTTCAATGTCGCCGCGCCCCCTGGCGGCTGTCGGTTGCCATATCAACAGCGGGTCGGCGGGGGCCCGGGGAGGCGGCGGTGGGGGCCCGTTCTCCCCTGCCCGGACCCCAGGCCGCTCTCTCAGCACCTCTAGTCTTCGCCTGCGTAGAGTGGGGTGTGGGGGGCGGGTGGGGAAATCCCGAGCCGGGGAGGAAGGGACTCCCGCTGCGGCTGGCATGTACGGGTAAACTGAGGCACGCGATAAGTCGCGCCCCGAAGCCAGGTGTTGAGCGCGGGGCCCCACCTCCGTAGGCGGAGGAGGGGCCGCGGGCGGTGACGCGCCGAGGGCGGCGGGCGGGCGGGAGGCAGGCGGCGGCGGCGGCAGGTGCGGCCGCTGAGGGTGGAAGGGAGGAGGGAGGGGGCGGGCGGAGGGGGAGGGGAGGGCGAGGCCTGGGCACCTCCCCCTTTATAACGCGCCCCCTCCCGGGCTCTCGGGCCGCCTCCTCATCGGCTGTTTCCGTCTGGCCCCCTCGCCCGGCCGCCCCGGGCCCGGGCCCGGCCAGGGAGCCCCCAGGCCGCGGCTCGGGGGGCTGCCCCCCCACCGCCCCCCCGCGCCCGGCGCCCAGCGCAGCCCGGCGGAGGCGGCGCCGTCGGAGGAGGAGGAGGAGCAGGGCACTGCGGCTGGCCCCGGATCGGGCGCCAGAGCGGCAGCGGCTTCGGCAGCGGCGGCGGCGGCGGCCGGAGCCGATGCAGCGGGACGCACCACCTCGAGCCCCAGCCCCGGCGCCCCGGCTCCCCGCGCCCCCGATCGGGGCCGCCGCCGCCGCCGGCGGCGGCGGAGGCGGGGGCAGCGGCGGTGGCGGAGGCGCCTCTGCAGCTTCGGCTCCTCCTGGCCTCCCGGGAACTACAAGTCCCAGGGGGCCTGGCGGCGGGCGGCGGGCGGAAGAGGCGGGGTCGGCGCCTCGAGGCCGGAAGTGGCCGTGGAGGCGGAAGTGGCGCGGCCGCGGAGGGGCCTGGAGCACGGCGGCGGGACCCGGAGCGGGAGCGGCGGCGGCAGCAGCGGCGGCGGCGGTGGTGGCTGGAGGTGGCGGCGGCGGCGTACTGGAGTCAGCCATGGCAAAGCAGTACGACTCGGTGGAGTGCCCTTTTTGTGATGAGGTGACCAAATATGAGAAGCTCGCTAAAATCGGCCAAGGCACCTTCGGGTAAGGCTGGGCACCCCCCCCCCCCCCGCCCTCAACCCCCAGGGACCGGGAGCCTCCTGAACCTGCACCCCTCCGGGCCGACGTCGGGACGCCCAGACCCGGGCCCGGTTGGTCGGGAAGCCACTTAGACGCAAACTTATCCCCTGGTCTCGCTAGGCCGCACCGCAACCCCGCTGGGGCCTGAAGGAGTCGGCCGGCGGGGAGGAGCCTGAGGCCCTTGATGGGGGGGCAGGGAGGGGTTGCAGAGAGGAGCCTGTGAGTGGAGCGGGATCTGTCCGCGAGACGCCCTACTGAGGCGCAAGGAGCAGAGGGAAGGAGGCTGAGACTCGAGAAGGGACCGGAGTCACCGCGTGGTGGGGTAGCCGAGTGCCCTGGGGGACCCGGCCCAGCCCCGCCCGGGATTCCCTTTCCGGCCCTCCTCTGGTGGGGGAGGGGCGGGTTCTGCGGAAACGTCCTCTAAGATCCTTCTTGGGTCTCCCCTCTCCGCCTGCAGGGAGGTGTTTAAGGCAAAGCACCGCAAGACTGGCCAAAAGGTGGCCCTGAAGAAGGTACTGATGGAGAACGAGAAAGAGGGGGTGAGTATGGGGTGGGGTGGGCAGGTCTCCCAGCTCCCTTGGGCGTGAGGTGGCGTTTCCACCTTTCTGCTTTGGGGACTCTCAACGTAATAGATTCAGATTAGGTGTTTGGAAATTTCCATATTCCAGGAAGTTTGACTTCCCACTTCAGTCGTTGAATTCAAATGTCTTAGAGCTTTTGGTACTTCATTCTTGGGTGAATATGTTTGGTGCCAGGAGGGGGAGCCCATGCTTGTACCCAGTGCCCCTGGGTTTTTGGAGTTAGGAAGTCTTTAAACACTTTTTCTTTAGGGTTTAATTTTGTTGAATGCAAAAGATATATATTATATATACATATAATAATGATAATAATTACATGCAATGGTTTTAAAAAGGTGAGTGGTATTCAGCTGAAAAGTAACAGTCTCTCCTGCCACACACGTGTGTTAGTTCTGGTTCAGCTTTCCAGAGACCAGCTTTTTTGTTAACTGCCAAACAGGTTAAATGCAGACATAGGGCCAAAATTTATAAGATTGAAGAAACTGCAGAGCGTCTGATGACTGGTAACAGAACCTTTGTGTGAAGTATCACTGTTTCGGTTCATTCATTGAATTATTTTGATTCATTTCATTCAGTTCTTGATGAGGGGTACATAGTTACTCCCATTTTACATATGTGGCATCTGAGACAACTAATTTCAGAGCCTATGCATTTACTCTGTCCCCGAACCTTTGACCCTTCGCGTGGACCCCATGGCCAGTTCCTGGGTCTGTAGTGTGCTTACCCACTTTTGACTTTCTCCTGTCTTTTCTCCCACCCAGTTCCCCATTACAGCATTGCGGGAGATCAAGATCCTCCAGCTTCTAAAACATGAGAATGTGGTCAACTTGATTGAGATCTGTCGAACCAAAGGTAAATTGTTTGGATCATGTCCCCATTTTCAGATGGAAAAACTGAGGCTTTGTTTGCGGAGTTGACACTGGACACATTTACACTGCCTCTTCTTAACCCAGACATTCCAACTGTGACTGCTTTCTCTGGTCTTTTCATCGGAGCAGGTGCTTCCCCAGGGCCTGCCACAGCACCCAGCCCAGAGAAGGCACTCAGAAAATATCTTACCCGTGAAGGAATTCGTACCCGGATATTCGGGTGGCCATGGGTTGGAGGAGTTGGGAGCTAGTTTGGAGGAAATGAGTTGCATATAAGGTTTCTGATTTTTTTTTCTCTCCTCCCCCTCTCTCCTCATTCTTTCTGCCTCAGCTTCCCCCTATAACCGCTGTAAAGGCAGTATATACCTGGTGTTTGACTTCTGTGAGCATGATCTTGCTGGGCTGCTGAGCAACGTTTTAGTCAAGTTCACACTATCTGAGATCAAGAGGGTCATGCAGATGTTGCTTAACGGCCTCTACTACATCCATAGGAACAAGGTGGGGCCCTAGTCGGGGAGGAGAGAGCAAGGCTTGGGCTGGCCTTTGCGCTCACTGCGGGGTGGGCATGGCTAAGGGATCCCTGGGAACCCTCCGCCTTGTGCTTCCTGCAGATCCTGCACCGGGACATGAAGGCGGCTAACGTGCTCATCACCCGCGATGGGGTTCTGAAGCTGGCGGACTTTGGGCTGGCCCGGGCCTTCAGCCTGGCCAAGAACAGCCAGCCCAACCGCTACACCAACCGTGTGGTGACCCTCTGGTACCGGCCCCCAGAGCTGTTGCTCGGTGAGGACTCTCCCGAGCTGGCAGAGGGAAGCAGGGGCTGGGCACTCAGCTCAGTCTCAGCACCCCAACTGCCAGGGCTTCTTGAGCCACCGGCCCCAGGGGCGTGGCCTCTCGGGAGGCCGTGGGGCTCAGGGGGCCCTCCCTGGTGTGCTCTTATTCCCAGGGGAGCGGGACTACGGCCCCCCCATTGATCTGTGGGGTGCTGGGTGCATCATGGCAGAGATGTGGACCCGCAGCCCCATCATGCAGGGCAACACGGAGCAGCACCAGCTCGCCCTCATCAGCCAGCTCTGCGGCTCCATCACCCCCGAGGTGCGTCACAGCCCGCCTCCTGGGGCCAGCCCCCCAGGCCACACACCTCTGAGGGGGGTGGGGGAGGCTCCCTGGCAGGGGAGGAGGGGAGCACGGAACAGAGGCGAAGCCCTGAACTGGACAGGCGGCTGGTGGAGGGTCACAGTCTGCTGTTAGCCATGGCGACGTCAGGTCTGGGCTGTGTCCCCGGTTCCTGGGGTTCTCCGGCAAGGTGTCTTGAGCGCCTCGCCTCAGAGCTGACCTGTGCCGTGAGACATCTGTGGTTCTGTCACACTTGGCACACGTATCCCAGGTGATTCATGTCAAAGGGTCTGGTACTCAGTGCCTGTGTCCCATCTGTGGTTGCTGATGCTTTGGCCGCAGAGGGCTCTGGGGTGGTCTGGAAGCATCTGAGCAAGTTGTACGTATTTCCTTATTTATTTTTGGCTGCTCTGGATTTTCATTGCTGCGCCTGGGCTTTCTCTAGTTGCAGTGCGGGGGGCTTCTCTTGTTCCTGAGCACTGGCTTTAGACCCGCGCTTCAGTCGTTGTGGCGCACAGGCTTAGTTGCTTCATGACATGTGGAATCTTGCCAGACCAGGGATCGAACCCATGTCCCCTGCATTGGCATGCAGTTCTTAACCATCGGATCACCAGGGAAGTCCTGAACAGAGACGTATCCAGTCACTGAATACGTACTTGACCAGTGGACCAGGCACATACCCTGCTGAACTAGTCTTCCCCTCTTTCCATGCCTCCCCCCTGCCCCAGGTGTGGCCAAATGTGGACAAGTACGAGCTGTTTGAGAAAGTGGAGCTGGTCAAGGGCCAGAAGCGGAAGGTGAAGGACAGGCTGAAGGCCTACGTGCGAGACCCCTATGCGCTGGACCTCATCGACAAGCTGCTGGTGCTGGACCCCGCCCAGCGCATCGACAGTGACGACGCCCTCAACCACGACTTCTTCTGGTCCGACCCCATGCCCTCGGACCTCAAGGGCATGCTGTCCACCCACCTGACATCCATGTTCGAGTACCTGGCACCTCCACGCCGGAAGGGCAGCCAGATCACCCAGCAGTCCACCAACCAGAGCCGGAATCCCGCCACCACCAACCAGACGGAGTTTGAGCGCGTCTTCTGAGGGCCGGCTGCTGTTGCTTCTCGTTAGGGCCATGGTTTTGGTTTTTTTTCTTCTGCTCTGTGACTTGCAGCGTGGAGATTATGGGGCATGTGAGTTTTTCCTCTAGCGCATATCTTATTTAATCCACACCCTGAGCATCAGGCACCAACCGAGCAGACTGGAGTAAAACTTTGGCGGAGGGTCCAGGAGGGCGCCTGAGCTGCCTCACCTTGTTCCCTGGCTTTGGCGGTGATGCCCAGGGGGTCTCCTTTACTTTAGGACAGGACTGGGGTGGGGGAAAGGCACGCCCCACCGGTGACTCTGAGATACCCCAGCATGCTGGGAGGAGGGGACTGGTCCCTCACCCACCCCGGCCCTCCCTGTGGGATGAGAAACTTCTGTGGGGCACAGAACCAGCCTCAGGAATGGGAATGGGCTGCTCTCAGCCTAGCCCTCAGAACCTCTGAGGCCGATGGATGCTTTTGGTTTCTTCGATAGGACAGTTTTATCGTGTTGATTTTGTTCAGTTGTTCAGAGACATTCCTGGGTACAGGCTGGTCAGTTACAATTAAAGTTGACTCTTTTTCAGTAAACGGCTGTGTTCTGTGTTCTATGTTCAGACCACCAGCTAACCCTGTAGTTGACCACTGAGATTTCATTTGTCAGGACGTGGTACTTTCCTTTGTCCCAGTTCATGTCTCCTGACATACCTTCAGGGGACTTCTGTCTCTCTTGTTTATTTTTCTTGAGTACCCAAGTGGCAGGTACCATGATGCTCCCTTATTATCCTCTCCACTCAGTGTCTGAGAAAGCAGGGAGACAGACGAGAAAAGGGACTCAGTCTGCTGAGGAGGAAACGGGGGGACCTTCTGTGAGCCACACCTGCAGCGATGACCCAGCGGGGCAGCCTGCCTTGGCTGACAGATGTGTTCAGACTTGACTTACAATCACAGGAGGCTGGAAAGGCTTCTAGCCAGTGGAATGACAACAGATCTGTAACCTGCAGGAGTTCTCAGGCTGCTGACCAGAGAGTGGCAAGAGAGGAAATGACCAGAAGAGCTGAAGGGTCTCCAGGGCCTTGCGGAGGTGGCAGTAGGAAGAGTTAGGGTGGCAAGCAGGCGGGAGGACAGGGAACAGTTAGCAGAAGCTTGGATCATGTGGGGTCTGAGCTGGGACACTCAGGAACAGCACACTCTGGGGAATGCCTTTGATACATATCCTGTGAGTCTGAAATCTGAAATAGGCACATATGAAGCACATTCTACATTCTGTCCAGTGGAGGCCTCTTAAAGGGGACCTGGGGAAAAAAGGTTGGCAAAACCTTTTACCTGAACTGTCCTTTCCTGGTAGGTATTAACCTGGGTCACAGCTTCACAAAAGGCAAGTAAAAGGAAAAAAAAAAAAATGACTAGCCTATTCGATTCTTGGGGCTGCCAAACACAGCAGCTTAGAATAACCAACTTACTCTCTGTTCTGAGGAGAAAAGTCTGAAATCTGGAGTCATCGGCAAGGTTGGTTCCTTCCGGAGGCTTAGGGAGAATCTATTCTAGCCCCAAGCCTTGGAAGCCTTCAGAGAGCTCTGTACAGAGAGGAACACACTCTGGTGATTTAAAAAATAACCAGATTCTTTTTTTTTTTTTAATTTTTTGACGGCACCGCATGGTAGTCAGGATCTTAGGTCCCTGACCAGGGATAGAACTTGTGCCCCACTGCAGTGGGAACACAGAGTCTTAACCATTGGACCACCAGGGAATTCCCACAATCTGACTTGAAAACAGTGGAAAACATTATGGGGCTTCCCTGGTGGCTCAATGGTAGTGAATCTGCCTGCCAGTGCAGGAGACAGGTTCAATCCCTGATCTGGGAAGATGCCGTATGCTGCGGAGCAACTAAGCCTCTGCACCACAACTATGGGGCCTCTGCTCTCCAGCGCGGGAGCCACAGCCGCTAAGCCCACGTGCCCTAGAGCCTGTGCTCCGCAACAGGAGAAGCCATTGCAGTGAGAAGACCTCACTCTGCAACTAGAAGTTACAGTGCAGCTACAGAGGAGCCCCCACTCACCACAGCTAGAGAAAAGCCCAGCAGCAACGAAGACCCAGCGCAGCCAAAAATAAAATTATTTAAAAAGAAAATAGTATGGAGTTTCCTCAGAAAACTAAAAATAGAATTACCATATGATCCAGCAATCATTCCTGGGCATATATCCAGATGAAATTATAATTCAAAAAGACATGCACTCCTGTGTTCAATAGCCAAAACATGGAACAACCTAATGTCCATCAACAGATGATGAATGAAGAAGATGTGGTGCACATGCACAGTGAAACACTAGTCAGCCATAAAGAGACCCAACCAGGCCATCCTAAAGGGGATCCGTCCTGAATATTTATTGGAAGGACTGATGCTGAAGCTCCAGTACTTTGGCCACCTGATGTTAAGAACTGACTCACTGGAAAAGACCCTGATGCTGGGAAAGATTGAAGGCAGAAGAAGGGGACAACAGAAGATGAGATGGTTGGATGGCATTACCAACTGGACGGACATGAGTTTGAGCAAGCTCTGGGAGTTGCTGATAGGGAAGCCTGGCGTGCCACAGTCCGTGGGGGTCGCAGAGTCACAACTGAGCAACTGAACAGATAAAGCAGAAAATAATGCCGTTTGCTGCAACAGGGATGCGACTAGAGAATATCATACTAAGTCAAGTCGGACAAATACCAGATGATACCACTTACATGTGGAACCTGAAAGATGACTCTAATGAACTTACCTATGGAATAGAAATGGAATTTGGGCTGTAGAGTATTGACTAGTGGTTACCAAGGTGGAGAGTGGTTGGAGAGAGTTGGATTGGGAGTTTGGGATTAACAGATGCAAACCAGTATATGTAGAATGGATAAACAGAAAGATCCTACTGTACAGCACAGGGAACTATGTTCAATTTCCTCCAATAACCATAACAGAAAAGAATATGAAAAAGAATGTAGATACATGTATAACTGAGTCGTTTTCCTGTATAGCAGTAATTAATACAACACTGTAATTCAACTATTTGAATTACAGGTGTTTCCCAGGTGGCACTAGTGGTAAAAAAAAAACCAGCCTGCCAATGCAGGAGACTCAGGTTCAATCCCTGGGTCAGGACGTAAGAGACTTGGGTTAAATCCGTGGGTCAGGAAGGTCCCCTGGAGGAGGGCTTGGCAGCCCACTCTAGTATTCTTGCCCGGAGAATCCCATGAACAGACAAGCCTGAATGAACCCTCTCAAGAGTTAGAACAGAACTGGACCTATAAACTTTCTGCCACTCCCAAGACTAAGAGGGCGCAGCATCCAGGCTGAGATGGCAGATAGACATCTGGTGTGTAGTTCAGGGCCCCCCAAAGTCTAGACACACACAAAATTTGGGAGTTGTCAGAACTCCCAGTTGGTTTTTAAACTCCCATCACAGGATGAAGGGAGAAGAGATGAGGCCCACTGGGACACTCCAGGGTTCAGTGTCATCAGGGAGTTGAGGACAACAGACGAAGTAAGAAGAGACCAGAGGGTGCGTCCCTGACGGCTCAACAGTAAAGAACCCACCTGCAGGGGACACCGGCGCAATCCCTGATCCAGGAAGATCCCACATGCCTTGGAGCAACTTAGCCCGTGTGACACAACTACCACCCTGTGCTCTAGAGCCCGAGAGCCGCAAGTACTGGACCCACGTGCTGTGACTAGTGAAGCCCTCACGCTCTACAGCCAGTGTTCCCCAACAAGAGAAGTCACCCCTCAACGAGATGCCCTAGCACTGCCACTAGAAAGTAGCTCCTGATCACCGCAACTGGAGGGAAGCCCACCCAGCAACGAAGACCCAGCACAGCCAAAAATAAATAACTGTATAAAAGAGTTACTCTTTAAAAGAAATCAGAGACCATAGGAGACTTGCCTGACAGTCAAGTGACTGAGACTTCTCTTTCCAATGCAGAGGGTGCAGGTTGGAGATCTAAGATCCCACATGCCTCGTGGCCAAAAAAACAATACATAAAAACAAACAAAAGGCGGGAGCAGGACTTCCTTGGTAGCACAGTGGATAAGAATCCACCTGCCAATGTAGGGGACAAGGGTTCGATCCCTGGTTCTCGAAGATTCTGCATGGAGCACAGCAATGAAGCCCATGTGCCACAACTACTGAGCCAGTGCCGCCATTCCTGAGCCCACGTGCTGCCACTACCAAAGCCTGAGCACCTAGAGCCTGTGCTTGTCAACAAGAGAAGACTTTGCAATGAGAAGCCCGTACACCACAGTGAAGAGTAGCCCCACTTCCTGCAACTAGAAAAAGCCCAGACAAAGCAATGAAGGCCCGGTGCAACCAAAAGAAAAAAAAAAAGAAGCAATACTGCTATAAATTCAATAAAGACTTAAAAAAAAATCATACTCTTTAAAAAAGAGGAGACCATAGAGGGAAGTCCATGGTAGTCCAGTGGTTAGGACTTGGCGCTTTCACTGCCAGGCCCCGGGTTCGATCCCTGGTTGGGGAACTAAGATCCTGCAAACCGGGCAGCATGGCCAAAAAAAGAGAGAGAGGGAGACCGTAAGAAGAGTGGGATCCAGGAGCTAAAGAGACAGAGGGTGTTTTTGAGACATAGGATCGATCACTTAGACAAGTGCTGCTGATAGGCCCAGGAGATGGGGATGAGGACTGACCATCAGGTTTAGCCATGTTCACCTCAGTGGAGACCTTGGCAACAGCCACTGGATGGATTGTTTCAGATGAAACCCCTTTGGGAGCAGTAGGATCCCTGGAGAACAGGAGGAGAGGAACCAAAGACAAGAAGTAGAACAATCTACTGTAGGAGGGTCAGGGAAGGAGCTAGTCTTGCATATTCTAAGATAGGAGCCAGCGCATCATAAAATGCCCAGCAGGGGAGGATGCCTGTTAATTCTTGTCCTGGACACAGAAGAGCCACGTGGCCCAGTGCACTGTGGCCACGCCAAGGCTACAACCTCAAAGATCGTGCCCCTACCCTGTTCTCTGCCACTTCTGCCGGATTCGTCCATGAGGTTCAGGGCAACTTTGCTTGTGGAAAAGCATGAGCCCCCATCAGCTTCAGTATGTTAGAGCAGCACTCCCCCAAGGTCAGCACATATCCGATCCCTGACTCACAGGTCTGTGTGGGGCACCTCTAACAAGCTGACGGTCGATGCTACGCTGTTGCCCAGGATCTGGGTGGCACAGGTAGAGCAGGGCCCTGTGACAGGATGCTGGGCGGCCATGCAAAAGGACAAGAAGTATATGCTCTGTGGCAGGAAGACGTTCCAAAGACAACAGGTAGAAAGAGCAGGTTACAAAATACTGGGTTGGCCAGAAAGTTCATTCAGGTTTTACCATGAGATCGTATGGAAAAACTCGAATGAACTTCTTGGCCAACCCAGTATCTCCTGCTTCTGCTCTTTTGTAAGAAAAATGGAAGCAATCACACTAAAACATTACCCATGGTTATTCGAGGTGTTTCTGTCCTTTAGGCGGCGCTAATGGTAAAGAACCCGCCTGCCAATGCAGGAGATGTAAGAGATGCAGGTTCAATCCCTGGGTCGGGAAGATCTCCTGGGAGGGCATGGCAACCCACTCCAATATTATTGCCTGGAGAATCCCATGGACAGAGGAACCTGGTGGGCTACAGTCCATGGGGTCGCCAAGAGTCAGACACGACTGAGTAACTGAGCACACAGCACGTCCTTTATGCTTCTCTGTGTTTTCTCATATTTCCTGAATTAATATTTTTACTCATGCAAATAAACCATATTTTAAAAACAACCAGGGCTTCCCTGTGGTCCAGCGGTTAAGAATCAGCCTTGCAGTGCAAGGGACATGGGTTCCATCCCTGGTCCAGGAATATTCCACATGCCTTGGAGCAACCAAGCCCGAGCACCATAACTACTGAGTCCTCGCACACCTAGAGCCCAGGCTCTTCTCAACAAGAGAAGCCAGCATGATGAGAAGGCCTCATACTGCAGTGAAGAGTAGCCCCCACTTGCTGCAACTAGAGTGCAATAACGAAGACCCACCACAGCTGGAAAAAAAAAAAAATCTAAACTTAAAAAAAAATAAAAACAACCAAGTGAAAGTCACTCAGTTGTGTCCAACTCTTTGTGATCCCATGGACTATACAGTCCATGGCCAGAATACTGGAGTGGGTAGCCTTTCCCTTCTCCAGGGGATCTTCCTAACACAGGGATCAAACCCAGGTCTCCCGCATTGCGGGTAGATTCTAAACAACCAAAACAGGTTCTAAACCCTGGAGCTTCTGGCTCCTGTCTTTCCCCACCCTTCATCTCCTCATAGAACACCCCAGAAAGGAGGCTGGGATGAAGTCGGCTGGTGTGAGTCCAATCCCCTTTATCCTTGAACCCTGGGGTGATGTGAGTGTCATCCCCACCTGTGAAGGAAGGTGTGTAGCCAGGAATAAATGCTCTCAGAGAGCAGGGCCTCGTGGGGGCATCACCTGAGGCAGCCTGGCATCTGGGAGTCTCCTAAACACTAGAGCGAGCCAGCCACCAGTCTGGCGGATGACTGGAGAGGCCGGGGAAACGGGAAAGGCCTGCACCAGCTCATTTGCCTGGGCCCTGGATGTCACCCCGTAGGCCGAGGACTAGGTCTGTGTCCTGGAGTCTTTCTGATCAAATGATTTGGAGACTCAGCCCTCCCCCCAGCAGGCCTGGACGCCTTGGCTCAAGGGCAGCCCTGTGGCCTCTCCCTCCTCACCAGGGATCCCAGCCGGGCAGGGCCAGGGCAAACAGCCTTAACGGTAAGGGGAGGTGGGCTGCGATAAGGGAAGGCAGATAAAACCAGTCCCACTGGGCACGAAGCCCAGCCTCAAGGCCCGGAAGTCTCCGCATGCCCCCTCCCTAGTACTCCCTTCTGCCTGCTCACCTTTAACCTCCAGTGGGTTGTTATTTAACTCACAGGAAGTTCTGACTTAGTCCTGCGCTCAGAAATCCAGCAGGGAGGCTGAGAGATCCCTGGGCTGATCCCAGGATGAAAGCAGAAGCCTATCAGGTGAGACCTTCTCCCAGGCCCCTGCCCACAGCCCCAGGCACACTCCCCCAAGGCCAGGGTGGGAGAAGGCCAGCTCTTGGGAATCCCTCCAGCTCCCCCTCCCCTCTGTGGCCCAGCCCAAGGCAGGTTTGGCAGAGGTACCCAACCTGTGGGTCACTCTGTGCCCCACCCGGTGGGGGAGTGGGAAGCCCAGGGATGAGAGGTGCCAGGTCCCTGGCTACTTGCTGGCCAGTGGCTGAGACGCTCTGGTGGGAAGCAGCCATGGAGGAGCCAGGCCTATCGGGGTGTCCTCTCTCGGCTAAAACTGCCTCCTTCCAGGTAGGAGAACACTGACCTTGGACAGGCAGCCTTCTTCTCTAAGGCTACCTTTTCTGCAATGAGTGTAGATAGACCTCAGGGATCCAAGCCATTAGCAATGATCATAACCTCATACTTTGCGGAGACCCAAGAAAAAAGCCTTGTCATCCTACACCTTGTTCTAAAGGCCTGGGGTGGTCCAGGGCCCCCCAACCCCATGGGCCTCACAGCTTCCTTTTCACCAACTGGAGGCTCCACAGAACCCCCCACCCAGTGTGGGGATGGGAAGCTCTGAAGGAGGACTGGGCAGCAGGCGTGGGAGGCAGCCGAGGCGGCCTTGAGGGTCCTCCTGTGTGCCAGGCCCCGTTACAGACCGGGTTTCGTCTGACTTAACTCTCTAGGCTGATCTATGAGAAAGAGCGGTCAGCTCTATTTTAACATTGATAATAACAGTGGCACTATTGATCAAACTGCTTTCTACCTGCTGGGCCCTGTGCTCGCTGTTGTCTGTGTTTGATGATCTGAGACCATTATTGTCTGCATTTTAAAGATCTGGAAGGTGCGAGTAGGAGCTTGTAAGGACTTGGCTTGTTGAAGGTTTCTGCTGCTGCTGCTAAGTCACTTCAGTCGTGTCCGACTCTGTGCGACCCCATAGACGGCAGCCCACCAGGCTCCCCCGTCCCTGGGATTCTCCAGGCAAGAACACTGGAGTGGGTTGCCATTTCCTTCTCCAATGCATGAAAGTGAAAAGTGAAAGTGAAGTTGCTCAGTTGTGTGCTCACCGCCAGACCTCTGAGGCCAGCAGGATTGCGACCCCAACTTTACAGATGAGGAAACAGGGCTTCAGGGGCAAGGAGACCGCCAGCTCAGAAGCGGCAGAATCATCCTTGGAGGGGACCAGCTAGAGCTGGGGGTGGGAACCCCAGGCTGGACTATGTGAGTCTGTAGACACTAGACAAGTTGGTTAGCCTCTTTGAGCCTCAGTTTCCTCCTCTGTAGAATAGGCACCACAAGATTGCCTGTCTCCCTCTTGGGATGGCTGTGCGAGGCCCTGTGAGGATCTCACGGCTGTTGTGGCTCAGCCAGCGTCCACTGGGGCTGCACACCAGGCTGGCCGCTTCCCCCCAACCCCTGACAGTGAGGACCTTCCGCCCAGCAACAGAGGAGCAGCGCCAGAAGCCAGGGGATGGGAGTTATGGCTTCTTCAAGGTCAGCCAGGCCCCCTGGCTCTTGAGGCCAGGACCCTAGAGAGGTGAGGCGACCTGACACACAGTGTGGTCCCCTCACCAGGGGCGGCCTCCTGGGCTGGGGAGTATTGGCATTTCGCAGGGCTTCTCATCTCCCTCTGAACTGAGAGCCGGCTCAAGGCCAGAGCCCAGTTAGTTGACCAGATGACCAGGCACTCCAAGGGCACAGGGCAGCTGTGGGCAGGGTCCAGGGATGCCTGGGGTGCACTGTGGTTGTTGTTCAGTCACTAAGTCGTGCCCAACTTTTTGTCACCCCCACGAACTGCAGAACGCCAGGCTTTCCTGTCCTTCGCTATCTCCCAGAGTTTGCTCAAACTCATGTCCATTGGGAGGTCTGGTATTACAGACCCCTGTGAATGACTATACCACTTCCCGTTAGCCCTTTGTTGTCTTCCCGAGAAATGGGTCCCGGAACAGACCTTCCCTCACAGGGTGGGTGTGAGGATCAAAGGAGACAGATGTGTATAAAAGTCCTTGCACAGTGCTGATGTCTAGGAAGAACTTGTATTGTTATTTAAGAAAACCCATGTTACAAAAAAAAAAACAAACAAACCACGAGCCAGGGTTTCCCTAGCTTGATCAGAGGGGCTAAATTTGGAATCAAAAGGAGCTGGAACTGAGCTGAATCCTTGAACCAACTTGCTAGTTGGTGACCTTCCCAGGTGATTCCTTGCCTCCTGTCCTCTGTTTCCTCACCTGTAAAATGGGCTCAGTACAGCACCAGGCAAGGAGGAGGCTCTGCAAATCTTACCTCCAGGGGGAAGGTACCACGGACAATCATGGTTGCAGAGTGTCATAAACTGAGAAAACATGTTCCACACTTTTTTTTTTCCTCTCTGAAAATTGGCAATCTGCTCTCAGGTTTGAGCAAAGAAAGGATCGGCCAGCTCAGAGACCACTCAGGCCCTTCGGGGAGGTGGCAGAACTGAAGCCAGCCTTTCAGTGGCATGTCCCACCTCAAGGCTCCACACCACACACCCGGTGCCCTTCAAAAGGCCTTCTTGGCTATGAGTGGAGACCCCAGAAACTTCCCAGGAGCGTCTGGGAGCCACATCTGCTTCCAGGTCAGTTCTGGCCCCTTGCTGGGCCTCAGTGCCCCCAGCTGCTGACCAGGAATGTTGATCAAGAAGAGCTCTGAGGGATTTCCTTGGCAGTCCAGTGGTTAAGACTTCGCCTTCCAATGCAGGGGTGAGGGTTCGATCCCTGGTAGGGGAACCAAGATCCCACGTGCCTCTCGGCCAAAAAAACCCAAAATATAAAACAGAAGCAATATTGTAACAAATTCAATAAAGACTTTAAAAATGGCCACATCAAAAAATCTTAAAAACAAAAAAACAATAGAGCTCTGAGATGCTGGTCACCTAACATGGAAGGAATCATTCATTCTTTTTCCCACTTAGGCATGTTACCAGGGGAAAAATTATAAAATACATACAAACAAAAGGAAGGTAACAGTCACCTCTAAATAAAAATTTTTAAAAAGAAAAAAAAATATATATATATATATACTTATAAAAAAGTCACTTCTAGCCTTACATCTCAGAGGTAATCATGGTTACCTTTTAGGAGAAAAATGCCCAGGCTAGTTTCTAAATTGTAATTATTTGAACAAAAATGGGATCCCAGTGTCCATACTGAGTCATCAAAAGGTTTGTTCCCTTAACAAGCTTCTTATATCAAAATTTACAATGCTCTGTTAGAAAACATTTTGAAATGCTGATACAGTCACATGGTTTAGAATCTAAAAGGTACAAAAGGGTAGATGGCAAGAATGTGGCAAGGGGACATTTGATCAGAGATCTGAAATGATCATGAGTTAGTCACGTGAACTTTAGGGGGAAGAACATTCCGGATGGAGGGAATCCCAGTGCAAAAGCCCTGAGGCTCTGTCGTGCGCTCACTCTGTATGACCTCAGGCTGGCTGAGCAACCCCTCTGCCTCAGTTTCCCATCTTCATAAGGAGGATAATCACAGTACTCCTCAAGCTGCTGTGAGGATTAAATGAATACCTTTCATGCTAAGTAACCTCAGATATGCAGATGACACCACCCTTATGGCAGAGAGTGAAGAGGAACTAAAAAGCCTCTTGATGACGGTGAAAGAGGAGAGTGAAAAAGTTGGCTTAAAGCTCAACATTCAGAAAATGAAGATCATGGCATCTGGTCCCATCATTTCATGGGAAATAGATGGGGAAAAAGTGGAAACAGTGTCAGACTTTTATTTTTCTGGGCTCCAAAATCACTGCAGATGGTGACTGCAGCCATGAAATTAAAAGACGCTTACTCCTTGGAAGGAAAGTTATGACCAACCTAGAGAGCATATTGAAAACCAGAGACATTACTTTGCCAACAAAGGTCTGTCTAGTCAAGGCTATGGTTTTTCCAGTGGTCATGTATGGATGTGAGAGTTGGACTGTGAAGAAAGCTGAACGCCGAAGAATTGATGCTTTTGAGCTGTGGTGTTGGAGAAGACTCTTGAGAGTCCCTTGGACTGTAAGGAGATCCAACCAGTCCATTCTGAAGGAGATCAGCCCTGGGATTTCTTTGGAAGGACTGATGCTAAAGCTGAAACTCCAGTACTTTGGCCACCTCATGCGAAGAGTTGACTCATTGGAAAAGACTCTGATGCTGGGAGGGATTGGGGGCAGGAGGAAAAGGGGACGACAGAGGATGAGATGGCTGGATGGCATCACTGACTCAATGGACATGAGTTTGGGTGAACTCCGGGAGTTGGTGATGGACAGGGAGGCCTGGCGTGCTGTGATTCATGGGGTGGCAAAGAGTCGGACATGACAGAGTGACTGAACTGAACTGAACTTCATGCTAAGTGCTCAGTAGGTGTGGACTTTCACAAAGGTGGGCGTGAGCTTGGTGTGTTTGAGAATCAGAGGAGACCAGCAGGGCTGGGGGCAATGGTAAGATCAAAAGTTTGGACTTCATCCTAAGTGCAGTGAGAATCCATGGGGAGATTTGAAGCAGGAGAGAGGAGATCTGGTTTTTTTTTGTTTTTGTTTTTTTTAAATGATTTAAACGGGGATTTCCTTGGTGGTCCAGTGGTTAAGATTCCACACTTCCAATGCAGGGAGTGCGGGTTTGATCCTTGGTTGCGGAACTAAGATCCTCCATGTCACGTGGCATGGCCAAAAAAAGACAAAAAAAAAGGGGGGGAAACAATTGTGGTTGTGGGGGTCAAGAGGAACAACAGGAAGGAGGTAATAGGTTAGACCAGCAGTGATGGCCTGGGCCTGGAGGGATGGCAGTGAGGCCTAGCTTTATTTATTTATTTACCTTTATAATTGTATTTATTTATGGTTGTGCTTTTCTCCAGTTGCCGTGAAAACAGGGGCTACTCACTAGTTGCGGTACGTGGGCTTCTCATTGCGGCAGAGTCTCTTGTTGCAGAGCATGGGCTCTAGGGTGTGGGGGCTTCAGTAGTTGTGACACGTGGGCTCGGTGGTTGAGGCTCCCAGGCTCTAGGGCACGGGTTCAGTAGTTGCTCCACGGCATGTGGGATCTTCCTGGGTTAGGGATCAAGCCGTGTCTCCAGCATTGGCAGGTGGATTCTTTACCCCTGAGTCACCAGGGAAGCCCGAGGCCTAGCTTAAGACTTGAGCCCCCTGGGTGGAGCTGTTCTCCAAACTGAAAAGCCCTGGGGAGCAACTGAGATGCCTGCAGACGCTGAGCAGTCACCAGACGCTCATGTCGGTAGCCAGCAAAAAAGGGACATTTGAAAGTCAAACATGGTCACATGTTTGACGTGTGACCGGGGACAGCAGGGACCACCTCGGGGAGAGGGGTGTGAGTCCCTGGCTGCAACGGGAGGAGGTCAGAGGGGAGAACGCAGAGCCAGCAGGGCTCACCCAGCCAGGAAGGAGGAGGACGGGGAGGGGAGGTGTCCGGGAAGCTGAGAACAAAGGGTTTCAGGAAGAAGGGCGTCATCAGGTCATCAACTGTGTCACCTGCCACCCGAGATGGAGGGTGATAAACAGCACGTGGGCCCCTGAGCACAGTTCCAGTTGTTTGTTTCCTCGGGGTCAACCTTAGAAGCAGTAGAACCGCAGGGTCAGAGGGAGGCCCATTTTTAAGGTCCGCTGCCCTCCTAATACACTAAATCCATTCACACCTCTGGAGCCAGAGTCAGGGCGAGGATAAGGAGAGGCTGCCCCACTGAGGATATGGAATTCTGTTTAAGGCAAGTTTCTTCTCACCCAGTGACAGAAAAGAATTTCCATGTAGGTCCCTGGATATAAGCTGACATTCAGAGGTGAGGGGAGCCCTTATGTATCAGAGGGTCTGAATCTGGATGTGGCCATTGGAAATGTACCCTCCCTTCTGAATGCTAGTCTTCCGCATAAACCTGCCAAAGAGCTTGAACCTCGTCTGGTCTTCACAGAACCCTGGGTGGGGGTGGGGAATGGCCAGCGGAACCCCTCTAGTCCTGGCTCTCTGGAGTGCCTTTGGAGACTCTTGGCATCATCAAGACCCAGCCTCCCCTAGAAATTATGAAATGGGACAGAACTCAGTTCAGCCTTGTCCTATTAAGAAGACTGCAAGTCAAGACAGAATCAGAAAGAGCAAGCATATTGCCCAAGGTCACACAGAGCATTGACAGCAGAGATTAACCAGACCAGTGGTGGCAAGTTGGGGCAGGTTTTAAAGCCAGGAAATCTGGCTTTGCGTCTTAGCTCTGCCACACACTGTCTCACTCTGAATGAGTTGCTTACCCTCTGTGAGCCTCCATTTTGCCACCTGTCAAATGGGGATAATCTTTCATTCATATATTTTTTGTGGGAGGAGGGAGGAGGGTTCAGGATGGGGAACACATGTATACCTGTGGCGGATTCATTTTGATATTTGGCAAATCTAATACAGTTATGTAAAGTTTAAAAATAAAATAAAATTAAAAAAAAAGAGATTGCAATGCCAATCCCAGGGATAAACGCTAAAGGAACCCACCCAGAAGAGCAAAGAGGAAAAGTTTAGGGGAAAGGTGTTTCAGGCAGAGGTAAAAGTTGTGAGCATGAGCTTGGCCAAGACCAAGTCTAGAAGTCTTTGCCAGCTGTCACAATGAGGCAGGAGAGAGAGCAGTAATTTAGGCAGATCTGAGTCTAGATAGCCCAGCATGGTGCCTTTGCTGACCTGCTGTGTGGCCCCAAGCTGTCTCTCTTCCTCTCTGGTCCCCAACCTCCCGTCCCTACAGGCTTTAAACAGAAATCACAAATCTTTGTTCTTTTCAACTTTCATTCTTCACTCTTCTCTTGCTCCCTGGGCAGGGTGCTCCAAGAGCAGAGCCTTGTCATCTGTCCCCACAAGCCAGTGTCCCCAGCACCAAGCCCAGGTCTGGCAGAGACAATTTCTCACCAAATGAATGCATGAATGGATGGATGGATCACACCCTTTCCCTTTGGGAGGGTGGGGGGTTGAAGCAGGACCCCCGGCCCCTCATTACCCTCCGTGCATGCCTGCAGACCTGCCTCCCATGGGTGGACACTGGCCTGCTTGCCAGTTTCCCTGAGTCCTTGTTTTCTCTGCTCTCCACACAGTGGATTTGTTTCTATTGTTCTTTATGAAGAATGAGAACCCCTTAACGGTATCACCAAAAGGCCAACAGTGGTTCTCCGGGTGCACTATGAAAGTGCTTTTGATTTTCTCCTTTATACTTTCGCTACTTTCTTGTACAAATATCTGTAGCTTTTCAAATAAAAAGCAATGATGAGACTTTCCTGGTGGTCCAGCGGCTAAGACTCCATGCTCCCAGTGCAGGGGGCCCTGGTTTGATCCCTGGTCAGGGAACTAGATCCCGCATGCCACAACTAAGACCTTGTTGTTGTTTTTCAGTCGCTCAGTTGCGTCAGACTCTGTGACCTCATGGACTGCATGCAGCATGCCAGGCTTCCCTGCCCTTCACTGTCTCCTGGAGTTTGCTCAGATTCGTGTCCATTGAGTCGATGATGCCAGCCAACCATCTCATTCTCTGTCATGTCCTTTCCTTCTGCCCTCAATCTTTCCCAGCATTAGGGTCTTTTCCAATGAGACAGCTCTTTGCATCAGATGGCCAAAGTATTGAAGCTGCTTTGGTGCAGCTTCACCTAAGACCTAATGTAGCCAAATAAAATTTTTTTTTAAAAATCCATAATGCAAAGGAGATGAGGGGAATGCTAAAGAAATACAAATGACCTTTTTTAAAAAATTAATTATTTTTATTTTGGCTATGCTGGGTCTTTATTGCTAAGCAGGCTTTTCTCTAGTTGTGCAGAGCAGGGCCTACCCTCTAGTTGCAGGGTACAGGCTTCTCATTGCGGTGGCTTCTTTTGTTGCTGAGCACAGGCTCTAGGCATGGGCACTTCAGTGGTTGTGGCTTCCGGGCCCTAGAGCACAGGCTCAATAGTTGTGGTCCATGGTCTTAGTTGCTCTGCAGCATGTGAGATCTTCCTGGACCAGGGATCGAACCCATGTCTCCTGCATTGGCAGGCGGATTCTTTACCACTGAGCCACTAGGGAAGCCCTTGACTTTAAAAGATAAAAAATGCTCACCTCCTTCATAATAAAATAAATGCAAAAGATAGCTACCCTGAGAATACATGTTTTCCCCTATGGGATTGGCAAGATCAGAGTTGGCTAATGGTGTGTGCTGGTGAGGAAATAGCTGGCTCATGCCCCTCAGGGCCATGAGGGTGGACACCGGCCTTGTCCCTATGGAGGGCAACATGGCAATCTGTATGAAAGTGTCGAATGCACATCACCTTTGATCCAGCCATTGCACTTCCTGGGATTTATCCACCAGATGTGCTCACACATGGAAGGAATAATGTTACTTGCCGTAGCATTGCTTGTGATGGCCAAACATTGAAAATCTAAACATCCATCAGTAAGAGACTGGCCACATACACGACAGTACTTTCACACCAAGGAGTACTGCTGCTGCTGCTGCTGCTAAGTCGCTTCAGTCGAGTCCGACTCTGTGCGACCCCATAGACAGCAGCCCACCAGGCTCCCTCGTCCCTGGGATTCTCCAGGCAAGAATACTGGAGTGAGTTGCCATTTCCTTCTCCAATGCATGCAAGTGAAAAGTGAAAGTAAAGTCGCTCAGTCGTGTCCAACTCTCAGCGACCCCATGGACTGCAGCCTACCAGGCTCCTCCGTCCATGGGATTTTCCAGGCAAGAGTACTGGAGTGGGGTGCCATTGCCTTCTGTGCCAAGGAGTACTATGCAGCTTTAAAAAAGCAAATCAGCCAATACAGCCTCTCTTATGTGGCAACACAGTCCAGAATAAGGTCTAGGATATAAAGTTATGTGGGAAAAGTTCAATGCAGACTCGTGTATATAGTCTGCTGCTATCTTTGAGTATAAAGAAGTGTGTGTGTTAGTCTCTCAGTCATGTTGGACTCTTGGTGACCCCTTGGACTGTAGCCCACTAGGCTTCTCTGTCCATGGAATTCTCCAGGCAAGAATACTTGAGTATAAACAAGAAATCAATATATATTTGTGTTTCCTTGTAATTGCATAAAATGTCTCTAGAAAAATCACAAGAAGCATAACTTTGCTTTTGGGTGGAGGAATTAGGTTGCTAGGACTTGGGGTGGGAGGGAAGCTTTTCCCAGTGTACCTTTTCATACCTCTCACTATTTAAATGATATGATGTATTATCCATCCAAAAAAAAAAGTGAGAATTTAAAGACAAAATAAAAAGTAAGAAACAGTTTGAATACGACAAAGAAGATAAATCGATTGTATTCCTTCCCCTCTTAAATTTCCAGGTGTCATTGGCTATAAAAATTGTCCTTGGAGGGAATTCCCTGATGGTCCAGTGGTTAGGACATGGTGCTTTGACAGCTGGGATCCCACAGAAGTCATGGGATCAGCCAAAAAAAAAAAAAAAAAAAAAGATCCTTAGAGACCATGGAGGAAAGGCCACTGGGTGACTTTGCCAAGGCTTCTTGTTTTTGTTGTTCAGTCGCTAAGTCACGTCCAACTCCTTGTGATCCCATGGACTGTAGCATGCCAGGCTCCTCTGTCCTCCATTATCTCCCGGAGTTTGCTCAAATTCAGGTCCATTGAGTCAGTAATGCTATTTAATCATCTCATCCTCTGCCATCCCCATCGCCTCCTGCCCTCAGTCTTTCCCAGAAGCAAGATCTTTTCCAATGAGTCAACTCTTCGCAAAGTGACCAAAGTCCTGAAATTTTAGCAGTTTACTGAAATAGAAGCCTGGAAAGAAGTTCAATTTCACTGCAGCCAGGGAAATACACAGTAAGAATGACAGGGTACTCCAGACCCCGCCATCTGGGGGACATTCTGGAATAGGGGTGCTCTCTCCACACACACAACTGATGGGCTGCAACGTTTCCAGTGTTGGGGGGAAGGAATGGAAATACCCTTGGACCCAAATGTTCCTCATCCCATGCAATCTCACCCTCAGAAATTTAAGCCCCTGGTGTAGATGCTACCCTCTGCGGCAGAGCACTGCAGGCAAGGAGGGAATGCATTATGGTATAGCCACTGCTTCTGAGCTACCAGTGCCCCCAGCTCCAGTGGGGGCGGGGCGCAGGAGGAAGGTAGAGAGGCTAGGAATAAGGACTCTGGGGCCAGAGCTCAAATTTTGATGTTTTGACTTGGGCATGTGCCTTTATTTCTCTGGGCCTCAGTTTCCTCACTTGTGAAACAGGGCATAATACTGGTACCTATTTCACAGGATTTTGGTGATTAAATGAGTAATTATGTAGAATGGATTTAAAGCAGTGCTTGGCCCAGAAAGTTTCTACTTAACTGTTTGCTAAGTAATGGTCTTAAAGGGGTCCCTCCTTATTTTTTAGATTTTTTTTTTTGAGGGGGTTGGTTTTATTTTCTTTTTTGACCCTGGAGCATGCAGGAGCTTAGTTCCCTGACCAGGGATTGAACCCATGCCCCCTGCAATGAAAGCACAGAGTCTTAACCACTAGACCACCAGGAAGTCTATGGATCCCTATAGGCTTATTGTTGAGTATGAATGTTAAGATGCAGAAAGTATTGTCATTTGCATCAGCAAGGTTCTATAGGGAGTTCTCTGGTAGTCTAGTGGTTAGGATTTGGGGCTTTCACTGTGGCCTGGGTTCAATCCCTGGTGGGGGGACTGAGATCCCGCAAGCTGGGCTGCATGGCCCAGAAAAGCCAAAATAAAAAAGCCCAAGGCCCTAGCTAGTTGTGTCTGTGATTTCATGAGCAGACACACACCGGGGGACACACACTTGGTTGTCAATGTTCTTGTTGTTCAGTCACTAAGTCGCGCCCAACTCTTTGGGACTCCATGGACAGTAGCATGCCAGGCACCTCTGCCCTCCACTGTCTCCCAGAGTTTGTTCAAATTCACGTCCACTGAGTCAGTGATGGTATCTAACTACCTCATTCTCTGCCGCCCTCTTCTCCTTTTGCCTTCCGTCTTTCCCAGCATCAGGTTTTTTCCAATGAGTTGGCTCTTCACATCAAGTGGCCAAAGTGTTGGAGCTTTAGGTTCAGCATCAGTCCTTCCCATGGATATTCAGGATTGATTTATTTTGGGATTGACTGGTTTGATCTCCTTGGCTGTCAATAAGAATTACCAAAGGTGGAGGGAGAAAGACGGTTAAGCAAAAGAAAAAAAACATTTAATGCCATTTTATGATCAATTTTATGCAGTTATTAAGTTATAATGTATAAAGAAAGTTTCAATGATTTTTAAAAAAGAAGAAAACTAAGCAAGACAACAACCTGTCCATCTCCCATGGGGCAGGGGTGGGGGCACCCAACAGTGATATGAAGAGCAGAAGTCTAGCCAATGACAGAATCTTCCCAACACATGTGTTTATTTCAAAATCAAACAATCTCTGGTAAATATTTAGACCCAGTGTCTGCAGAAAAGAGGGAGAGACTACTACCATCAGTTGTTAAGGGACTGCCTTTTATCTGAGAAAACTTCTCCAGAAGCTTCTTGCAGCAATTCCCCACCACTACCCAAACACACACACCCTTCCAAGTCTCAACTGTAGAAAGGGAATCTCCATACTACTTTTTCCCCATGCTACCAGTTGGAACCAAGAAGGTCATATACAGGATCTTCCCTGGTGGTCTGTGGTTAAAACTCTGTACTACCCATTCAGGGGGCCCAGGTTCAACCCTTGGTCAGGGATCTAATGGGGGTGCCAAAAAATAAAGTAAAAAAAGTAAAAATATTTTTAAATAAAGAGCAAAAGTATTAATTAAAAAAATTAAGTCATAGACAGAAAAAGTTCTCAAATCTCCAGGACAAACCTGGATCCTCCACCCACAGGTAGGGCAGATTACTGCCCTCTCTGAGGGCAGCTCTCTCTAAACAGCACATCTTCCAAGGTGCAAATCTAATCTTGTCATCCTTTCTTAGAACCATTTTATTGTAATCCAAATCTAAATGCAACCCAATTTCTTATAAGGCCACAAGATCCTGCTGGCTCTGGCATCCTGTCACCCTAACTGTGCTCAATCTCCACAGCTCATGAGGTCAGGATGTCGCCTCTTCCAGGAAGCCTTCCCAGGCTGCCCAGGAATGGTTAGGGGACCCAGTAACTGTAGGTGCCTGGTTTTTGGTCTGTTATCCCGCAGTCAAGCTGTCAGATTCGTGAGGGCAGAGGCCACATCCCTGCAGTTTGTCTCTGTGTTGGGTCGGGATGTTTTGAGAGCTGCGATTCAGTGACCTCCCTGAGGTGTCCACAAGTTCTGTCATTGTATCCTGGCTCGTTGAGTCCTAAAATGTTGATGTTCACTCTTGCCATCTCCTGTTTGACCACTTCCAATTTGCCTTGATTCATGGACCTAACATTCCAAGCAACAGTTAGAACTGGACATGGAACAACAGACTGGCTCCAAATAGGAAAAGGAGTACGTCAAGGCCGTATATTGTCACCCTGCTTATTTAACTTATACGCAGGGTACATCACATCATGAGAAACGCTGGGCTGGAGGAAGCACAAGCTGGAATCAAGATTGCCGGGAGAAATATCAATAACCTCAGATATGCAGATGGCACCACCCTTATGGCAGAAAGTGAAGAAGAACTAAAGAGCCTCTTGATGAAAGTGAAACAGGAGAGTGAAAAAGTTGGCTTAAAGCTCAACATTCAGAAAACTAAGATCATGGCGTCCGGTTCCATCACTTCATTGCAAATAGATGAGAAACAGTGGAAACAATGGCTGACTTTATTTTGGGGGGCTCCAAAATCACTGCAGATGGTGATTGCAGCCATGAAATTAAAAGACGCTTACTCCTTGGAAAGAAAGTTATGACCAACCTAGACAGCATATTAAAAAGCAGAGACATTACTTTGCCAACAAAGGTCTGTCTAGTCAAGGCTATGGTTTTTCCAGTGGTCATGTATGGATGTGAGAGTTGGGCTATAAAGCAAGCTGAGCGTCGAAGAATTGATGCTTTTGAGCTGTGGTGTTGGAGAAGACTCTTGAGAGTTCCTTTGACTGCAGGGAGATCCAACCAGTCCATCCTAAAGGAAATCAGTCCGAGTATTCACTGGAAGGACTGATGCTGAAGCTGAAACTCCATACTTTGGTCACCTGATGCGAAGAACTGACTCATTGGAAAAGACCCTGATGCTAGGAAAGATTGAAGGCAGGAGGAGAAGGGGATGACAGAGGATGAGATGGTTGGATGGCATTACTGACTCAATGAACATGAGTTTGAGTAAACTCCGGGAGTTGGTGATGGACCAGGGGGGCCTGGCGTGCTGCAGTCCATGGGGTCGCAAAGAGTCAGACACGACTGAGCGACTGAACTGAACTGAACTGGTCCCGGCTCGCAGCTGGTTCTGGCCTGGAGCAGGGCTGCTGACTGAGACTGGCTATTTGGGGGAGGTGGGGGGAGTGCGGCCAGATCCTGGAGAAGACGACGAAAAGAGTGCGTATTTTTCTAGGGCGGGGGACTCCTGCGGGACCGTACCCCTCACAAACATGAACGAACTCTCCGGCCCGTGCCGGGGCCTGCCCCTCACAAAGATGGCGTCTCACAGATTCTTATTGGTCGCAGTGGCGATGGGCAGCTCTGATTGGCGAAGAGAGGAGGCGTGTCGGGGGCGGGCCCAGGAGCTTAGTTTTTTTTGGTCCGGGCCTAGCTTGCAGCTGTCTGGCCCTCTACCATGTCTCGGGCACGCTGCCACGCTCTCTTCCTGGCAGCGGTTTCTCCGCGTGGTGCAACAACCAGGGTCGCAGCGCGGCGAGGGTTGAGCGCGTGGCCTGTGCTGCAGGAGCCAGACATGGAGTATCAGGTATCTTTGCCCCCCGGTGGGAGGTCACGCAATGACTCGTGAGCCAGCCTGAGGTCTCTTAGCATCAGGTCTGCGCCAAGCTGAGAGGGTGGCCAGGAGCCTGGGACCGAGAGACTCGCAGGGGTCGAGGGGCGGGGCGGGCGGGGACCTTCTGGAGTCTGGAGGTGGGGACAGGCACCAGGAAGTTGGGCCCAGCTCTACCGGATTTGGAAATTCTGAGGCTGAAGTGAACCGCGGTTGGAAGAGAGGAAGGGGACGCCTGGTGGTAGGACCAGCGGCTCAGCTGAGATTCTGGAGTTATTACAGTGTCTCCGGACTCCGAAGCAGCAGTTGGGGGTGGGGGAGAGTAGAGGGATTCTGGAGTTCAGACTTGGGAGATCCAGGAGTCTAGATGTGTGTTGGAGTCTCCAGGATTCAGGAAGAAGAAGATCCAAGTGCTTAGAATTGGGGGACAGGCAGAACTCAGGAGCAGGGGTGTTGGTGAAAGAACATGGAAAACAAAAAACTTCCTCCTGGTTCTGTGCCAAAGGCCAGTTTCCAGAGACCAGCACAGGATGGTGGCCAGGCAGGTGGCACAAGTTTGAGGAGTAGGGCCTGCAACCAGGGCCTGCCATTGAGGCCCTGAAGGATTATAAATATCACTCCCACTTCCACCACCCAGTGTGAACTGTCCTGAGGCTATGCCTACCTGCCTTCTTGTCTGGGCAAGCCGGGCACACACTTCCTCCCGCTGAGACTCCTCTTTACCAACTGGTTGCTTCAGGCAACTCTTCTCTGGGTCAGAATGTGGGATCCCAATCCTCAGGGTTAGGCATGGAAGCCTCCAGGAATTCCTAGTTCTAATTCCGTCAGTTCTAAGATCCCAGCCTTCTGTGGTTCTGGCCCTGCTTTAGGAGGAGCCTGATATAGTGGTGAACTATGGAGGGAATTGGGCTTCCTCAGTGGCTCAGTGGTAAAGGATCTACCTGCCAGTGCAGGAGATGCAGGGCACATGGGTTCAATCCCTGGCTCAGGAAGATCCCCTGGAGAAGGAAACAGCAACCCACTCCAGTATTCTTGCCTAGGAAATCCCATGGACAGAGGAACCTGGTGGGCTACGGTCCATGGGGTTGCAAACAGCTGGACATGACTGAGCATGCACACGCATGCACGCATGGAGAGAATTAGGGCAAAGGCCTGAGAGTGAAGCCTAGTCCTGTTAGTCATATTACCTGTTTTTGCCTGGCACTCCCTAGGTAAAGCTGAACTGCCCCAGGCTCCCATTTCTGCCAGAGCTAAAAAGATGCCACTTCCTTCTCAGTGGTGTCTAACCTTTGGGCTGGGGCACCAGGGCTGGCGTGGCAGTCCTGGTACCCGGGCCTAGCCACTGGCATGCTGTGTTCCTCTGTCCCTATGGGCCCCTAATGCGCCTTAACTTGGTACCTGGGGCTTACTGCCAGGATGCCGTGCGCACACTCAACACCCTGCAGACCAATGCTAACTACTTGGAGATGGTGAAGCGTAAGCGGGGTGACCCCCAGACACAGCTGGAAGCCATGAAGCTGTACTTGGCACGAAGTGGGCTGCAGGTAAGGTGGGAAGGGCCTGTAACCACCTCCACCCCCCACTTCTGTCTGTGCATCCTGTGCCTGAGGCAGGGACCTTGTCTGTCTGTCCCAGGTGGAGGACTTGGACCAACTGAACATTATCCACATCACTGGAACCAAGGGGAAGGTGAATCACTGGACCCAGGGGTAGGGCGTCCACAGGCTGGGGTGGGGGGGTTGGGATCTGCCCAGACAAGACCTTTTCTTTACAGGGCTCCACGTGTGCCTTCACTGAACGTATCCTCCGAAGCTATGGCCTGAAGACGGGGTTCTTTAGGTACTGAGGTACAGAGGGATGTGGTGTCCCCTAGCTGTCTGGGGGGCTCTTGATCCAACCTGAACCTCAGGGCTAGGGTCACCCACAGGAACTCAGCTGCATGTCTTTCTGACCAGTGTTTATTCATTCAACATACATTCAGTTAGCATTTAGCATATTAGCCCAAGTTTATGGCAATCTCTAATTTTCATAATGCAAAGAACTTGGGGAGGGGAGCAGCAACTTGAATGGATAAAAGAAATACACATCTGGAAAAGTCAGATATCTTTTTATTTCTTTTTTGGCCACATCGTGCGGTATGAGGGATCTTAGTTCCCTAACCAGGGATCAAACCCGTGCCCCCTGCAGTGGAAGCGTGCAGACTTAACCACTGGAATGCCAGGGAAGTCCCTCAGACGTCTTTTTTTTCAGTTCAGTTCAGTTCAGTTGCCCAGTCGTGTCTGACTGTTTGTGACCCCATGAACTGCAGCACGTCAGGCCCTCCTGTCCATCACCAACTCCCGGAGCCTACCCAAACTCATGTCCATTGAGTTGGTGATGCCATCCAACCATCTTATTATCCTCTGTCATCCCCTTCTCCTCCTGCCCTCAATCCTTCCCAGCATCAGGGTCTTTTCAAACGAGTCAGCTCTTTGCATCAGGTGGCCAATAAGTCTGAATTTGGCAATAAGGAGTTCATGATCTGAGCCACAGTCCACTCCTGGTCTTGTTTTTGCTGACTGTATAGAGCTTCTCCATCTTTGGCTGCAAAGAATATAATCAATTTGATTTCAGCATTGGCCATCTGGTGATGTCCATGTATACAGTCTTCTCTTGTGTTGTTGGAAGAGAGTGTTTGCTATGACCAGTGTGTTCTCTTGGCAAAACTCTATTCACCTTTGCCCTGCTTCCTTCTGTATTCCACACCAAATTTGCCTGTTACTCCAGTGTTTCTTGACTTCCTACCTGTGCATTCCAGTCCCCTGTAATGAAAAGGACATCATTTTGGGGTGTTAGTTCTAAAAGGTCTTGTAGGTCTTCATAGAACCGTTCAACTTCAGCTTCTTCAGCATTACTGGTCGGGACATAGACTTGGATTACTGTGATACTGAATGGTTTGCCTTGGAAACGAAGAGATCACTCTGTCATTTTTGAGATTGCATCCAAGTACTGCATTTTGGACTCTTTTGTTAACTATGATGGCTACTCCATTTCTTCTAAGGGATTCCTTTTTTTTTTTTTTTTTTTAAGATTTATTTATTATTTATTGGCCGTGGTGGGTCTTCATCACTGCTGTGCGGGCTTTCTCTAGTTGCGGCAAGCAGGGGCTACGCTTCATTGTGGTATGGGGGCTTCTTATTGCAGTTGCTTTTCTTGTGGAGCACAGGCTTTAGGGCACACGGGCTTCAGTAGTGGCTGCACTCAGGCTCAATAGTTATGGTGCATGGGCTTGGTTGCTCTGCAGCATGTGGGATCTTCCCAGAGCAGGGATCGAACCAGTGTCCCTTGCATTGCAAGGCAGATTCTTAACCACTGGACCATCAGGAAACCCCCCTCAGATATCTTTTTATTAACTTAAATTCCTTACACAGTTTTTAAATCACATAGAAATATTTATCAGTTAGGGTATCTTTGCCATAAGGAGCAGAAAGCCTGGCTAGTAAGGGCTTAGACAGTAAGCATAGGGTATGATGCCCCTGTCGAGGTCTCCCTAGTGGGCAGCAGAAGGGAACCCTGTCACTGTGCCAGCCTCAGCCGCTGCTTTGCCCACAGGGCAGCGCCCCGTCTTGGCCACATTCAAGCATCTAAAACCACACCAGAGGATTGGAGTGAGCCAGTGGGGATAGATAGGGGTCCCTCTCCCTGAAGCTATATGTGCCTTTCTTAAACCCATCTCTGGCAAAGCAGTGGAATTAACATGCCAGCAAATCGCTCAGGTTTCAGTCCCTAGGCTTGGGGCGTTCAAGATGTGTGCCTCCTTTTATTTTACCAGTTCTATCAAGTGGCCTCTGTAAACAGCTGAAACCAGCTGACTGAGGTCCTTTCAGATCAGTGTGTTTTCCCTTCACAGTTCTTCGTTCAAAATAGAGAAATGGAGAGGATTCATAATATGAGAGGGTCTTTGAGGATTCGAATAGAAGTCCCAAATCTCTCATCTAAAATAATTTGAGGAGTTAAAAACTCAGCCTTCAACTTGGGCCCATGTGGCCTCATGGGCCAGTCTGGGGCTGCAACTTGAACACAGCTGATGAGGCTTTGTCCTCAAGGGCAGGAAGACAGACAGACATTATGGGGACAGATGTTGGCAGAGTAGCTGATGGGTGTGGGCTGCTGGAGGCAGTGCTATAGGAGCCCAGAGAGCATTCCTGACCAGCCTGGTGGGGAGGATCCTTTCTCTCTTCTGGAGGAGTGGTCTTAACTTGAGATCTGTGTAGTGGGCAGGTCCACAGGTAGGCCTGGAGATAGAAAATACATGGGCAGGCGGGTGAGGAAGCAGGGCTGGAGGAGCTAAAAAATAGCTGGGGCACAGGGACCTTCCATGGGATGCAGGAGAGGTGAGGCACAGAGGCCAGTGGAACCAGCCCCACTGGGGCCTAGAAGGCCGAGGTGAGGAGCGAGAAGGGTTTTCAGCAGGACAGTGACATAGCCTGATTTGTTTTTCCAAAAGACGGGTCTGACTATGGGGCGGGGGTGGCGGGCAGCCTGGGGGTCTTGGGAAGGGAGTTTCCTGATGACCCTGGTTCTTTCAACAGCTCTCCCCACCTGGTGCAGGTGCGTGAGCGGATCCGCATCAATGGGCAGCCCATAAGCTCCGAGCTCTTCACCAAGCACTTCTGGCGCCTCTACCACCGGCTGGAGGAGACCAAGGTGCCTGTGCCAGAGGGCTGGTGGGTGGGCAGGCTAGGGGACCTCAAGTGGGTGGGTAGACCCAGAGGGCACTGTGCATCCCAGGACACCATCTCCCCCAGCACAGAGGCTGCAGTGGCCTTGAGCTCTGACGTGATCCTGTCCACAGGACGACAGCAGCTGTGTCTCCATGCCCGGCTACTTCCGCTTCCTCACCCTCATGGCCTTCCACGTCTTCCTCCAAGAGAAGGTGTGTATGGCCCCCTCCCCAAAACCCTGTGTTCCAGACCTTGGGAAGGGGAATCTCAGCAGGTTAAGGGCTCCCATGCGGCGTCCGGGAGCCCCTGTGCCCCCTGCCATGCCCTCTGATCCTCTGCAGGTAGACCTGGCCGTGGTGGAAGTAGGCATTGGCGGGGCTTACGACTGCACCAACATCATCAGGTGAGGCCGATGGCTTGGGGAGAGGGATGGTGGCCAGGAGCCCAGGGGCATCCTGGCCCTTTTGTTTCCCGCAGGAAGCCTGTGGTGTGTGGGATCACCTCTCTTGGCATCGACCACACTGGCCTTCTGGGGGACACGATGGAGAAGATCGCATGGCAGAAAGGGGGCATTTTTAAGGTGACCTGGGGAGGGGAGGTACATGGATGGCCTGACCCTGGCCCTCAAGATTCAGGGAAGGGGAGGGGTGCTCATTTGTATCTTGACTCAGAATTAGGTCTTGGAATCAGTGGGGTCTGGGTTCTCATGGGAACTCTGTGTGGGACTGGAACAAGTTGAGCCCCATCTCTGGCCTCAGTCTCCCCATCGAGGGGCTCCCAAAGGTCCAATGAGGGAAGGCTGAATGGGCTGCCCAGAACCAGGGATGTGGGGGCCAGAGATGGGCGGTGGAGCACCCTGGGCAGCCCCTGGCTCACTCTCCGTGTCCTCCACAGAGTGGCGTCCCTGCCTTCACCGTGCTCCAGCCTGACGAGCCGCTGGCGGTGCTAAGGGACAGGGCTCAGCAGATCTCAGTGAGTCTGATGGAGCTGCCGGGGGGTGGAGGAGGACTGCCTGGGGAGGCACTTTATCCTCTGGGCCCTCGGTTTGCTCATCTGTGTTCGTCCAGCTGGGGTGCATCTCGGTTCTAGGAACAGGGTTTGGTGGGTTCTGGTAGATGGAAGGGCTGATGGCATCAGGGAGGGCTATCCCCTGAGCAGCTGCTGCCTATCTCCTCCGCAGTGTCCCCTCTACCTGTGCCCACCACTACAAGCCCTGGAGGAAGGGGGGCCACCACTGACCCTGGGCCTGGAGGGAGAGCACCAGCGGTCCAATGCTGCCCTGGCCTTGCAGGTGGCCCGCTGCTGGCTGCAGCAGAAAGGTTACCAGGGTAAGTGGACAGGTCAGTGGGTGGGCAGGGGACAGGTGGACCTGCCTCTGAGGGCCCTTAGAGGTGAGGACCAAACCCACTGAAGCCCTCCCTCTCCCTTCCCTTCCCTGCCAGATGCTGGGGAGCTGAAGGCATCCAGGCCCAGCCTCCCGGGGCAGCTGTCCCTGGCACCTGTGTTTCAGCCCACGCCCCTCATGCAGCAGGGTGAGTTGGACCTTCCTGCCCAGCTGGGCCCCCTTCAGGTGTTTTCTTTTGGTCTCCTATTAGAGAGGTGGGGCCAAAGGTGCCTTAAGAGAAAGGACTCTGCTGAAGGCAGCAAGCTTCCCGCACTTTGAGTCCGTGAAGTCTCTCTGAACTTGTTTCCCCATCTGCCAAGTGAGACCATGATAGGATCCACTGAGAGGTGCTGTCACTAAAGGACTGAGTCCAGGGCCTGGCAGATATGGGATAAAGTGCCCGGGTGGCCTGTGGTAGCTGCCAGAACTGTCATGCTTGTCATCATCAGGAGACCATGAGGGTCTTGAGGATGGTGATACTCTTCAGGTTTCTTGCTTCCCCCAAAGCTTTCAGCACATAGTAGGACCTCGTGGCTGTTAAAGCCCTTCAGCAGATGGTTCCAGGGAGCCCACTGTGTGCCAGGCCCTGTGTCAGGGCCGTGAGACAGTCCTGGAGCCAGGGGGTTTACATCCCAGCCCCAGGACTTAGGGCTTCCCTGGGGGATCAACGGTGCAGAATACGCCAGCAATGCAGGAGACGTGGCAGACACAGGTTTAATCCCTGGGTCGGGAAGCTCCCCTTGGAGAAGGAAACGGCAACCCACTCCAGGGTTCTTGCCTGGGAAATCCCATGGACAGAGGAGCCTGGCGGGCTACAAGTCCAGGCGGTTGCAAAGCGTCCGATGCAACTGAAGCAACTGAGCACACAAGCCCAGGACTCACTCGCTCTGTGACCTAATCTCTCTGAGTCAGGGTTCTCTGCCTGCATTTTGGGACTAATAAAGACAGCAGCCCCCCCTCAGGGCTGCCTGGAAGATTCCACCCGATAAGGCAGCTAAACAGTTAATCCCAGCGACTAGGGCCCAACCAGAGGCTTCTGGGCCGATCAGAGTGGCGAGTAAGATCAGAGTGGCAAGTAACAAGGGCTCTGGGTGCGGGCAAGTAGTTAGTTGAGGACCGGAGTGGGAGAATACGGGAGGGCTGGCTTGGGGCTGCGCCTGGAGGACTGCCTTGCTCCCCAACCCCAGGGCTTCGGCACACGGAATGGCCAGGTCGGACGCAGTTGCTGCGGCGCGGGCCCCTTACCTGGTACCTGGACGGCGCGCACACCACCAGCAGCATGCAAGCCTGTGTGCGCTGGTTCCGCCAGGCGCTGCACCGCTGCGAGAGGCCGGACAGGTGAGCAGCGGGCAGAGGCGGGGCCGGGACATGGGGTCCAGGGGAGGGGGCGGGACCTCGGGGAAGGATGGGGCAGGGCTTGGTCTGTGGAGAGGGGCGGGACCTTGAGGAGGGGTGGAGCGTGGGCGGGGGCGAGGCTGGGTCAGTGGGGAGGGGTGGGACCTCAGGGAACGGTGGGGCGGGGCTTGGTCAGCGGAGAGGGGCGGGACCTTGAGGAGGTGGGGAGCATGGGCGGGGCTGGACCTCGGGGACGGATGGGGCGGGACAAGAGGACAGGCTCGGACTGGGACAGTAGGGAAGGAGAGGCAGTTTCTGGAGGAAGGATGGGGCGGGGCCCGCGGAGAAGGGGTGGGAGGCGCCTCCTCTCTGACGTCCCCTCCCCTCTAACCCTTCCGTCTCCCAGCGGGTCCGAGGTGCGCGTCTTGCTCTTCAACTCCACTGGGGACCGGGATTCCGCGGCCCTGCTGAAGCTGCTGCAGGTGAGGAACTGGCTGGGGTATGGGCAGCAGGCAGGCCAGCTCGGGTGCTGGCTTTGACCCCCAGCAGCCGTGCCTTCATCCCTGAGCCAGTTTCCTCAGCTGGAGAATGGCACTGATTGCTCATTCCCCTCCTGAACTGTGTTATAAAAGCATTGGGCACAGGGAAGTCACTGCCCGCATTCTCTGTGGTCACACTCAAGACCAGGATTATAGGCAGGACCAGGTAAGTGGTGTGAGGTGCAGGCTCTGGATTCACTTGTCAGGTTCCCTTCAGCCACTGGCATGTGACCCTGGATAAGAGATGGCATTTCCCTGAGCTCAGTTTGCCTCACCATAAAATAGGGATGTTACTATGATACCTGCTTCTAAACTTTGGTTTATCCAAGAAGACACACAGAACATAGATGGCCCATAAGTATATGAGAGTGTACTCAACATGCCAGATCAGTACAATGCAAATCAAAACCACAAGGAGATATTATTATCTCACACCTGTTAGAATGGCAGTGATCAAAAAGACAAGAGAAAGTAAGCATTGAAGAGGATGGAGACAAAAGGGAACACCTATGAACTGTTAGTGGGATATCATTTCACAGCAGCTATGGATAAGAATAGGATAATAATAGAAAGGTTTTTCAAAAAAGTTAAAAACTGGTATGTTATATGATCTGGCAATTCCACTTCTGGGGACTTATCCTAAGAAAATAAAAGCACTAACTTGAAAAGATTAAAAAAATAATAAAGTTTGGTTTAAGGGGTCACTGGACTAATAAGTATAGAGGGAGAGGCCCCACTGTGCCCAGGGAAACTGAGTCTGCCCTGGCTGTCAAGGCTGAAAGGGTTCCTAGGGATCGTTTCCCATTTCATAGACCCAGATGCTAAATCTGTCCTTCATGTCCACAACCTTGCTCCTTTGTGCTCAGTAGATGGATCACCTTAAGTCAATGTGCACGCCCCCTCCAGTCTGTCTCCCTGTCTGTGCTGGGCCGTGCTGCTCAGGCCACAGGCCATATCGGGTACACTGAGGTAGATCGGGAGGCAGGGGGCATGGAAGTGCTGTGGGTGGGTTTATGCAGTAGCGCTGCAGTTCAGCTGGGCGGGGGGTGGCGTCTCTAGAGATGGGGACAATGGATGTGGACTCTGGGGGTGCTGTGTGGAAGTCAGGATTGGGGGCCTCCTCTCAGGCCCTGACACTGAGCTTCTCCCTTTGGCCTTCTAGCCCTGCCAGTTTGACTATGCCATTTTCTGCCCTAACCTGGCAGATATGGCATCAACAGACAATGCAGGTGAGTTGACAGGCATGATCCCTGGGGTGGGCAGGCGGCAGAGGGCCCTGAGGTGGATTGCTGTGTGGGTGACAGTGGGGGCTTTTAAGCTGGAGGTCTTGGGTAGGAACTAGATTTGTTTTATTGTATAAATCAATACCCTTTGGTACGTTGTGAATGTTGCGTGTGACTGCAATACTACAAAGGAATTATTGGGGAAACTAGTTTTCAAAATGCAGGTTACAACCCAGTGATGGTTCTTGAAATCAGCTCAGTGGATCTCAACTAGCATTTTAAATAAAATAGAATAGAGAGTGTCAGTGTGTCTTGCACAAAATTAAGGGTAGGTACTGTCTGATGACATTCTCTTCTAGACATATACGTGTACACATGTGAGTCCTGGGTTACTATTATAAAATGTATTCTTTTTTACTGTGGGTTATGTAAAAAGTTTTTTTTTTTTTTAATAATCTAAAAAATACAGATCTCCAGGCCTCACATCAGATGGCATGGGGATAGTCTGGGAAGGCTGTGAGTTAGGACAGAAAGAGGTGCTCCGTGGGCAGAAGCCCCCCATTGAAGCTAAACTGCCTGGGCCTGTTTCTCACCAGCTCTGTGACAGAGGGCAGTCACTGAACTTTTCGAGCCTCCGTCTCCTCAGAGCTAAGGATGGAAGGTGCTTGGATAGAGCCTGGCATTGAGCAGGGGCTCACGGCATGCTTCCCCTCCCCCACCCTGGGCTGCCTCACTGATGTGTCTGTCCCCATGCCCCGCAGACCAACAGAACTTCACAGTGACACTGGACCAGGTGCTGCTCCGCTGCCTCGCCCACCAACAGCACTGGAGTCGCCTGCATGAGCAGCAGGTCAGCCCGGACCCCTGGAGCACCCCCGGCCAGGAGCAGGATGGGCCCGCATCTCTGCTGCTGGCGTCTCACCCACCCCACACCCACAGTGCCAGCTCCCTCGTCTTCAGCTGCATCTCCCACGCCTTGCAGTGGATCACCCAAGGCCGGGACCCTCTCTTTCAGCCGCCCAGTCCCCCACGGGGCCTCCTCGCCCACCCTGTGGCAGACAGCGGGGCCATGGTACTCCAAGAGGCTGCCGCCGTCCATGTGCTGGTCACAGGCAGCCTGCACCTGGTGGGCGGTGTCCTGAAGCTGCTGGAGCCCTCCCTGTCCCAATAGCCCAGGCAGTGGGGTGGAGGGGATGGGCATTTGCCCTGCATCTCCCATGAACTCCTAAACTATTTGCCTTTTGTGCCTTCCTGATTCTGTCTAGACTCACCCAGGGTCTTGGGCTCTAGGCAGTGAAATAGAGAGCTGGAGGCAGGATGCTGAGCTCTATCTCCGAGCCTTGGATGCCCCTAGTCTCTTCTTCCTGGTTCTCCAGCTGTTGGAGCACACCTGACCATCCAGCCCATCTCTACTCCCACCCTGCCTGCTTCCTGTCTCAGGCCCAGCTTACTGTGTAAGACGTCTGACCAAGCCTGGGGCCCTGCCGGCTGTTGGTTGCTGGTTGATAGATTTCCTCCTCCCAGTGGCCTTCTGGGAAAGGAGAGGGTCCCTGCCTGGGGCCCCCAGGACACAGAGAGTGGCTAAAATGATTTAAAGCTTTGAACTTTTTTTTTTCCTTAAAAAAAAAATTGGCTGGGACTTCATTGATAGTCCAGTGGTTTTAAGACTCTGCACTTCCAATGGAGAGGATGTGGGTTCGATCCCTGGCTAAGATCCCACATGCTGCATGGTGTGGCCAAAAAAATTTTCTAAAGCATTGGTTAAACATTTGATGGGCTCCCTGGGTGGCTCAGATGGTAAAGAATCTGCCTGCAATGCAGGAGACCTGGGTTCAATCCCTAGGTTTGGAAGATCCCCTGGAGAAAGGAATGGTTACCCACTCCAGTATTCTTGCCTGGAGAATCCCATGGACAGAGGATTCCTGGTAGACTACACTCCATGGGGTCGCTTGGAGTCAGACATGACCAAGCAACTAATACACAAACATTTGAATGACTCTTGACCTCTAGCTCCCTCAGCAGACAATAGGGGGATGAGGACTGTGGCCGGTCCAAGAACTGCCCTGCGTAGGAGCCCAAGTTGTGTGGCCTGGACAAGTCCTTCCCTCTGAGCCTCAGGTGGCCTGTCTGTGAAATAAAAAGGATGAATTGGTGTCCCTTGACCACATGGTAAACACAGGGACTTGTGATCACAAATTCTCACACCCATTTCACAGATAAGAGAATGGTGACTGGCTTAAAGAAGCCACGGGACCTGTCCACAGTCACACAGCCCAGAAGTGGGATTTGAACCCAGGATTTGAACCCAGAACAGTCACCCCTCTCCCTGGTATAGGTGCCCCTCCCCTTCCAGCCCAGCCCAGTTCTGGTTTCATGGTCTGATTTATTGATGGTGAGTATATAGGGGAGGACCCAGGACAGACTGCCTGGGGGGTGGGTGTGGGGGGGTGTCTCTGTGTGACAGTTGCAGGGAGGAGCTAGGCTCCCCCACTCCACTCCCAGGCTGGGCGCCCCTCAGCTTCTGTTTCCGCCGGAGTCGTGCCAGTTCCGCTGCGGAGACCGCTGGAAGCAGGTGCAGGTGGCTCTGTGCCGGCTTGGTTTCCACAGAGGAGGCGCCATCAGCCTGGGTGGGCTGGACTGAGTCCTGGAGTTCTCAACTCCTGCCCAGCCCAGGTCACCGAGTGCTGGGTCCAGGTTACAATGACAGGGACTTTCTTGGGTGTTTACAGCAATGTGGACGTACAGGGCAGTGGGCTCTCACTCTGCAGCCCCGGGCAGCCACACCCCAGGCCCTCCAGGTTTGAAGGTTCGTTAGGGTGGGGTGGGGGGACCCCAAGGTGTTCCGAGCTGGTGCTCCCACTGGCGGCAGGCCTCTGGGAGGGAGGCAGCAGGGACGGGTGCAGAGGGCAGGGTTCATCCTTGGTCAAGTGGAGGGGCTGGGGTCCCGGGATAAGTCCACGGCCAGTGGTTCCCAGCTGGTGGCTGCTCAGTCTCTCCCGCTGGGCGAGGGCTGGCTGGGCACTACGCCATGCTGCTGGTGGAGCAGGGGGTGCTCTGGGTGCTCCCGATGCTGTGGTTGGTGCTACTGCTCTCCGAGGAGGCCGGGGCAGCCACCGCCACCACGGGCTCCCGCTTGCCGGGGTGACCTGGGGGCAGGGGTGGAGGTCAGGGCCCCGGCCAGGGGTCCCCACTGCCCCAGAGACTGCGCTGGGCTCCCCCAGGTGGTGATGGAGGGGACCTAAGCACTCACTGTGGGGGCCTGGGATACTCACGCGTGTGCGAGTAGATGTACCAGAGCGCGGCGGTGAGCAGGGCCCCGATGAGGAAGGCGCCAAAAGTGATGCCCAGCACGGCAGGTAGGACGAGGCCTTTGTCTGCACCACCAAGGACAGGATGGCTGCAGTCAGCACCACTGTCTCCTCCCTGCAACTCCCATCCCCACTCCCTGCCCCGTTGTGCCAGCCAGGAGTGCAGGTTTTGGTGCCAGTCTCAGCTCAGCCACTGACCCTTACTTCTCTGAACCCATTTCCTCACCTAGCCAATGGGATCATCACACCCACACGTGGCATGAAGCTGTGTTGTTATGAGCATGCCCTCAAAAGGGCCCAGCCAGGCCTTTGGGGCCATGCCTCTGACTCCCGAGGCTGGTAGAGATACATTTTTAGGGAGGCTGGATGGTATAATCTGAGCAAAGTGTGAGTGGGGCCTGAGAGTCCAGAGTCCCGCTGTGTGACCTTAGGTCAGTCTACTCCTCTCTGAGCCTGCTACCAAAGCAGAAGCCAGAGTGCCCCTGAGGGCCCTTCAGCTCTCTTCTTGGGTTTTCCCAAGCTTCACTCTTTCTGCACTCCTGATGCCTGTCTGACTGTGGGCCAGGCAGCCTGGCCGTAGGCCTGTGGGTTCCCATCCCTGCAGTGGGGTCATTAGCCTGCCTTCTTGATTGTAGCTGGGCGCAGGAGCTCCATCCAGGCCCAGGTAGGATGGCCAAGGGGCCAATGCTTCTCCCACCTGCATTCAGCGTCAGGGACTCTCCTGCCCAGGGGGCACCTGGGCCCAGGGGGAACTAAGACAGGCTGGGGGGAGCTGGGCTGAGGGGCATCCTCCACCCTAGGGGTCTTAGGGAAGGAGAGACAAGCACTGCCCCCAAGTCCTGTCCAGTCTCGATTCCAGAAGGCTCCATCTCCCAGCAAGGTCAACCAGCCACCCTGGGGATCAAGAAGAGCCAAAGGCCTGGGATATGGTCCCATGGGGTGGTCACAAGCAAATGTTCTCTATGTGGAAGATGTAGCTGTGGACCCTGCTCTCTGGGGTCCTCTGAGCGTCCATCACGCCCCACTCTGACCTCAGTCCCTGGAACCTTGGGGAGACTTAGAACTCACCATGCAGGCTGGTGCTGATGATGTTCAGGCGTGTGGAAACAGTCTTGTGGACTTCCTGAAGGAGGAAGAGAGCCCGGGGTATGGCACAGCCTTTGAGAAGCAGCTCCAGGCTTGCTCCCTGTCTCTGTGACCCTGGCCTGCCACAGCCCACCCTGGCGCCTTGACTCTGGGCACCACCTTCTGGCTGGGGGCCTCTGGGCAAATGCTGGCAGATCTGTGCTCTGGAAGGGTGGCAGCCAGACAATTCTGGGCTGCTCCTGGTGTGTCTCCTTTGAGTTCCTGAAAAGCTCCCGATTCCCATGAGGATTATGGGGACACTGCATCCATTATCCTTGTGAATGCCCAGAAGCCCAGGCTCACTGTGGCCTAGGGAGAGCCCACTCAGGAGTGGTCCCAGAGGCTTCTCCAGCTTCATACAACCATAGAAGCTTCTCATCCTGAAGACCCTTTTGTGTGCAAGGGCTTGGGGATGACTGTGTGTGTGTGTGTGTGTGTGTGTGTCCAGGGCCCAGTGTTTAAAAACTGGTATATACTGGATGGTGAAGTGTTGTGACCAGTAAGTTCAGAAAATCAGAATTTTGTGTCTTTTGTACTAACCCTCTTCCCTGAGATCTCTTGTTTGTTGAGATTACCGTGGTGACCATACTATATGGATAAGATGGGTGGGTGGATGGATTCCTGGGTGGATGGATTGATGGATGATGACTGGGTGTGATTGTAGAAGGATGGATGGATGACTGGGCTGATGGAAGGACTCTGCATGGATGACTGGGTGGGATGGTGAGAAGCATCAGCTGATAAATGATGACTGAATGGGATGGTGGGAAGACAGACAGATGGGTGAAATAATGGATGGATAGACGGATGGACAGATGGATAGTGGGTGCAGCTGCATATCCGACCAATGTCCCAAGACACAGCACAGCCATCCAAAGGCTGTTGGGTGGCAGAAAGAGTCCCCTTGGTACCCAGAGGCCACATGTCTGCCTGTGGCTGTCTTTTGCTCACTGGTTCCACATCCTCCTGATCTATCACATCCCTTCCTGAAAACTCCAGACCCAGAAGCCACCCCTGAAGCTGGGCTGGGCCTGGCCCCCACTCACCAGGGACCGAATCCTGGGATGCATGGTCACAGAGCAGCTGAGGATGCCAGTCGTGGGCATGGGCACCATGTAGCCGCGGAGGAGGAAGCTGAAGCGTATGTCACCACTAGGGCTCGGGGACAGCAGGCTCACGCAGCTGCTCTTGGCTTCCTGGCCCTGGATGAGTTCCACGATTTCCATGTCGGGGCCCAGGTTCAGTTGGCAGCTCTCCAGCTGGATCATGAGCTCAGGGATGGATGGGGACACGCTCACCTGCATGGGTAGGTAAGGGGACCGAGGCCCGGTCAGTTACTCATAACTCTCCACCTTACCTGTTCTCGCGAAATAAGCTAGACTCATTCTAGAGTTCCTGCTCGGGAACTTTGATGGTGGAAGGACAGTTACTGGCCTGCCTGGAGCGAAGGAGGAGGAGGAAGTGACATTCCAACCAGTGTCTGAGCTCTGCCTCAGCTCTCCCCACCCCTACAACCCTGCATCAGGCTGGCCCCCTCCTACCCCTAGGAAGTCAAGTTCCACTGGGGAGAAAGAAAGGCTCTGAGAAATCCCAGGGGGCAGCAGGCCTGAGCGGTCAAGTCCAAGTCCGGTACCTGCACAAAGCCCTGCTGGCCCAGCTCGATGGTGTTGGAGGCTTGGAGGAAGTGCGGGCTGAGGTAGAGGCCCAGCTGGAGGGAGAGGCTGTCCATGTTGATGCACTGCACCTTTCTCTGTGGGGATGGGAGGCACCCGGTGAGAAAGCTAAGGGGTGGGAGCAGGAGTCATGTCCAGAGTTGTTGCATGACCCTCCTCCTCACCTTAAACCTCCCCCTTCCCCACCACAACTGATATTTATCAAGAACTTGCTCTCAGGAATTCCCTGGCAGTCCAGCAGTTAGGATTCTGTGCTTTCGCTGTTGAAGGCCCGGTGTCTGATCTGAGTCCCTGGTTGGGGGACTAAGATCCCACAAGCCATGCAGCCAGAAAAAGAACTTGCTCCTCACAAGACCTGGTGCTTTCCATGTCTCCTCTTGGTGATAGCTCATCCCATAGCGGGTTCCTTATACTCCTATTAACAGGACCTTTGGGCTCTGAAAGCTTATGTGATTTGCCCAAGGCCATGTAGCCAATCCGTGCTTGGACCCTCTGACTTGAGAGACTGAGAACATGACTCTGAACAGTACTGCCCCCGTTGCACAGAAGGGGAGACGGGGCCACACTAGAGACACATTGGCTTGCCAGGATCAGGGCCTGAGTTTCCTGAGGCCTGCTCCCCCCAGACCACATGGGTTAGCACATTGACCGTCCATCTCACCCGCTGCGGTGATGAGCTTGACAGGAGTCTGATGACCACCTGCAGGAAGAGAGCCAAGGAGCTGTTCAGAGCCCGAGAGGAGCCCAGAGGGTATCCCACCCAACGCACCCATTTTTTTGGATGGGGAAACTGAGTCAACCAATGGCGAAGCTTGTCTTGTCTTCCTACTGAGCACCACACCCGCTCTCCCCAAAGCCTCTCTGCCTGGAAGATCCAGGAGGCGCCTGGAGGGGGCACCACCCCTTTTTCCCAGCCCAGGCCTTACCTCGTTACTGACCACATTTTCCATCACTTCCATGCCACAGCTGGAGTAGCCACTGCTCAAGACAAACTCGTCTTCTGTTTCCTTAGCTTGGCAGCTGGAGTCCCAGAAGGTCAGGCTTGTGATGGTGCATAGCAGAGTCTGGGCCAGGGTTGCGGGGGGTGTGGGGGAGGCACTGTCAGGAGGCACAGGGCTCCCCAGGGCCTGTCCCTCACACCCCAGCACCAAGGACTGGCCACACCCCAGGGGTCTCGAATCACAGGCACGCCTCTGATCCCATCCCCATTTTTGTTAGGTCTCATCATCCTACACCGTTTAAGAGTTACTACTTTTCCTGAACTTGACACACTTCTGTATCTAGCAATAATATCTGTGACATCATGAGTGTGTTCTAGACATATGCATTCATAGAAATTGTGTGGGTTTGTTTTTTTTCCCCTCATTTTAAACAAAAGGCATCATAATGTCCTTCAGGCTTTAGCTTAGTTTTCTCACTGAATAATAAATCACAGACATCTATCTGTGTGTATATTTATAGACCTAGAATATTCTTTTTAACTTGAGTGTAATGTTCCAAAGATCAGTGGATCACAGTGTATGACATCCAGTGTACTGGATGGCAGTAATGCCAGCCATTGCTGATCCCTGCACCACCTCCTCCACCTCCCAGATATCTGCTGGGCCAGGTAAAGGCAGATAAGAAGGGGGAGACAGGCCGCAGACAGATGGAGCTTCACCTTGGCCCTGATACCACACACCCCAAAACACTTCCACATGGACATAGAGTTAAATGTCGTTCTAAAAATCCCTGAGAACATGCATGACTCATCAAGACTCTGGCAGAGAGATTTCCTGCCTCAGAAAGACTAGAAAAAAATCACAAAGGAGAAGATGGCCAGCTAGGATGGCCCAATGTTTTCAAACGTCCCAAAAATTAAGAAACACTCGCAAAAATTTAAAGAATGATAACAAACCAGGAGAGATTATTTCAATAAGAACAATAGACAAAGGGCCACAAATGTCTTTCTTCATGTAAAAAGCTTATAGAAATAATCAAGGGGTAAAAAAAGAAATAATACCAAAGGAGGGGGGCTCAAGAGCAAGGGAACATATGTATACTTATGGTTGATTCATGTTGTTATATGGCAGAAATCAACACAAGGCTGTAAAGCAATTATCCTCCAATTGAAAAAAAATTTTTTAAAGAAGAAAAATACCAAGCCACAAAGTTACAGAGACTTTGATTATTATCAGTCACACAGTATCAAGTTCACACTCACTACTTACTAATCAAAGAAGTAGAAACTCAAACAAGAACGGAAGACAAGGTTCCACCTCCCACATCAGCAAAGTTTTTTAGACAAAAAAACAATAATTTGGAGAGACAGTCAAGTGTTCTCATTAATCAGCAGTGAAAATTGGAATCATCTTTTGTAAAGCGAGTTGGCAACATGTATGAAAATTTCCAGAATGTTCCCTCATTTTTGACCCAGCAATCTCAACTGATGTGGAAACCTATCTTAAGAAAACAATTCTATTTATAGAAGAATTTCATGCACAATGACACTTCCTGCATATTTATAATATTACAGAATTGAAAACACCCAAATGTCTAACGAGGGAGGAGGAGCTAATTGTGGCATTTCAATATGATGGGATCACTTTCATGCATTGGAGAAGGAAATGGCAACCCACTCCAGTGTTCTTGCCTGGAGAATCCCAGGGACAGAGGAGCCTGGTGGGCTTCCGTCTATGTGGTCGCACAGGGTCGGACACGACTGACACGACTTAGCAGCAGCAGCAGCAATGTGTTTTTAAAGTGATATTATTAAGTACATATGAACGTGGGCTTTCCTAGTGGCTCAGAGGGTGAAGAATATGTTTGCAATGCAGGAGTCCCTAGGTCAGGAAGATCCCCTAGAAAATGGAATGGCTACCCACAACAATATTCTTGCCTGGAGAATTTCATGGACACAGGAGCCTAGAGGGCTACAGTCCATGGTCGTAAAGAGTCAGACGTGACTGAGGAACTAACACTGTCACTTTCAGTATTAAGTACATAAGGCTTCCCCAGTGGTTCAGCAGCAAAGAATCCGCCTGCAATGTAGGAGACACGGGAGATGTGGGCTCAGTCTCTGGGTCAGGAAGATCTCCTGGAGAAGGGAATGGCTACCCACTCCAGTATTCTTGCCTGGAGAATTCCATGGACAGAGGAGCCTGGCGGGTAACAGTCCATGGGATCACAAAGAGTCAAACACGACTGAGCACCTAACACATTGCTCCACACCAGGCGAGGTTGTCAGACCTCCTGTAATCCTCACCACCTGGTGAGTGAAAAAAAAGTGAAGTCGCTCAGTTGTGTCCGACTATTTGCGACCCCATGGACTGTAGCCTACCAGGCTCCTCTGTCCATGGGATTTTCCAGGCAATAGTACTGGAGTGGATTGCCATTTCCTTCTCCAGGGGATCTTCCCGACCCAGGGATCAAACCCCGGTCTCCCACATTGTAGACAGACCCTTTACCATCTGAGCCACCTCAAGCCCATTCTACAGGTGGAAAAACTAAGGCTTGTAGCGGAATGTGATTGGTCCTCCTTCCTGGATTAGGACAGAAGGACCAGTTACCCGTGTCAGCTGGACTGGAGGCCAGGCGCTCCCTTACCGAGATGAGATCTTTCTTGAGTACCAGAGTCATGCCATCGCTGGAGCACTTGGGCTGGATCAGGGTCAGAAGTAGCTCCTGGTTGCAGCCCTTATTGGGAGTGGTGATCTCCACCGGTGTGGGTGAGGGCTGCAGCCCACTGCCTGCGGGGTAGCAGAGGGGGCCCCCGCAGACAGTCACTGTGGGGCTCACTGTGCTCTGAGGTGCTAAGCACCTCTCTAGCTAGGTACTCTCAGCATTCCTGAGATGCACATGAGGAATATGGGGCTCCCACCAGCTGCTGCAACTTTCCCAGTTCACACAGCATCTGGACGTAGCAACAGATCCCAGGGGAGGGCCAGGGAAGGGAGTTGGCGGTGGGGGGGCAAGGGAAGGGAGCCAGGTGCTCACCACAGCTGTGGGTCCGCAGAGAGACATCATTGGCCACAGGGAGCTCCACGAAGGATGCTACTACGCTGGCATTGAGCCTCCGGGCCTCCCCCAGCAGGCCTTGGGTTGTGTTTGGGAGTTGGAAGCCAGGGTTGATCCTATCTGGAAAGATCTTCAAGGAGTATTCACCAGTGGTCTAATGACAGGGAGAGAGGCAGAGCAGGGAGCTACGGACACAGTCAGGGGCCACACAGCCTGGCAAGGTGTGCCTGCAGGCTGGCCAGGGTCTGCCAGGCCTCAGTCAGGCTCTCTTTTGCTCCTGCTGTTTCCCCTGCCTGGACCACCTCCCCTCATCTACTGGTTCCTGTCTGTCTTTCAACTCAGTTTGGAGTTCACCTCTCCAGGAAACTTCCCTGATGCAGTGGGCTGGGTTAGGGGGCCTCTTTAAGGGATCATGGAAGGCTTCCTGGAGGAGGTGCCATTCTGAAGGAAGAATAGGTAGAGCACAGAGGGCAGAGGGATCATCGTATATAAAGGCTCAGGGCTGGGGTGATGGTGCAGGAAATTTGGGTGTTTTCTTGGAGGAGCCTTGGGAAGACCTGAACGGGGCTGTGTGGGTCTCAAAGCAAGACTCACCCAGATCTGCATGTTGTGGTTGGCCTCGATTAACCAGGACACGTAGGGTGGACCCTGAAGGATGAGCACGGCGGCGTCAGTATCTCTCCAAGCACAGCTCAGCTCCAACTTCACGGTCACTGTCCGGGGCCTGGATGTGGGGGGAGACGGACCGCCCCCGCATCAGCGAGGGCGGTAGTGCGGGATATGGGGAGGTGCAGGGGAGCTTGCCCAGGAATTGCTGGGCCAGAACAAGACCTGGGGTCGGTTGAGCAGCAGCTGCACTCCTAACCTGGTTGGTCTTGGGTCTGTCGGGTGGGTGTGAAAATGGGCAGGGCCCAGATATAGGCGGGGTGACAGTTCTCTAACAAGGCAGGGGCGGGGCTAAGGCTTGGACAGAAGCGGGGCTTTATAGAGGGTGGGGCTGGCGGGGCTGGCACCCTTACGAGGCCTCTGGGCCCGGTAGGATCCTCAGGATGTGCGCCTCCTTGTGGCCAGCCACACCTTCCAAGCGGCAGCCCCAGGCTTTCGGGGTCCATCCGAGCGTGTGGCCCATGTCCTTCTGGGGTTCCAGATTGCAGGAGAACGGTGAGCTCGAGGCTGCGGAGATAAGCGCACCTCTGTCTCCCCTTGGAGCAGCCTAGCATCTAATACGCAGGCCCACCCTCTCCCACAGTAATGGTGGGGCAGGCAGGATGGCTTCCAGGAGGCGAGAGGATGGTGATGGACAGAGAGGCCTGGCGTGCTGCGATTCATGGGGTCGCAAAGGGTCGGACACGACTGAGTGACTGAACTGAACTGAAGGGGTAAAAAAAAAAAAGAACTCTCCAGCCAATGCAGGAGACCTAAGAGACAGGGGTTCAATCCCTGGGTCGGGAAGATCCCCCTGAAGAAGGAAATGGCAATCCACTCCAGTATTCTTGCCTGGAGAATCCCATGGACAGAGGAGCCTGGTGGGGTACAGTCCATGGGGTCACAAAGAGTCAGACACAACAGAAGCGACTTAGCACGCACGCAGGCAGGATGGAACAGCAAAGAGTGGGGGCTTGGGAGGACCCAGATTCAAATCCACTTACATCAGAGTGACCCAGGGCAAGTCCCTGGCCTCTGTTTCCTCATCTGTCAACACACATTTTATTTAAGGTATAAAACCATGGCGTATGTTAGGGATGCAACCCAGCAACTGCCTGTACATCACCCCCCTTTTATCCTTCTTATAGTATTTACCATGACCTGAAATTATAGAATTTGTATATCTATTATCATCTTCCTACCACAGTGCCAGCTCCAGGAGGGCAGGATCTGGGTTTGTCCCCACAGGGTCCCCAGATGCCTGGCATAGGACTTGGCACATACTAGGGATACAATAAATAATATGAAATGCTGTTTTTGTATATCAAGAGACTGACAAATGGCAGCAGTTTCATAGGGTTCAATCTAACATTTGATGAAAGGGTAACCACTGTCTTAAGTGACCCGGGGCAAATCACATCCCGTCTTGGTGCCTTAGTGTCCACATCCGAGGAATGAGACAGAGGAATTCAGATTCCTCAAGAGCAGAGTCCTGAACCTAGAGAGGCAACTGGGGAGGCAGACCTTGGTCCAGACGAAGGAAGATGCTTTGCGGGTTGTTCAGCTCAGCAACAGAGGCGATGGAACCCTTTGTATTCGCCCAGTTGAGGAGCTGGTCCTTGGTGGTGAAGGATGGCAGCTGTGTGATGTTGGCATCTAGGGCCTCGTGAAAGACCAGTTTGGAGTCCTGGGGAGACATGTGGCAGCTCAGGACACTATCCCTGGGCCTGAATGCCTTCTGTCCCATGCCAGAGGTCAGCAGATAACTGGGGGAGGCAGCTAGTTGGCTGAGCAGAGAAGGCCAGGGCTGAGGAGGTTGAGGCTGGTGGAGCCGAAGTCAGCCCACGGGCCCCTAACTAGGGCCCCTCAGAACCAGATCTGCCCCATCTCTTTTCCACATCTGAGGGGCTGGGTGGACACACACCCATGTTCATCCACCTGTTCAAACATCACCCTCCCACCCCTCCATTCAGTCCGCACTTATCGTGGGGCTCATGTCGGTTTCCCCCACATTCTTGTGAGGGACAGTGGCTGGCTTGGCCACCCCTGCATGGGGCTTGACACACAGTAGGCAGTAAGAAATATTGGCCTGACTGTGTGCTGGGTCTTGAGACCAGCAATGAAGATCCTGACATGGCAGCCTCATGCTGACACCTGGCACACGGCAGGTGCTCCCTGCACATGGAAATGGAGAAGGGAAGATAGAAGACGTGGATGAATAAATGAGTGAACGAAAGACAAACAACTGGTCCCTGCTCTGGGAGATCTTACCATCCAGAAACCAGTCATGCCTCAAGTTATTTGAAACAACAGAAGACAGAGGATATTATTCTATGAGAAACAAAAGGAGCAAGACAGGTCCCTTGAATGAACAGAGATGAGAATCTGGGTGGCTCCAGCACCTCATTGCCTCCACTGCCCATGCCTCAGCAGAGACTCTGGTGGGCTAGAGACGGAAATAGGAAAGACTTCCTGGGGTAGAAGTCAAAGGATTCATGGGAAGCTGCTGGGGCCATGGACTCAGAGTTCCTCTTCCATCCATCTCCAAAGCCAGAGGCATTACGCTGAAGCAGCAGCAGCATGAGAGCTTCAGGCTAGATACTAAGGGGGGACTGCCTGACAGTGGAAATAGGCAAGACATCATAGAAAGGTCCACTTGGAATGGAGCAGGGCTTTAACAAGGGGGCAAAGTGATGAGGACCTGGGTGAGGAGCCCTGTGCCCACCCCCACCCCATGGAAGGGCTGGGGCAGTGGTTTAGAGCTAGAGAGTTGGGTTGGGGGGGAGGGGGAGGACTTTTACCATCTGACCCTCAGAGTCAGCTCTGTAAAATGGGAATGAAATAGGGATTAAAGGGCATTTGTTAAGCTCTTGGCCCCGGGTCTGATACAGAGTCCTGCGCCCTCCCCCGGTGAAACTCTTGGTCTCTCCAGAGGCGTCCAGGCTCCGGCTGCTTGGGGCCGGCTCCGGAAGCTGTGGGCCGAGGTCGCGCGCGGCTCGGGCGGTCCATCCGCCCCCTCTCCCAGGCCCGTGTATTCTTAGCCCCAGGGATGAAGGCGTGGCCGAGGCCGGAGCCGGCGGCCCCTGCGACCTTCCGGCCCGGCGGGCGGGCGGGCGCTTTTCATGTGCCCTGCGTCAGCCAGAGCCCCGCCGGGCCTAGAGTTCAGGGCTGGGCCGCCAGAGGGTCCGGGAATAGGAAGGGGGAGAAACGGGAGGTGGGGGAGAGGAGCCGTGGCCGGGCCTGGCCTGCCCGCACTGGGAGCCGCGGGGTCGGTCCCGCTCCGTCCTCCCGGTTGGCTGCGTTCGGCCTGCCCTCCCGTGGGGTGGGGGGCTTCCATGCCGGCCCGCTCCGCCTGACTCTGCGCTTCCAGCCGCCAGTCGCGCACCCCCTCAGCTTCTCTCGGTGTCTAGGCCCGCGTCCCAGGCAGCCCTGGACCGGGGCCTGTCTTCAGGTCCCCTCCTCCTCTCCCCCTCCTCGAACTCAGTCTCTCAGAGTCCGTTCCTCCCACAACAGGCTGGCCCTCTTTCCGTTTCCATATTTTTTTCTGTGTCTCGCTCCCACTTGTTTTCTTGGCTCTCCCCCGAGCTCCGGCTCTCTCCCCTCTGCTTTTTCTGCCTGTAAACAACAGCTGCTGCATCTGGGGGGGCCACCTCCCAGGGCCTTAAACGTGAACGAGGCAGTGACCCGGCCCACCCCACCTCCTCCAGCCCTGAGTGCCCCTGGCTGTGGTCTCAGCCAGTGGACCTTCTCTCTCTCTGGTGGATGTGTCTGACATTTAAAATTTGAATTTTTTAAAAAATAATTTTTCTCCAATTTAGGCCATGTAAATTATAGCAAATCTTGCCAATCAATACAGTGAAAAGAACAAAGTAGATCTCTGTTCCTCATCCCTCTCCCCAGCCAGAACTACTGTTAACACATTGTTAGGTTTCTTTCTGGCCTTTTTTTGTCTGTACTTGAATATTTTCACATTTACGTCTTGTAAACTTTTTCAAAGACAGTGACAAGGTTATTTTATGGAGGAATATCAGTGAGTCCAGTTCTCCCACTGGACAGATGGGAAAACTGAGGCTATGAGAGAGTGTTGGAGTTGGCTAATTTGTGCATCAACCTGAGGGCTTCCGAGGTGGCTCAGTGGTAAGGAATCTGCCTGCCAGTGCAGGAGACGCAGGTTTGATCCCTGAGTCGGGAAGGTCCCCTGGAGGAGGAAATGGCAACCCACTACAGCATTCTTGCCTAGAAAATTCCATGGACAAAGGAGCCTGGCTGGCTATAGTTCATGGGGTCGCAAAGAGTTGGATACGACTAAGTGACTGAGCACGAACGCACGCACACACATCGCCTCCTAGGTTTAATTCCCATCTCTGGCTTTGGGTTCTTTTCCCCAGGGTCTGTTGCCCTTTGTGCTCTCTCTGGCAGGGCCCCATGGGGTTCACCAGCAAGGGCCCTGGTGAGTAACGTCAGAATGAAAAAGAGAAGCAGGGGGCCCTGGCCCACAGAGGTGGACAGCAGGGGCTTCCCAGAGCCCGTGCCTGAGGCTGTGGTTGGAGGTAACACACTCACGTAGGCCAGCTGGAGTGGGATTCCTGGTGCCTGCAATTTCAGGAAGACGGATTTGTTCACGCTCAGGATCAGCAGCACCTCTCGGGGCCGGATGCCACCTTGCTTGGATGTCTGGAGAGTCAGCTCCAGCCTAGACACGTCCTGGGATGGGGGCAAGAGGAGAGACACATACACAGATCAGTCAGGCTGCAAAGGCTGTGTGCCACCCAGGTCAGCGGCGTTGACTCATTTACTGTCAGCTTCAATTTCATTCTCCCTGCCCAGCTTGTCCACTCCTGTCTTCCAGAGCCCGGCACAGTGCCTGGCCCTCAGGCAGGCACCCAGAAAATATTTGCTAAATGAATGAAAGATGACTCTCAGCAAATCCAAGGAGACTTTTTTTTTTTAATGATCAGAGGAAGGGATAGATTGGGAGTTTGAAATTGACATGTACACACTGCTATATTTAAAATAAAATGCCTGGGACTTCCCTGGTGGTCCAGTGGCTAAGACTCCATGCCTCCAGTGCAGGAAGCCCGGGTTCAATCCTTGGTCAGGGCACTATATCCTACATGCAGAAACTAAGAGTTCACATGGTACAACTAAGACCTGGTGCAGCCAAATAAATAAATATTTTAAAATAAATAAATGCAATGAGCCTGAACTTTACTGGTAGTCAGTTGAGGTTTATTATTCCCATTAAACACCTGCTGTGAACCAGCCTGTGTGACTTTAGAGCGCACCTGTGCCCTCTCTCTGTCCCAGTGCGGCAGTGTTGAGGCATCAAGCTCTGCTCCCCAATTGCAGTATTCCTATTTGCCTTACGACTTTAAAGTACTAAATACTCATGTTTTGTCGGGTAATACCATTATTTCAATATTTTATAAGAAATGTGAAGTTGAAATCATTTCTGTCTCAAGAGGTACTAACTGCATTAAAAAAATTAATTGATCATGGTATATGTATTTAGAATGCTTTCATAACAACAATAAGAACTGATACCTAACATTTATATAGTGCTTCCTAAGTGCTTGGACTGTTCTAAGTGCTTTACACATTGACTCATTTAATCTCACAACAACCCTAAGAGGTAGGTACCCTTGTTACTCTCACTTACAGATGAAGAAACAGGGCGCAGAGAGGTGAAGCCATTTGTCCACGACCACACAGCATGTAAGTATGGACCTAAGATCTAGACCTAGGCAGGCCTCTACTCTCAACTACTATCCTGCCCCATCAGGTTTTTCTATACCTCTTTATTCCCAGAAAGAAAAAGAACACAGCAATCCACAAGGCAACGTTTCTATTGAAAGAATAGACTTCTTTGGGCCTTCCCTGGTGGTCCGGTGGTTAAGAATCCTCCTTCCAATGCAGAGGACATGGGTTCGATCCCTTGTTGGGGAAACTAAGATCCCACATGCTTTGGGGCAACTAAGCCCACTAGCCACAACTAGACAAGTGCACACACTGCAACAAGAAGAAGGCTGCACGCCACAGAAGACCCAGCACAGCCGAAAGAAAGAAAGAACCCCCGCTGTGCTCAAAGACTCTCTGAACCAATGGCGCATGAACAGGTGACTCCTGAAACCGAGACAGGTGCAGGCCTCAGAAGCCCTGCCTTGGACTTATATGGACAAAGACAGATGGAAACATTTGATTGAAACACAAACTCCAGCTGTTCACAAAAGCTGGCAATCTCTCTCCAAAGAGACACAACACTGACCACCCCCCACCCCGCCCCGCCAAAATCTCCTTAAACTTATCAAAAAGGAGACGGATATTTCAAGATGAAGACATCAGTGGAAGTTTAGATTTAACTTCTAATTGTCTCCTGGCCATTTCCGCAACTGATGTCAGACAGCCAGAGTGTTTTAGCTGGAAAAATCTGCCCCGAAATATTTCCACTACCTAATAATGACACCATGATCATGCTTTGTGAGTTTGCTCTTTGAAACAAAATAAAAGCAAATAATGTTTCATTTTCAATGTTTCATAAATATTTTTTTCATTTTAGTGAGCTATATTAGGTTGCTTATTTTTGAATGATCACTTTTATGCTAGTTTATAGTAGAGTGATATATCTTGAATTTATGTTTGTGTAAGTTCACTTATTTGATTAATTTCTGTTTTCTAATGGGCTTATAACTTTGGGGTTTTGAAATATCTTGTGTCATCAATTTTAAAAAATAGTGTACATTCTAAACACTTTATGGATTAAGTATTGCATTTAATATCATATTTTGGCAAAATAGGAAATACCACTCCAAATGTCAGAGCTGACATTTTGTTCCAGGATTGTGATCAGTTCTTGAAATTAACTGAAGTGAAGGGAGACCCACCTTGGTGTTGTCAGGAAAGGCCCAGGCACTGCTGCCCTGTCTGAATCTTCAAGAATGGACCCACCCCAGCTTCATTACCTAATTGCCTATGTATTATTAGCTTGAACTATCAAATATGATTTCACAACTCTGTGTATACGATCAAAACCCCTCAACAGTACACTTTAAGTGGACAAATGTTTTCACAATAAAGCTATTAAAATATGATAATCAAATATCAGTACTTTCACAGGGTTCAGTCTAATGCATGCCCAGCCCTATGCTGTGTGTGTGAGTACCCTATGCTCTCATCAAAGCAGGGTCAGGTATTCTCCCATTTTACAGATGTAGCAGTTAGGCACAGGGAGGGCCCCTGCCAAAGTGAGTGGTGAAGTCAGATGCCCAGTACCCGTCAGCGTGGTGCCAGAGTGGGTGCCTGGACCCCTGGGAAGCTCACCTGGACCGTGTCCTCCCTCTCAACCCTGCCACTCCCCAGACTCCCCCACAGTTCATCACTGTCCAGCCCCATCTGTCTGTCCTCCCCCAGAGGAGTGAACCTCGTGGCCCATGCATGGCGAATAGATGGGTCCTGTGGTGTTGAAGAAGACTCTTGGGAGTCCCTTGGACTGCAAGGAGATCCAACCAGTCCATTCTGAATGAGATCAGCCCTGGGATTTCTTTGGAAGGAATAATGCTAAAGCTGAAACTCCAGTACTTTGGCCACGTCATGCGAAGAGTTGACTCATTGGAAAAGACTCTGATGCTGGGAGGGATGGGGGGCAGGAGGAGAAGGGGACGACAGAGGATGAGGTGGCTGGATGGCATCACTGACTCAATGGACGTGAGTCTGAGTGAACTCGGGGAGTTGGTGATAGACAGGGAGGCCTGGCGTGCTGCGATTCATGGGGTCTGAACTGAGCGACTGAACTGAACTGAACTGATGGTTAGGAGGTGCCACGGCTGCTGCAGACAAGGAGAATAATCCCTCCTCTGCCCTGGACACCCACAGGCTGAGAGCATAGCCCCCGAGGTGGGAGGAAAGAGCCCTGTGACCATCCATGCCTGTTGCCACCCCACAGTAACTGTCCCTGTTTGTGCCTCAGTTTCCCCATCTGCAAAACAGGGATAGGACAGAGTGGAAACCAAAACCAAGTGAGGCTCTGGATAAAGGAAGTTAAAGAAGAGAAGTAGAGGTCAGCGTCGGGTCATGCTGAGGGTGAGGGGGTTAAGAGACTGGAACTTCGTGACATCTGTCATGACACTCAGCTCTGCTCCCAGGGCTCACATACCAATCCCTCCACTCCCTTGTCACCAAGTCCCTCCCTGTAGAGTTAGGGGTGGGGAGGAAGGAGGGTGTGGGCTGAGGCCCAAAGAGAGGCAGGCAGGGGCCAGGGCCACGCACCAAGTGAGCCCTGTCGAAAGTCAGGGAGGCTGGAGAGCTGGGCTTCCAGGGGTCTGGGAGCTCCTGGCGCGAGCTCAAAGGCCAGCTAGTTACCAGAAAAACCCAGCCAGGGTTTCCATAGCAAACACTTGCATCCCGTGGCCCTGACTCATCAACAGTCACTCACACGCGGACTTCCCTCTTTCCTCCCAGTCCCGAGCCCAAAGGTAAAGAAAGGGGCCTGCCTCGTCCCCCATCCCAAGCTCCCAGTCTTCCCCATGGCATCCTGGGAGTTCTGGGAGCCCAGCCGAGGTGGGCAGGCCAGTCACGCCCTCGCCCCCAGCTCTGCAACCTGGGCCGGCCGGGGCCTGCCCGGCCCCTTCCCTGAGCCAGTGGGCGGGAGACCACGTTTCTATTTTTGTGCCTCTGGCCCACAGTTGCCATTGTCGGCCCAGCAGTCAGTGGCGGGAAGGGGGATTTCAGTGGGGAGGCCCTGAGCGCTAGTAGCCACTTATAGAAAGTCGCTTCCAGCAATTCTTCTAGGAGTGGAGCCTCGAGCCTGCCTGCAGCCCCCACCCTCCTAGGGCCAGACTGGAGCCGGCCAGATTGGAGCCGGCCGTCCCTTTGCTCACCCCAGCGGAGCCAGACTTACAGGCAGGGTAGCAGGCGAAGGGCGTCAAAGCCAGACAGACCTGAAGTCAAACCTGGGCTCAGTCATTAGCCTGTGACCCTGGGCAGTTACTTCCTGTCTCTGGGCCTCAGCTTCCTGATCTGGAAAATGGGCTGAACGATATAACTACTTCATAGATTTGTGAGGATTCAGTGAGATTCTGCCTGCAAAGCGGGTGGTCCAACGTCCAACCAAACACATGGCAGCGGATTGGGTTTCTTGACCTGCCATTCCCTCCCCACTCGCTCATCCAGAGGAGGGCCACAGTTCAGGGGCTGAGGAGGTAGGCATGTGGGCTGGGCAGCTGTTGGCTGGAATTGGGACCAGTCAGGCCTCCCTGCAACAGCCCCTCTCTGGGCCTCAGTCTCCCCATCTGTGTAGGCTCAGTATTATATGGCTCTTTGATTCTGTCTGCCTCCTTGGGGCTCCCAGTGTTTGGCATCTGGGAGTTGGTCTCCAGCCAGGTGGCTACAGAATGGGCTTCCAGAACCCCCACGAGAGGCACGCCACTCTCCCCAGCTGAGGGTTCCTAATCAGCCCATGTCATTTCTACTTCCCCAGTTTCTTTGTCTGTCTGGGAGAATAGCACTGGGCCCAGCCTGGGGCTGCTATGCTCTTCATGGGAGACAGGAAAGAAGGCACAACTCTGTCCTCCAGGAGCTTGGCAGAGAACAAGACTAACACCCCCAAACAACCAGTAACACTGCTAACCTCATAGAGGTTAGCATAGAGGTGGCCAATCAGCAAATGCTTATACACAGTTACATTTCCCCTTCCTTCCAATATTGACCCACCAATCCAACCATCCACCAACCATCCACCACATCCACCCATCCACCCATCCATCCATCCACCCATCCAACCACCCATCCATCCATCCATCCACCCACCTACCCATCCACCCATCCATCCATCCATCCAACTGTCCATCCATCCACCCATCCAACCACCCATCCATCAACCCACTCATCCACCCATCCACCCATCCACCCATCCACCCATCCATCCATCCTACCATCCATCCATCCACCCATCCAAACACCCATCCATCCACCCACCCATCCACCCATCCACCCATCCACCCATCCAACCACCCATCCATCAACCCACTCATCCACCCATCCACCCATCCACCCATCCACCCATCCATCCATCCAACCATCCATCCATCCACCCATCCAAACACCCACCCATCCACCCACCCATCCACCCATCCATCCAACTGTCCATCCATCCACCCATCCAACCACCCATCCATCAACCCACTCATCCACCCATCCACCCATCCACCCATCCACCCATCCATCCACCCATCCATCCAACCGTCCATCCATCCACCCAACCAAACACCCATCCATCCACCCACCCATCCACCCATCCACCCATCCACCCATCCATCCATCCATCCACCCATCCAACCATCCATCCAACCACCCATCCATCCACCCACCCATCCACCCATCCAACCATCAATCCATCTATTTACTCATCCTTCCAATTCTGGGGCTGACCCTGAGTTGAACACTGGGGATATAGCACTGAGATGTAGGCACAGTACCTGCCCAGTCTGTCTGTCCTCGAGTCCATGTCCTTCCCTGTCCCAAGCCTGTCCCTAATATCTGCAAGGCCTGGGACAAGAACACATATGACAGCCCCTAGCCCCAACCCACCCCTCTTCTCTTCACATGGACACATGTGGACAACCATCCTGGATGCCCAAGCTCTGCCATATAACCCGCAGCCCCCTATAAGCTCCCTGCCATTGCTGAGCCCATCACTCAGTACCAGGACTGCTGACACCCACCTCTGCCTCCTCCAGGAGTGGCTCCAGGCAAAGGCCAGGTCTGCTTTCTCTCTGCACCATCGATGCCCACTCTTAGTAACCTCATGTAGCCCTCAGATCTGGGGGAGCTAAACCCAGCCATGCAGTGTCCCCTCTAGAGGAAAGGACAAGAAGGAGCCCCACCAACCCTGGGAGGAGGCTCAGTGCATTTGGGCAGGGAGTTCTGGAGTCCTGGGTACACAGGGCAGGGGCTGGGGAGGGATGGCAGAGGGGTGCAACTGGAAAAGGGCCAGAGAGGGGCTACATGTTGTAGGTCCCAGGCAGGGGCCTCCTTGCCTAAGTCTGAGGGCTGCATTGCCTTCCACACCCCTTCACAGGGTGGCCTAGGGGAGCCCGGGGCCCCCTGCCCTCCCTCTGCCTGAGCAACCTCATCTGCCCCTCTGGCAGGAGGCAGTCAGCACCAGGGACCTGTGAGTTCCATCTGCTTGGGGGTGGTGAGGCGGTGTCAGCTCCCTGAGTTTGCCCAGAAGCAGGGTGAATCAGCGGCTGTCTTGGCTGTGCCCTGGCTGCCTGAGGTTTGTTAGGAGGATAGCAGATCAGTGCAGTCGGCCTGACGGGAACCGCTGAGACACCAGGCCGGTTTCCTGTCTCCACGGGTCAGGATGTGACCCCGGGCCCCCTCCCGGAATCCAGGCTCCGGCCTGCCCTTTGGGGACCCAGCGAGATAGAGCCCCTGCCCAGCGGCCCCCTCATCTGTCTGCAAATGTCCCGAACACACACACACACACACACCCTGAACCTCTCTTTCCCGAGGCTCTTGGCTGCCACAGCTCATGTGCCGCCCACCCACAGGAAATCTGAGGATTCAGAGGCCACGCGGGGATGGACGGGAAACTGTTTCTCTGTGCCAGGGTTTGCAGAAGGCAGCCATAGGTCGGGAGGGATTGGGCTGGTTGCTGAGACAGCCTCCACCCACGCCACCGCTGCCAGCTCATGTTTCTTGCCTCTAGACCTTTGCTCAGGCAATGCCCTTTGCCTGGAATGCCCTTGACACCCCTCTGTCTGGCTCGATGCTGGGAGTCATTTCCCTACTGCCCCTTCCTTTCACATTCAGTGATCATCCTCCCGGGGCCCACAGCCCCTGGCACCCCCTTGCCTCCACTGCCAAGTCCATCACTCAGTACCAGGGCTTGCCAAGGCCCACCTCTGCCTCTCCTGCGAGTGCCTCCAGGGCCGTGGCCAGAGCTGCTTTGTCTATGCACCATCAATGCCCCACACAGGCTGGACACAGAGCAGGCACCTGGCGAGGACTGGTTGTGGGAAACTGCTGGACTGGAGATCCCCTTCTTGGCGGTTGCCTGGCGAGTTAGGTGCCTCCCAGGGAAACCACAGTTCTTTAAGTGTTACTGCACTAGGTCTGATGGGATTGTGGGTTCTCTTGGGGCAAGAGAGTCACAAGCATCCAGCTTCAGGAGGCTAGACCTCAGCTGCCCCTCTGCAAGTGCATTCATAGAACCTGCTTCAGCCACCTGGTAGCAGTTGCCTGTGCGGATCCAATTAGTTGAGTGATGTGAAGATGCTCGGTGCATTGTAGCATGTCAGGCCGAATGAGAGTATTGACATGAGAGACGTAGACCCCACAGAGGAGATGCTATAAGGACTGGCGCAGCTACTGTAAGTTAAGTAGTGGCTTTGGGCAGGACCATGCTCAGTATGTGGCCTGCATTGCCCCCCTGGATTCTCACAGCCTCCTTGTGAGGTAGTTATGGTCATCTCATGTTTCCCATGGAAAGCCAAGGCTTGGAGACATGGCCCAGGGTCAGGCCCCTATAAGGGGTGAGGTTCAGTTCAAAGACAGTCTTGCTTCAGAGCCCATGTTCTTGACCTTCCAGGTCACATAGCAATACATTCATTCATTCATTCATTTGTATACACAGTCACTGGTGCACATCAGGCCCTGGGCCAGATTCAACTGCTCCTTGATTCTTTGGTGAGTCCCTGAGCCCAAGACATGTGTGTCTGTTGGAGCCTGGAGAGAAGGAGCCCCCTGCCTGCCCAGTGCAATATGAGATGCTGGCCAGTGATGGATGCAGAACTGGGGCCCCCATCTCCCAAACCCCAGCTCTTTCCATCACCCCCTCAAACAAACAGGCTCAACAGTCCTGGAGCCTACAGCCTGGCTCCTTGAGTTAAAAGCTGGACACTCCATGGACTCAGTTCTCTGGTAGAGTCAGAAAGTGACAAGGAGATTCTGTTGTCATGAGTTTAGGATGACAGGTTACAGCAGCATCTTATTCTGCACCTAAAAATCCTCCAACAACTGTCACTGTTCACAGGATGAAGACCAGGCCACTTGCTGTGGCAGCCGGGCCTTGTCAATCTCCCCAGCTGTGCCCCGAGGAGAAGTGCATGCTCACGCTACAGCGAGCCATGTGATGCTGACCCCAAACGAGGCCCGCCTCCCTGCCTGTGCATTCACTCTGTCCACTCACTGCGTCCTCTGTTCAGCCCCACGGCCTCCCTCAGTCTGTGAGCTCTGGCCGTCCTTAGCATTCTTGCAATCTCCAAGAAGCCCTGCCTAACCCCATAGCAGCCCTGTGCTCCCTGAGAAAGCTCCAGTCACCTGGGTCCTGGCTGGCTGTCTGCACATGTCTCCAATGGCCCTGGGTTCTTGGCCAGGAGCCTTCTCTGACTCTGGCCCGCTGCTGAGTGATTGGGGCTGGGGGCGTCCCAGCCACCCAGGTGAGGCGCTGAGACCTGAACATCTGAACAAACAAAATGAACTCGCAGAGGGCAATCTCATTTTCCCTATCATTACCAAACTTGAAAAAAAAAATTACAATGGCTATCGAAAGCACATAACATGTGTTTGGCTCTATCTGGAGCTTGGGGATTATCAAGGCCCACAGTCCTCGTGGCAGGCAGGGTGGTGGGGAGCAGGGCCCCCCGATATTGGTGGTCTGGGCACCATCTTATCACTGCACAAATGCAGGGCAGCCTAACAGTTTCAGGGACCACAAGTTCACCCCGAGCTGACACCACTAAATCGCTATCAGGACCTAAGGCTGCATGGGCCAGGTGTGGTCATCAGCCCAGGAGGGCCAGGTGCCCCCTGAACACAGATCCACTGGGGAATCCAGGGGATGGCCTAGTTTGGAGTCTCCAGGGATCTAGTGAACTTGGACCTCAGACATATTGCTTCACCTTTCTTGGCCTGCCACGGGTCCCTCCTTTGAAAAATGGGGAGACAGACCCCTGACAGATGGGTCCTCGAGAGGCTTAATACATGTAAGGTGCTTAATTCTGTTCCCAGCACTTAGTAGGCCTAGCACAGTACCTAGCACACAGTAAGTGCTCAATAAATGTGTTATTAGTATCAGGAGGGACCTAGACAAACTCGTGGTGGGTCTTCTTGGTAAGGGGAGGAGCGTCTCGGAGGTGATGTCATCAGTTTCCAGACCCTGACCCGGTCATAGGGGTTTGATGAGCGACATTCCAGGGAGGGAAGCACTTTCTCAAGGTCAAGGCTGCTGGGAGCAAAGCCGTATCCACTGAGAAGAAGTGAGCTCCCCATCACCGGAGGTGCACAACCACCCACTCGCCTGGCTTTTTTCTGCTCCTCTGCTGGCCAAACCCAGCCCTTCCCACCTGGGTCTTGTGCGGTTTGGGGATTATCAAGGCCCACAGTCCTTGTGGCAGGCAGCGTGGTGGGGAGCAGGCCACTCCCCCCGATATTGGTGGTCTGGGCACCGTCTTATCACTGCACAAGTGCAGGGCAACCTAACGGTTTCAGGGGCCACAAGAAGAAGATTACCCCCAGAAATGCCTCTGCTGACAAGCCCTGTGAGATGCCCATGTCACTATCCTGGCAGAATCCCTGGTGAGGACTCAGCCCACTACCCCAGGGACTGAGTCCTCAACTCATTGGCCCTGGACCATCCTCTGGGTCCCCACCCGACCCTGCCATGGGGCACTCACCCCTAGGAATGTCAAGAAGAGGACGTGGACTTCTAGGGTGGCATCGGGGATCTGAGCCACACAACCCTCAGAAACCTGGCTCGTTACGTATGTCACCTCGGAGTCCACAGGCTGTAGGTCACAGTAGACTGTTTCTGCAAGACCTGTGGGAGATCACAGGGGGGAGAGGGACAAGTTAAGAACCAGTGAAGAACAAGGTGGTGACAAGTGGTCCCACTTTCTGAATGCCTACTGGATGCTTGGCACTGTTTAAGGTCTTTATTACATCTTCGCAGCTACTTTCCAAGGGGTGTGTGTGTGTGTGTGTGCATGTGCGTGCTTGGTCACTCAGTCGTGTCTGACTCATTGCGACCCCGTGTAGCCTGCCCGGCTCCTCTGCCCGTGGAATTTTCCAGGCAAGAATACTGGAGAGGGGTGTCATTTCCTCCTCCAGGGGATCTTCCCAACCCAAGGTAGATATCATTATCTTCATTCCACAGATGAAGAAACTGAGCCTCAGAAATGAAAAATTTCTTACCTGAGGTCCCAGTGCTAGTAAGTATAGGGTCAACAGATAAAATGCAGGACGTCCAAATTTGAATAAATAAATACGTATTTAAAGTATAAGCATATCCCAAACATTGCATGGGGTATACTTAGACTAAAAATTTTTCAGTGTTTATCTGAAATTAAAATTTGACTGGGCATCCTATATTTTCATGTGCTACGTCCGGCAACGCTAACGGTGTGGCAGGGCCCACATGTACACGCACCCAAGCCTCTGGGCTGGTTCGCTCCAAAGGATCAGGAGGCAAAACTTCCCCTTGTGAGCCTCAAGGAGGCTTGAGAGTCTCCTGGCCCCGGTGGAGAGAGCCAGCCCAGGTTCAGAGGGCAGGGCCGGAGTAGGCCGCAGAGCCTGCTGCCCGGAAACGCAGGTCCTGAGGGAAGGGAATGGAATTTCACCCCTACCCAGCAGAGGAGGAAGAGGAAATGAGGCCCCTACACCTCGTCTGAAGGAATGTGCCGGGGAAGGGGGGCGCTCCGGAGGAGGGAAGGAGGACAGAGAAGGGGAGACTGTTTGGAAGTTTGTGTCTCCATCTTGTCGCGCTCACTTCCTGTTTTCTTGGAGATCAAAGATGGGCGCGGAGGGCCTGGCCGCACGTCCAGCCGACGCCAGCCCAGAGGATGGGGGGAGGGAGGCTTCTTCCGAATCCCGGGCTATTGGTCTGGCTTTGGCTTAACCCGGTCTCCTTGCCCAACTTTCCACTGGTTGGCTCAGGACCCCCAGAGGTCAGAGAAGGACACAAGATGGCCGCCCCACACCTCCACACACACCACCCGCCAGCAGCCACTTGGGAAGGATAAGTTCAGGACAAGAACGTTTGGCTTAGAAGTCCTCGCCCTGGCCCTGTCCTGTGTGCCAGGGACCCCAGAGTGCCTGTGGAATAGGGCATTTGAAAGCCAGGGTCCCTGGAACCAGGCTGACCTGGGTTTGTGTCTGAGGAGGCCCAACGCTTACTAGCCTATGTGGCTTTGGTGAACTACTTCACTTTGGGCTTCGGTGTCCTCACTGGTAAAAGGACACTAAGAATAGAATCCACAAAACCATAGAGGTGACTGAGAGGACTCCGTGAGACAAGGCGTATGGGTGTTTGTTGCTGTTTTTACTTTTTGGCCCCACCGCACAGCCTGTAGGGTCTTAGCTCCCCAATCAGGGATCAAACCTGCACTTCCTACGGTGGAAGCACAGAGTCTTAACTGCTGGACCGCAGAGGTCGTTCTTCTGATTTTAATTCTTTGATTGACTTTGGCCATTGGAGAAGAACAGTTGGTCCCAGGTGGGTGGTGAAGTGGTGGGACAGGACAGCTTGCAGGTGCGGGGCCTCAGAGAGGGAGGTCACTGGTGTTTCAGGCTCAACTAGACTCAAGGGCTGGTACCTTTTGCTGCTGTCCCCGCTACTTGGGGACCACCAAGCCCCTCAGTGCTCCCCACCTTCCCCCTGACCCTGTCAGTGAGCACAGGCTTCTTGGCTGTTGCTTAGTCCTCCTGTAGAGATGGGAGACTGCAGTCCAGAGATGCAGGATGTCCAGAGTCACACAACACACACAGCTGACCGGGCCGGGCTCGGACCTACCTCTCCCCTCACAGTCTGGGGTCTGGTCTGCAGATTAGCCCAGCGCCTTCCTTCTTCCTTCAGACTTTCCCTGCCCCCTCCCCAGACTTCCAGGAACCCCAGTTCCTCCCAGATCACTGGGGCCGCCTGGGGCCACCTCCTCCATGCCGTCAGCGGGAGAGGCCACAGGCCTGGCCATTATGTAATGATCAGATAACAGGCCAGGCTGGGAGATCAGATAAGAGGTCCATTTATTTTGGGGCCTTTTCGAGTCCTGGCCGCCCCCACCCCGCAGACGAGAATGGGGAGACAGGAGGGAGTGTGACGCCCGGGGCCTGTCTCCCGGAGCCGGAGGCGGGCCCAGACAAAGCTGAAAACAATCCCCTGGCACCAAGGGAAACTCCTGGGACCTGGGTTGGAGGAGGCGCCGCTGGGGGCCCGGGTGACCGGGTGAGTGAGAGACCCAGCACTGGGGAGTCACTGCTCCAGCCCTGTCTGCTCCCTCTCCTGCCCCACCCATGAGTGCACCTCCACCTCAGGGCTTTCCAAATGGCCACCCCAAGCACCTAGGGAGGCCGAGAGGGTAACGGTCAGCAAAACCAGCTCTGGAGCTGGACAATATGAGCAAAATCCCAGCTCTGCCTCTTAGACAGCTGGTCACCATGAGCAAGAGCCTAACTTCTCTGAGCCTCAGCTTCCCCCTTTGCAAGACAGCTGCCATCATGTTTCCTGGGCATCAGGGACTATTTAGAGGCTGTGCGTGAGTTCATTTATTTGATGCGTGCAGCAATCCTACAAGATGGGGACTGTTATTATGACCATTTGACACAGGGGGAGACCAAAGAGTAGGGAGAGGCAAGAATTTGGAAAAGATTCTGATGCTGGAAAGATTGAGGGCAAACAGGAGAAGAGGCTGACAGAGGACAAGATGGTTGGATGGCATCACCAACTCAATGAACGTGAATTTGAGCAAACTCCAGGAGATAGTAAAGGACAAGGAAGCGTGGCGTGCTGCAGTCCTTGGGGTTGCAAAGAGTTGGACATGACTGAGCAGCTGAACAACCACAGCAAGAATTTGCCTGAGGGCACCCAGCTGTTAAGCAGCAGGGTTCATACTGGAACCCAGACCATCCAGCTCTAGCACCCAGCACCCACTGCACAGGCTGTGTTAGCTGCATGAGGTAACCCGCGTACAGATCCTGGTATGCAGTAAGTGTTCTGGACACAGAGGCCGTGATCATTCTATGAAACCAGGGCAGGTCCTCTTTGACAGAGGTCTTTTCTGCTTTTCCTCTTCTTCAGTCACCCAGTCACCCTTTGCTCCTTTCAGGATCCAACCATGGCCTCAAAGATTTCCCTGCATCCAGCCCAACCACTGCTCCCCGGGCCTGGCCACCAGCAAGACCTCAGCACTCCTTTCCCCAGTCTGTCCTGGGCTGCTGATGTCTCTGGCTTAAGGCCACCCTCCACAACCTGGAGTGGAGTTCAAAAGTACCAGGATCCAGGACTTCCCTGGTAGTCCAGCAGCTAAGACTCTGAGCCCCCAGTGCAGGGGGCCCAGGTTTGATCCCTGGTCAGGGAACTAGATCTCACCTGCTGCAATTAAGAGTTCCCATGCCACAATTAAAGATCCTACCTGCTGCAACTAAAAAAAAATTTAAAAATAAAGTGCAGGGATCAAGAGATGTTGAAGTTTCAGATCCTGATTCTGCTTCTTTCCAGCTTCCTTTCCATGCCTCAGTGCTATTATTTGTAAAATGGAGTGGTCGTAGTCAAAATACCTTCCTCAATGAGTTGGTGGAAACATTGGTAAATTGACACATGCATGGTGCTAAGCAGGATTCCTGCTCAGGAACTGGCAACCTCTGTCAGTTATTTATGTCCATCAGGGGGAACGTGAACGTTTCCATCAAACATACCTTGTTCCTTGCCCTTTCTGTGCCCTCTCCCTGAACACTTCTTTTCAACTCCTATTCATCCTTCAAAGCCCTGTTGGGAAAATCTCATCAGAACCCATCCAGCTGTGCTCTAGGTGAGAGACCCACTATAGGTGCAGGAAAGAAACCTAATGTGTGGGGTGAGATGATTTGGCAACAGAGAGCCTCACTGTCTTCCCCAAGGCACTATGGTGTACGGTTAGGTCCCAGGCTCAAGCCCCTGTTACTCATTTCTGAGCTGTGTTACTCAGGCAAATTCCTTCACCTGCCAGCGCCCCAGTCTTCTCAGCTGTGAAATGGGGCTAATAGGAGAGCCTGCTTCATCGGGCTTTTGTGCAGGTTAAGTCTGATAGTACACATAACAGGCCTAGAGCAGTGATCTGGCCTTCATCTCCACCTTTGTCCCGGGTATTAAAGTCAGTTTAGCCCTGGATGAGGGTCCTCTTTAGCCTCCAGAGCTGATGCCCCAAAGCTGAGGTTGGAGCTAGAAGAAGGGGCTCCAGAACCAGGACGATCAGTATTCCAAGCCTCCCACAGCCACCCAGGCCACCTATGGTACAAGAAAAAGAAGCTGAGTTCAGTAGACAGCTTGGATCTGTCACTAGTCCTGAGCCTTGATTTCCTCATCCGTAATCTGGGTATAGAGACAAAGGGCTGCCTGATGCACTAGAGACACAGAAGAGGTGGCCCCTCCTGCTCACCCTGATTCCTCATTAGGCCCTTGAGCAAATAAATAGACCAGGCTTGTCCTCCAAGGGTCCAGCACTGACCTAATGGTGCCCATGAGAAATTGAGATAGATTCTTTCTCTCCCTCTGGGGCTTAGTGTTACCAACTATCTGGCCAAAGTGAGAACCTTAATTAATGGTCCTGCCCTCACTGTCCCAGGGAACCCCTGTCTCCTGGTTCACACAGCTCCTGCTCCAACCTACCATTCCTCCTGGCAAATGAGAAGCTGCCCCGAATGCAGACTCTAGGAATGGATATCTGTAGGCTGTGTCCTGCATCCCTAGCCCCTTCTCATTGGTCAGGGCTGGGGAGACCCTCACACAGGTGGCCAGCAGCTCAGGGGATGCCAAGTCACACCTCTACCCTGTCTTTCAGCAAGCCCTTACCCACACTTAGGAAACACTCTTTGATTCCAGCCACCCAGCATGGGCCACGAACCCCAGCACCTCCACTTCTGGGACTCTATCCAAGTGAAATACTCCAAAATACAGGAAAAGATGCATGTACCAAAAACGTGCTTGGAAGTGGTATTTATAACTGGTCCCCAAGGGGAAACCACCTAAGTATTCAACAACAAAGGATTCATTAGGGAAATGATGAGATGGCACGTTTAAGGGAGAGAATATTCTAGAACCACAATGGAATGATCATGGAGTCCACATGACAACATAGAAAACTTCTGGGACATAAAAAGTGTACATAAAATTTCCAAATTTGATCCACTTGCATTGAAAAATGCTAGACAATAGCCAGTAAGAACGACACCAGCATGCTAACAAGGCCCAAATTAATAGAAGGAGCTGGGAGGTCATTTTCCCCCATTCTTATCTATTTTCTTTGAGGAGCAGACTCTAGTGACTATATGGTTAAATTGCTTTAAAAAAAATCTATACATATTTGCTCTTAAAAGAAATTCCAACATGACAGGAAAGGATGTTTCAGAAAGTGAAGATCCTCTAGAAGAACCTGGTGCTAAAGAGCAGTGACATTGGGGTTTTCTTTGTGCATATGGTACATTGCATATGTGCTCAATCGTGTCTGACTCTGCAACCCCCTGGACTGTAGCCCTCCAGGCTCCTTTGTCCATGGGATTCTCCAGGCAAGAATACTGGAGTGGGTTGCCATTTCCTTCTCCAGGGGATCTTCCCAACCCGGGATCAAACCCAAGTCTGCTGTGTCTCCTGCATTTGGCTGGCAGTTTCTTTTACTGGCTGAGCCACTTGGGAAGCTCAGAGTGTGTGTTACTGCTATTTTATTCTTATAGAACTGGAGTCAGTACTGTACGAGCATCTGACAGCGTGTCCCAGACAGATGTCCACAACAGTGTAGATCTGGGAATAGCTTTTTCTTGGTAACTGCTATGTGAGATTCCAGCACATAGTCAGCCATGTCATGGAGCCCAGGCTGGTGGACACTGCCTGGCTTTTGTTACAGGCACCTACGGACCATACATCCTTACTGAGTTGGGCAAGTAAGGCCTTGGGGCTGACTTCTGAAGGCAAGGATGTTACACAAGTTAGGGTTTTGAAGGATTCTGCCAAGTTGTGTTCCCAGAAGGCTGGACCCACCTGGGGACCTGTTTGGATCCTATTTTGACCGCTGGTGTGCCAGCACCTTCCAGCAGGAGCAGATTAATACGTTATCAGGAGTTTTTCCAACTGGCTCTTAAACACAGCCATAATTAAAAATTAAATTTTATAAGCTTATAATTAAATAAATCACATATTTTATGTGTAATGTATATCAAATGTACACTATTGTATTGAAAGTCATAAACCCCTAATTATTTTATTCCGCTTATATTATCTGTGTTCTTGAGGTTATCTACGTCTGTCATATCTGGGTGGTGGAAATAGTAGATAAAGCTTTATTATGGCGCAGCCGCCCCAACTCCAAGTCTGCTGAGTTGATAGCTTGAAATCAGCTGGGTGTGAACATTGACACCATGAATATTAACAAACATTAACCCCCCCTGCCCTCACCCACCTCTCTCAACCCACTGTTGACTCTTTGCCAGCACACCACTGCCTTCCATCCTATAAAACCCGACCCTAAAGAGCTGTGAGGGTCTTTCTCTGATGACCTAGAGGAAGAGAGTGTTATCAAACTAGAAAGTGGGGGAGGCTGGAGAAAGGCAAGATGGCCGGGGGCCTATCGTGGAGTTCGGGTACAGCTTCTGTCGGAACTGTGTGAGCTCAGCAGGTCAGAACCTCCACTTCCCCTCCTGTAAAATGGGGTGATAGAGGCAGCCGTCTTGGAAGATACTTGGGAGCTTATGGAGAGCAGCTGCCATATCACTCCCTGATCAGGACCAAGTGATCCTGTGGCTCAAAGGAGCCACAGGCCTGGGGCGAAACCCTGCTGGATCACTTAATGTCTTAGACTCGGTTTCCTGTATTGTCAGTGAGGCAGTGGGAAGAGCTTAGAGACCCAGGATTAGGGACCTTAAAATGCTTTGGCTGGAGTTAGGGGCTTCCCTGATGTCTCAGTGATAAAGAACCTGCCTGCAAAGCAAGAGACAGAAAGAGACGCGGGTTCGATCCCTGACTAGGGAAGATCCCCTGGAGAGGGAAATGGCAACCCACTCCAGTATTCTTGCCTGGAGAAATCCCGTGGACAGAAGAGCCTGGCGGGCTATAGTCCATGTGGTCGCAAAGAGTCAGATACGACTGAGTGACTAAATAACAATAACGACAGGGTACGGTAGGGAGGGGGTGATCATCATTGCTTCTGTTCCCATTCTCACCCCCCTCCCCTACCCCTTAAGGAGGTCCTGGATGTGCCCGAGGTGAGGGGGTGTGCACAGGGCTTTCTGGGGGCTTCAAATAAATGAGAGGCAGAGCACAGAGAGGCCCAAGGAGAGTGGCACGAGGGGCCGGGGTCCCCGACTCCTCGCTAACTCTTGTCTGGTCATTTCAAAAGGTCGCAGAGGCCATGACCGCCTGGAGAAGCCCCCAGGCTGAACCCCTAGTCTGGGCTATGCCCCCATTCCGCACACTTCTTGGGTATAAGCGGAGGGAGCACCCAGTCGGAAGGGTTCTGGGAGCCGCTCACAGGCCCCAGGGAAGGTGAAGAAGAAGGAATGTAATCATAAAACTACAACAAACAGAAACCAGCTTGCCACTGACTTTCCCCGAGGGGGCTTCTCTTATCACCCTCTACTCGGCTCAGCGGCCCGAAGGCAGTCCCCCAATATCACACCACGAGGAAACACAACATGAGATCTGAACCCAGAGCCCAGGTTCTGACTCTGAGACCGTGCACCCTCCCATCCCACCCATACCTCAGATGAGGAACTTAAGGCCCAGAGAGGGCAGGGGACTCGCCAGGGGCTGCACAGCACTCTAGGACCTGGGCTTCCTGGGGAGAAACTGGACGTAGCTGGAGGCCAGAGCTAAGGTAAATAACTCATCCCTGTTTGCCCGAGTCGTTTAGGATGGAAAGTTCTTCATCCTGCCAAAAACCGGGATGTTTGGTCACCCTGTGACATCTGTCTCAGGCGGTCCAGAATCCCCCCCGACCCCAGGACAGCTTCACTGGGTGCGAGTTGGGACAGAGGGAGGAGGCCGGGAACACTCGGGGCCTGGTCTGTGCCCTGGGGGCCCAGTCACCCCCTCCCCGGGTCCCTGGACACCTACTTGTGGGGCCGAGGCTGCACACGACCAGCAGCAGGGCAACGGCCTGGCAGAGCACGCCGCGGTCCATGCTGTCCTTCCGGGGGTCTGCGTGCGGGGCCTTATCCGGTGTCCAGGGGCAGGGCTGCGGACGGGTGCGGGGGCCGGCGTGGGCTCTCGCGGGGACCCAAGGGCAGCAGGCAGCTGGAGCGACGGCGTCCCTGCTCCAGCCTTCTGAGGTGGCGGCCGAGGGGTCAGGAGAAGCGGGCACGGGAGCGTGGGGCCAGGCCAGGGGGTTGCTGGGCCAGCCTTAAGCGGTGAGAGGCTGCAGGGCTTCTGTTGACAGTGGCAGCGGCGACTGCAGTCCTGGCCTGTGGATACAGATGGAGGCTGGGGTCTGACCGTCAGCTATGGGGAGCTCCAGCTCATCCAGCCTGGCCCGGGGAGGCAGGAAATGCGCTTCCTTAGAGAAGGGGCCGGGCCAGGCGGCCTGCCAGGCGGGGAGAGGAAGTGCCACGGGCTTTGTCGCTGGGTGGGGGGCCCTGGGGCGGGGGTGTCTGTGTGTGGTGGGGGAGGCAGTGGGGTGGGAGGACCCAGGCTCCAGGTTCGTTTCCCCACATACCCCACCCTCCCATCCCACCCTCTCCAACGGCTGGCTAGTGGGGTGCATCTGGCAGCCCCGGGGGGCAGATGAAAAGAACCATCCTAACAGCCCACCAAGGGGCACCATCAGGGGCCAGGCCTGGCCAAGGCCTGGAACTTCATGGGGAACTCAGCTCCGTGAACTCGCTGTCCCCGTTTTGTAGATGAGGGGACAGAGGCTTGATGAGATGAGATCACTGACCCAAGAAGATGGTGGAGCTGGAGTTTGAACAGGTCTTGTCGGGCACCAACACTGGTTTCCCTAAGTGTGACACTGGGCTGGCGTTCCCTTGTTTTGTAAGCAGGGAGCCTGAGGCCCAGGATAGGGGAGCAACGCTCCAAAATTGGCACAGTGCAGCAGCTGGGGCTGAGATCTCAGGGCCCAGAGAGGACCAGGGACAAGCCCACTGCCACACAGTCGCCCTGGAAATAAAACAGGTACAACAATGCCTTCCTTGCCAGGCAGTTGCGAGATTTCCGTGGGTCCAGGTGCCATAGCACAGAGCTCTGGGCCCGGCACTCAGAAAGGGCTTGCCCATCACACTCCCTGAGCCTGGGAGACAGTCCCAGAACTGTCCCTTGCTCATTTGCAAACAGTTAGCGCCAACTACATGTCCGCCTTGGTGCTAGTCATGGGTAGCACTTTAGGATCAGCCCCAGGAGGCTCAGAGGAGGAAGCTGGAGCTGCCTGGAGGAGAGAACATTTAGGTCTGGCCTGTGGAAGTCTGGGCGAGTTGGGGTGAGGGGGTAGAAAAGGGGGTGAGGAGGGCATGTCAGGTTGGGCACCAGCCTGAGCAAAGACACAAAGGCAAGAAGTGGCCTGACGGCCACAGGTCAAGCAGGGGTGTGGTGGGGACAAGAGACCTAGAGAGGCGGACTCTGGCCTTGCTCTGGGAGGGGGGCAGTTTTTACTTTAATTCATCAGAACCGGGTCTCAGTTGCAGTATGCTGAACTCCAGTCTTTGTTACAGCAAGGATCTTCAAGTTACAGCTTGAGAAATTTTTAGTTTCAGCATGTGAGAATCTAGTTCTCTGATCAGGGATCGAACCCGGGACTCCTGCATTGAGAGCATAGTCTTAACCGCCAGATAACTAGGGAAGTCCCGGGGAGTGGGGGGCCTTGAATGCCAGGACTTTATCCTGAAGGCCTCGGGAGTCACAGAGGGTTCTGGAGAGAGGGTGCTGGCAGAATGGGCTTGGAGAGGACGAATTTCCATCCCACAGTGGGGACAGAGCCAGGGGCTTTCCTCTTTACACTTGTCCTGGTCACAGATGGAGAAACCAAGGCCCAGGGAAGAAGGAGAAGGTGGGAGCCCTGGCTGCCTCTGGACAAAGCGGGGCCGAGTGGAGCGTGTTTGTGTCTGCAGGAGCTGACCCCCGGGGCAGGAAGGGCGGGTGTGGCTCCTTGGGTGGAGGTGGGGGAAGGTTTGCTCGCCCAGCCCTGCGGCTGCGCTTTCCGTGCCCGGCCAGGCTCGGGTCTCGGGTCACCAGAGACCCATCCCAGTCCAGCAAGGCCAGGAAGGCTGTGACAGAGCAGAGGGAGACCCCCGAGAGTGACTGTTTCTCGGCCTTTTCCTGCAGCCTCGGGGATGGAGAGGTGGGCATCACCAGGCACAAGGTGGCTCCAGTGGGGGAACGTTGGGTGCCTGTGAGGTTCCCCAGGTACCCCCCAACCAGAGTCCATGCCCCGGGGACAGTTAGTTACTCCAATCCCCCCAGAGCTGAACTCTCTCTCAGGCCCCACCCTAGGCCTTCCTCTGTCAGCTCTGGATCCCCTCAGTCACGCCAGAGACACAGGAGGAAGCTGAGTCTCCCTGAGGTTTGAGTGACCCCAGCTGGAGACCCCAGGGCTGCCTGGCTCCAAGCTTCGCTCCTTCCCGTCTGCTCCCATCTGAGCTTGGAGAGGACAGATGGCCCTAGGTGAGGGGGATTGTTATCCAGAATGGGTGTTGGGGCATCTGAGGCCGTAACGGGGACCCCACGGGAGGCTCCTCTCAAACCTCCCTCCCAGGAACTTTCCTGGTGGCCCAGTGGCTACGACTCCAAGTTCCCAATGCAGAGGGCCTGGGTTTGATCCATGGTCAGGGAGCTGGATCCTACGTGCTGCAACTAAGACCCCATGCAGTGAAATAAATAAATATTTTTTAAAAAAATAGAAAACACCGCCCTCCCATCCACCCTTATGCTGCTAATTAATCCCCTCTCACACGGTAAGCAGGACCCACTGGGTTTCTCTAGAAAGTGGGATAGGCCTAGGTGGACCCAGGACATGCTTGAGGGTGACTTCCAGGGAGAGAAAAACCTAAGGAGGGCCTGGAGCCCTGAGCCCAGGGGCCCGTTGGAGGGAGGAAGATTGGGCACCCAGGGCTGGAGAGGGGGCTCACCCTAAAGCTCCCATAGCACCCTGATGCCCCCACCCCTCAGCCAGTCTCATGCTGTGTGAGTCTCTCTGCTCGACTAGAAGCCCCTCGAGGGCAGGGACTTGGATGTCTCTGCTCCACTGTTTCCCCAGCACAGAGCCCAGGAGGATCTTCTGGTCCTTAAGACTCATTGATTAAAAGCATGAAGTTCCGCAGAAGGTAAGGCAGGAGTGGAGCCGGGGGACGCATAGGGCAACTGAGACACAGAGAGGTAGACCTTTGCTCCTGTCCCCAGTGGCAGAGGCCAGTCCCCGGGCTGGGCTGCCTGTCCCCAGGGAGTTTCACAGTCACTGTGAAACGCAGGCGAGGAGCAGCCTTGGGTTAGTGGTCTCCTGTTCGCCCCCCAGATGCACGCCCCATTCCAGTGGACACATCTGCCTCCTCCGGCCCCGCTACCCACCCCCAGCCCCAGCCCTGCACAGCTCAGAGAGGAAGGAGCCAGACGATTCATTCTTCTGGCTCCTTCCCCGCAGGGTCACTGCAGATTGGTGGCCTCTCTGCTCCGGAGGCCACAGCCCTGACCTGGCCCTCTCCACCCAGCCCTTCAGTCTGAGGGTAGTCACGGGTCATGGCCACTGCCAGCCCTGGGCTTCGGCACTGTCCCTCGTGACTTTCCTACACCCTGCCCACACCTGTGTCAACAGACCCTTCACTCCACTCTCCTCCAATTGTCCCACTGGAGCGTGCCGTCTGTTTCCTGCTGGGGCCCTGACTGATACAGACGTTTTCAGGTGCCGCCTAGCCACACGCCAAAGAGACAAGCAGCCAATGGCCAGGCGTCCGGGCCGGGCCCCTGCCGCGGGCAGGTGCCCCTTCCTCTCCCCCGCTGGCCGGGAAGACCGGGGCTGCAGGAGCGGATGGAGCACGTCTACCCTGGCCGCGGGCCACCAGAGGAATTTCAGGCGGCCCCCAGGGACCCCCCCACCAGGCGGCGGGCTGTCTCCAGCACCGGCCTGGAGCCAGGAACAGTTGAAAACAGCAGGGCCAGACCCACACAGGCAAGGGAGAGTGTGGGTGCGGGGAAAGACGGCACTGGCCTGGGAATCAGGGTGTCCAGGCTTCAGGCAAGGCCTCCACGTCTTGTGATAACTGAGGAGAATCTATGTATAACTCGGGGGACTCTGCTTGGTGCTCCTGGCGACCTAAATGGGGAGGAAATTCAGAAAAGAGGGGCTATATGTAGATGCGTAGCTGATGCACTCTGCTGTGCAGTGGAAACTAACACAACATTGTAAAGCGACTGTACTCCAATAAGAATTAATTTAAAAAATGTTCTGTGTCTCAGTTGTTACCTCTGTGCAGTGGGAGGGCAGTCTGCTGGCCAGGAGGAACCCAAAGCTCAGGAAAACAATCGGAATCACCCCACCACCATTCACACGCTTGCCCTGTGCCAAGTGCCACCTCCTGGCCACTTTAACAGGCTGAGACTGTCACATCTCCATTTTACAGTGGAGGAAACTGAGGCTCAAGTGTGCAGGACAACAGGGCTGAGGAGGAGGGGCAGAGGCTAATTCTAATCTGGGCCTGTCCTTCCTCCCTTGACTTCCAGAACATTCCATCCTGGTTTTCCTCCCACCTCCCTGGTTGCCTTATCTGCCTCTTCTCTGGTACCTCCCCATCCTTCCTTACTTGGACCCTGGGTCTCTTCCCTTCTCTGTTTATTCTCACTCTCAAGTCCGATTTTCTCAAATCTTTGTGACCATGATGTCATGTCCCAGCACAAACCCAGGGACTCAGACTCCAATAATTAAAACGAACATTTTGTGAATATATATATATATATACCCTTAGGATGGGCATTCACCCTGTTCCATTTTCTTTCAAATACTGATCACTAGACACAGTATTGATATCATTGCCCACTGTGGGTCTTGGGCATAGAATATAATGCCCTAGATGCTCACAACTCTAAGTGTAGTCTCCTGGGAGCTTCTCTCAAGCTCTGCCCCAGACCTGCTGAATCAGAAGCTGCGTTTAATGATATCCTCAGGACATTCACGTACACATTCCAGTTTGGGAAGGACTGTTTTGGGTGCCCTCATCCAGATAGCTTTAAAGACCATCCATACATTGGCAGCTCCCAGCTTTGTGTCTCCAGCCAGAACTCTTCCCTCAGGCTCCAGGCCCCTGATAAGCGCCTCAGGCTTCATGAGTCCAAAACTGGGCTCTATTCATCCTCTGCCAACTATTCCTGCCTTCGTCTTCCCGTCTCAGACCATGACAGCTCCCTCCTCTCGTTGCTCAAGACTTAAGGATGACCTTGACTGTGCTACATCATTCATCCAACCTATAAGCACATCCTTCGGCTCCTCCTCCCCAGATAAATTTCCATTGTCTGTGGGGCTCCCACCACCCCACAGCTACCGCCCTGGCCACCACAAACACCTCATGGAATATAACAGTCACTGGCCCTCCTTACTCCCACCCGTGCTCCCAGCCCACTCTGCATACTGTAAAGAGAATCTGTTAAAACCAAGTCAGGTTCCATCCCTCCTCTGCTCAGCGCCCTCTGCAGATAACCATCTCACTCAGTGTGAAAGGCAGAGCCCCTCAAATGGCCCCTGAGGCTCCCCTGCCCCTCTCTGACTTCTGCTCTTCCCCCACTCACTCAATCCACCCCAGCTGGCCTCCTTGCTGTTCCTGCAATGCACCAAGCATGTGCCTACCTCAGGGCCTTTGCACCTGCCATGCTCTCTCCCTGAAACTCTGTCCCCCTAGATAACCACTGGGCTTGCTCCTCATGCTTTAAGTTGCTGATCAAATGTCACATGGTCAATGAAGGCTTCCCATCGCATTTTTGAAAATAGTTTTATTTATTTATTTGTTTTTGGTTGTGCTGGGTCTTCGCTGCTGCATCCAGTTGCGGAGAGAGAGGGCTACACTCTAGTTGCGGTGTGTGGGCTTCTCATTGCAGTGGTTTCTCTTATTGTGGAGCACGGCCTCTAGGGCTTGTCCCATTACATTTTAAGCAGCCCTCTCTCTCCCCACACCAGCAATTGGCCCCCTGGGCACATATCAACCTCTGACAATATTGTGTGTGTGCTAAGTTGCTTCAGTTGTGTCCAACTCTTTGCAGCCCTGTGGACTGTAGCCTGACAGGCTCCTCTGTCCATAGGATTCTCCAGACAAGAATACTGGAGTGGGTTTCCGTGCCCCGCTCCAAGGGATCAAACCCACATCTCTTATGTCTCCTGCATTGGCCGGCGGGTTCTGTACCACTAGTGCCACCTGGGAAACCCTCTGACATATCATGTACTGTTTATTTGGTCTGTTTCCCTCCTTAGAACAAGAGTTTCATAAGGGTAAGGGCCTAAGCTTTGCTGCTAAATCCCCATCGCTTAGAATAGCGCCTGGCCCATGACAGGTGTTCATTAAGTGTTCGTGTAGTAAATGAACGAACTTAACCCCTGGGCTACACAACCTGGGGTCTCATGGGCTGTGATTCTGGGTTTCCAGGGTGTGTGTGTTGGGGGCATTCTGAACCCAAGGATGGGGGGTTCTCTGAAGAGGGCAAATGACTCCCAAGGGTAGAGGGAGGTGACCAGGTTCAGAGGTCCTGCCCCACTCTATTCTAAAATAGTGGGATCTATATCTCCCTCTCTTTCCCCGGGAAATGGTCCTGGTACATGCTGCCTCTTGGGTGATGCTGACCTTCTTGGTAAAACCTGACCATGCCCAAGGTCTAGATGACCATGCCCGTGACGACAATCTAAGAGGCAGAAGGATTCTACTGGGCTGGGATTCTAGCACCTCTGTGTTGTAGGGACTCCGAGTTCATAGAAAGGGAAACTGAGGTCCAAGAAGAGATGAGACTCTCCAACACCCCATGAACCATGGTGGGCAACAGAGGTGGGAGACCCTTCACCACAACCCCCAGAAGGGGCAGAAGCTGTAGAGCAAGGTGAGGGTGCCCCTGCCTTGCTGTGTGATCTGGGGCAAGTCGCACAACCTCTCGGGGTCTGCTTGCCAAAGAGGAAGCCCTGTGTTGGCCAGCTGCGCATGTCCAGTGGGTCTCTGCACCCCCCTCTGAAGCCCCCCCACCGTGGAGCCGCGAGGCCTTCCTGTTTACTTGAGGCCCCTCTCGCGGCTGGGAGGCGACAGCCTTGGCCTCCTCCGCTCCCCGCTTCCTTCCTCTCCCACTTCAGTGCCTCCGGCCAGGCCCTCAGGGCCCCCGAGGCCAAGACTTAGGGGCGCAGTCCACAGGGGCGGGAGCATCTGAGGATACCTCCCTACCTGAGAGCGCTTCCTCTCTGAGACCCTGAGGTTACAGAGAGGTGGCATGGTTAAAATGTTCCTGCATCTTGGGAGGGTCCCCAGAGACCTGAAGAGTGACCATTTCTACAGTCTCGGATTGGCCATCACGCTGCCCTCTCAGCCCGCCACTAGGCGCTGAGCACACACTGACTCTAGAGATGCCCCCTCTTCTCACGCCTTCCCTGGGCTCCCACCTCCACAGGGCAGCTCCTCTCTGAGCTCCCCAAAGTAGGGGGCTGTAGACCAGCAGCTTCCTGCCCCAAGCAGACCTGCTGAATCAGAGTCAGCTTTTCTAAGACCCCAGGGAGATGTGTGTGCAGGTTACAACTGGAAGCGCTGCAGGACTCACTGTCCTGCCTGGTTTAAAAACTCTTCCTGGGACTTCCCCCGGCAAGCCAGTGGTTAAGACTCCATGCTCTCAAAGCAGGGAGCACGGGTTCAATCCCTGGTTGAGGAACTAACATCCCACATGCTTCGCAGTGTGGCCAACAAACAAACCTTCATGAGTTTAGTCTATTAGGTATTCCTGCCCCAAAGACTTCTCTTAAATCTACGAAGCCTCTACAGCTAACTTCCAGTTTACAAGAAATTCAAGGGGTGGGGTAGCGGGTGAAACGCCACCACGAGAAAGTGACAGAAGAATCTGGAAAAAGGAATTTTCTGTAGGACCACCGGTCCCTTCACAGTCAGCGTCAGAGAGCAGGAAGGACTTTGAGGTTAAAAGAGGTTTCATGGAATCACAACCAAATGCGGTGTGTGGTCCTGGGTTGCATCCTGGTTTGACTACAGACATATTTTGGGGACCATCGGGGAAAAGTGCATGTGGTCTGATTATTATCTATTACAATGTTACTATTAACCCAGTGTTCTTGGACCAATGAGTTGTGGTTATATAGGAAAGGGTCCTTATTGTAAAGTCATACTGAAGTCAGACTTTAGGGGTGAAATGTTTTCATATCTGTAATTTACTTAAAAGTGCTTTGGCAAAAGTAAAACAATGAGGTATGGAAAAATAGCGCGCCAATTACTAAATGTTGGTGATGGATGTATGGAGGTTCATCATTTTATTTCCTCCAGTTTTCAGTTTGCTTGAAAATGTTAATTAAAAAATTAAGCTCTGGGACTTCCCTGGTGTTCCAGTGGTTAAGAACCCGCCTTATAATGCAAGGGACACAGGTTCAGTCCCTGGTCAGAGAACTAAGGTCCCACATGCTGCAACAGAGATCCTGCGTGCCACATCTAAGACCCAACGCAGCAAATAAATAACTATTAAAATATATTAATTAAATAGAATATATATGAATCAAATTATGTACTTCTGTCCCTCTAAGGCTTCAGCCCTCCCCACACTCAATGGGCCGTCTCCACCTCTGAGGCTCTGCAGAGCTGTCCCCTCTGCCCTTCCAGGCCCTCTCGTTCCTAATGAAACATACTCCTGGTTTCCTTCAAGGCCCCACTCCAGAGCTCCAGCTCAAGGAAACTCCTGCCACCCGGGCCCCCTCTGGTCTGGGTGGAGTAGCTCGGGTGGAATTTTGTGAATATGGCCGCCCTTGTTCCGAGAGCCACCGCACATGGACCAGGGGGTTTGTGACCCCGTCTTCCGAGCATAGCAGTTGCTCTGGAAAGTAGAATGAACAAACGTGAATGAAGGAAACCCTCACAGGGAGGTTTGTGGTGGCAAGGATGGGTGGAGCTGTTAAAAAGTTTGTGTTTTTTTTTCAAATTCTCAAGGGTTTTTTGTTTTGTTTTTTATTAATAAAGTGATTCCATGGTGAATAGTTTGGGTCAGCTTAGGTTTTCATAAACTAAAGACATATCTGAATTAATGAAGCTGTACTTAAAAAGTAAAGGTAATGAAGATGATTTTGTCAGGTAGATTTCTCTTAGCTTTGTATCATTTGGGGCGTGTTTTTCCACTTACCCTCACACTGATAATGACAACCTCAACAGAGGAGGTGCGTGCATGCCTGTGTGTGTTTTATCCCAGTTTGATAGATGCTCAGACAGTAAAGAATCTGCCTGCAATGAAGGAGACCTGGGTTCAGTCCCTGGGTCAGGAAGATCCCCTGGAGAAGGGAATGGCAACCCACTCCAGTATTCTTGCCTGCAGAATTCCATGGACAGAGAAGTCTGGCAGGCTAGAGTCCATGGTGTCTCAGAGAGTCGGACCTGACTGAATGACTACACTTTCACTTTCCTTTTGACAGATTCAACAAGGAGACCCCGAGGTTTGAGGTCACAGAACGAGTAGGGACTCCTTTGCGTGCCCTGGTTGGCGTGGCTCACAGACTAACCAGCCGCAGAAGACCAATCTGTACCCCACCCAGGGCTTCATGGTGCGGGCCTTCTAGAACCTATCTCCCCTATTATCTACCAATTTCATGTTCTTCTTTCAATAGACTCACTTTTTATAACTTAAATATGTTTATTTTAAAGGAAAGTTTAAATAATGACTATAAATGGAAAACCAGCCGCACGTGCCATAAATAGAAAGGGACACACACACGGGTGGCCCTCACCCCACCCAGGATTCCGTCCCAGCCGGGGGTGCCCTGCTGGAGACTCTCTTGGCTTTAAAGGGAGCCAGCTGGGCTTGGGACAGGGGTTAGGGACACGCGAGCACCAAGGGAGATGCTCTCCATGATGAGGTCAAGGCGTGAAAGAGAACAGAAGAGGGAAGATAGTTCTCCAGGGGGATTCTGGGGGATTCTGAGGCATTCCCAAAGCATCCTGCCAAGGCTGCTCTGGTCTGTGGTTCCACAGGCTGCGGTACTGACCACTCACACCCCTGCTCGGTGTGTTCTTGTCCTAACCTTGGTTGGGGGGTAGAGGGAGGAGCACTGAGCCTAATTCAGATTTGGAAACGGGCTTGGGGAGGGAAGGTTGTGACCTGTCCAGGGCTGCATGGTGGGACATCCTGCAGGTCTCACCTCCAGGGAGGCACCCTTGACCATGACCCCCCTTCATTCCCAGTGCCCTGTCCAGACCCTCAGAGCGTCTCGCGCCAAGGAGGCCAACTCACTGCCCACCCAGCCAGCTGATGTGTTCTGCCCTCCCTGCCCAGGGAGCCCCTACCCCCACCCCCAGCCCATGACCATGCTGCCTGCTCCAGCCCTGTCCCCAGCGACGGTTTGGAACAGAAAACATGCTCAGAGAGCTGAGGGGCTCAGGGCCAAGGTCACACAGCAAGGATACAGGGGAAGCCAGGCCAGGGCTCAGCTCTGCCTGACCATGAGCCCCTGAGAACCAGGACCCCACCTCCATCACCCAGCGTCCCCCGGCCTGGCACAGCCTGTGCCCAGCACACCCCTGTGTGTGGGGGGATTTTCCACTGGAGCAAGGAGAGGGGCGCCAGCTGAAGTGTGTTGAGAGGGGCCCCAACAAGGAACCAGAGGGGGAGGGGCTGGGGACTCAAGGCTGGGGCGTCCACACCCTGTGAATCAACCCTGATGGAAGCAAAGAAAAAGGAATAAAACTGAATGTCCTTGGAAACTCCTTTAGTGCTCGGCTGTCCATGAAAACAGGATAAAGTGGCTTCCTCTGCCTGTGCTCAGCCGGGCAGGGTGGAGGCGCTGAGCTCAGGCCAGGAAGGCCTCAAGTCAGGACGAGGGTGGGGTGGGGCTCTCGCTGGGGAGGGGGCTCCAGCTTGGCTACTTGAGGGCGTCCAGGTGGGTGCAGACCTGGGAGAAGACATTGTCCACAGAGCCTTCAGCATTGACCTGTAGGGAGATGGGCCATGAGGGCAGGAGGCCTACGGGGCTTGGTGAGGAGGCTGGGTGGACCCCACCAAGGCAGGGGGCTGACCCCACCCCCAGAGGCCAAGCCAGGCTCCCCAAGCCCAGCCACAGTGGACAGCAGCCTCTTGTCCAACCAGTGAGGGAAACCAAGGCCCAATCAGGAGGGCTGTCCCAAGGTGACAGCAATTGGAGGCCATGCCAGGCAAAGACCCAGGTTTTCTCTTGGGCCCGCACCTTGCGAACAATGCCGCGTTTCTCGTAGAAGGCGATGACGGGCTCTGTGGCCTTGTAGTAGGTTTCCAGACGCTTCTTGATGGTCTCTTCGTTGTCGTCCACACGTCCACTGGTCTCTCCGCGCTTCAGGAGCCGCTTGATCATGGTCTCAGGGCTGGCGTCCACATAGAGCAGTAGCGTGGGCTGTGCGATCTGTGGGCAGGGTGCTGTTTACAGAAGGTCCATTCCTGCCCCCTGGGGCCACCTTCTCCTCCACGTTCCACTTCTGAGGCCCACCTGAAACCCACCCATTCCTTCCAGCCCTTCCTTCCCCAAGGCAGCCTGAGGAAGCTTGCTCAAACCGATCTGCCCTGCCCCTCCCCTGCTCACACCTCTTCCACGGCTCCCCAGCGCCCTCAGGAGAAAGTCCTAACTCCTCACCTGCCCTGCCCTCCTCATCTCATGCTCCTCATGCCTTTGCTGTCCTGGCTTTGGCCACATGACTAGCTGTGGTCAGGCTCTCATCCCCTCCTCACCAGGCCTCTGCTCGTTCTGGGAACCTCAGTCAGAAACCCTTTCCCTCAACACCAAGGGCTCGCCTTCCGATTTGAGCTAAAATCTCATTCCTCTAGGGCAGTCTTCTCAGATGCCCCCTCCCCCACCCCAACTACGACCCCAGCTCTCTGGGATGCTCTCCCTGGTGGCTCAGATAGTAAAGAATCTGCCTGCAATGCAGGAGACTTGGGTTCGATCCCTGGGTAGGGAAGATCCCCTGGAGAAGGAAATGGCAACCCACTCCAGTATTCTTGCCTGGAGAATCCCATGGACAGAGGAGCTTGGCGAGCTATATAGTCCATGGGGTCTCAAAGAGTTGGACAAGACTGAGCGACTAACACGCTCTTTCACTTTCTTGCAATCAGTCTCCGTTACTTCTGCCTTGAGTTGTCTCAGGAGTGTGTGCGTGAGTGCTCAGTTGCTTCAGACTCTGCAACCACATGGACTGTAGCCTACCAGGCTCCTCTGTCCATGGGATGATCCCAGAACGAATACTGGAGTGGGCTGGGTTGTCATTGCCTCCTTCAAGGGATCTTCCCAACCCAGGGATCGAACCCTCATCTCTTGCAGCTCCTGCATTGGCAGGCAGAGCCATGGAGCTACCTGGGAAGCCTTGCCTCTGGTTATTTACTTAACATCCCTCTCCCAGGCAGGCTGGAGCCCCTGAAGGCAGGTAGATACATCTTATACCTGCAGGGCTGACGCGAACCTGACAAAGGAACAGGGCTGAGTGAAGGGGCGAGGGGCTGCTTAGCTCTGGGGGTTCTCAACAACGTCACTGTCATTGGAACAAGCATTTCATCTGCGGAGAAGGTTTGGAAGGACCAGGTCGACCAGTCCTCCTTCAGTGAGGCCCAGGCGCCACCTGGTGGCCAGAGCCAAGCACACCAGGTGTCCAGAGGCTGGAGGACACAGTGGAGCTGGGCCCTGTGCCAAGTCCAGCACCCACAATATCACCCACAACAGCCCCAGAAAGTTTGGGGTCTTTCATTGACCACATTTTCTAGACGTGATTGTCACGGCCTGAAGTGACATCACAAACCTGGTACATCGGGACATGCTCAGGGCTGCCTGGCATCGGACTTCAGGATCCATGGCCTCCTAGCTTGAAGGAAGCCCAGCCAATCCCCATCTCACAGATAGGGAAACTGAGTCCCAGGCCAGGATAGACACTTTCTTGAGGTCCTGCAGCCTCTTAGAGGTCGAGAAATACAGTGTTGGGACTCTCCTGGTGGTCCAATGGCTAAGACTCCTTACTCCTGATGCAGGGGGCTCAGGTTTGATCCCTGATCAGGGAACTAGAACCCATAAGCTGCAAATAAAAGCCCAAATGCTGCAGTTAAAGATCCCGTGTGTTGCAACTAAGACCTAGAGCAGCCAAAAACATTTTTTTTAAGAAATATGGTATATTCCTACTGGGTGAGGCTCAAAGCTGTGGAAGCCCAAAGATGGCCCAGTCTCACAGAGATGGGCACTAGAGATGGAAGTCTGTCCTACCCCAGCCCCCTAAGATGTCAAGTCCTCCCCATATATGGCCCTGCTGCTGACAGCTGCCCCTGAGTCCCCATCCGCCCTTGCTGACCTCTCCCTCCTCCTGAGAACTCGCAGTTTCCTCTGTTTCCCCATATGGCCTGTGACGTCAGAGATACTGGCATACATCAGAGGCGTGTTTATGTGTGTACACTTGCGTGTGTATGTGTGTACATCTGTACGTGTGTGTACATGTGTACAGTCTCTGTGTATACCTGAGTACATCCGTGTGTATCTGTACGTGTGTACATACGCCTCTGCCTTGTGCTCATGTGTCTGTCAGTACTTGTGTGTACATGAACCTGTGCTTGTATGTACCTGTGGTCACCTACCTGTACATGTGTGTGTTTGGGTGAGGTGTTCCCACCCTGGAGAAGATCCTCCTGGAGGGCACTCGTGCCAGGCAGCTCAGAGCCCTCCTCTTCAAGGCTGTCTCTGTCCAGCCAGACTTCCTGTGGTGCCTGGAAGGGGACTAGACTCCCCACATGGCATTCAAGACCTCAGCCAGGCCTGCACCTCCCTCCCCATGGTACTCCGAGTTGCCCTGCGCCACAGACTCTGTTCTCCCCACATCCCCTGACCTTCCATGCTGCTTCTTGCCCCTCTGAATGTGTGTTCACGGGGTGCCAAGCCCCACTTTTGAAGGTGCATTCTCTCTAACCCCCATGCTACTTTTCAAGGATAATGTCTGTCCCCATTTTGCAGTTGGAGACACGGAGGTTCAGAGAGGCAGAATGATTGGCCCAAGGCCTCAAACAGCTGAATGGGAACCCGTGGCCAGGTTTGTGAACTCCCCAGCCTGCTGCCTCCTCTTCTACTCATTTTCCTTTAGACTTCAGAAAGGCCTCCAAAGAGTCATTCCTGGGCTTCCTCCTTGCCCACCCCGCCACCCTCCGACGGTCAGTCTATCTCTCTCTCGTCTCAAAACTGCCCATCACGGCAGCTCCTGCCTGCCCGCTCCGTGTCACAGCATCCCAGGGTTGCACTTACCCTCTGCTCAAACTCCTCCCCCTGCTGCACTTCCCGGGGGTAGCCGTCGATCAGAAAGCCTTTGGAAGTATCTACCTTGGCCACCATGGCGTCTCGGAGCATGTCCAGCACTGTCTCCTGGAGGCACAGCAAAAGAAGCGGGGGTCATGAGCCCCTCTTCTCCAGGCCCTGCTCGAGCCTCTGCACAAGCCAGCCCACAGTTAGAAATGCTCTCTGCCCTAACACAGATTTCCCAAACAAGCTGCCCTCTCCAGGAAGCCTTCTCTGAATTGCGAAGACTTAACTGATTGATCAGGCCATTCATTCATTCATCCATTCATTTCTTCATTCACTCAATAATATGACTGGGCCCCTCCTTCCAGCCTCCTGTCTGAGCCCTGAGGACACAGCTCTGAACAAAGTAGACCTTCCCTGTCCTCAGCACACTCACAGTCTGCTGAGGGGACAGACCATTACACAGTTCATTTATAGTTTGCAAGAATGACATGGGCTATATACTGACAAAGAAGCAGGGGTGGGAGTCTAAAGTGGGGGGCGGGAGTCTAAAGTGGGGGGGAGGGTCTTGGCCCAAATCTGAGGGAGTCAGCAAGGTCTGAAAGCTGAGGAAGAAGGAACATTCCAGGCAGGAAGGAGTGTGATGAATGTGAGGGGATAGAAAGGCCAGGGTGCAGGGAGGGTGGAGAGCTGGGGCCAGGGGTGAAGACTCGGGGGTGTAGGGAGGGGTGCTGAAGGGGGTCAGCAGGCAGGTCCTGGAGGCTCTTGGGAGCTTCTGGAAGGAATTTTCTGCCAACGGCAATGAAGACTCTCAGGAGGGTTCAGAGCCAGGGAAGGTCATGGTCAGCCCTGCCGGTGTGTCATGGGCTTTGCTGGCTGGTGTCCACGCAGGGCCACCACCTCCCCCCACAACCCTCACCCCGCCGGGGCCCACTCACCAGTGGCACCAGCTGCCCCTTCTCCATGATTTCTGACAGCATCTTGCCCCTAGCCGAGCCCGAGCTGACCTCAGCCCTCAGGAGGTCTCCGGTGGAGAGGTGGGTGTAGCCGTACTTCTGCACGATCTTCTCACACTGGGTGCCCTTCCCCGAGCCGGGCCCGCCTGCAAGCGCCCACCCATTCAGAAGCCCCGAGAAACGGGACCCCTGCAGGGACAGGGTGTCTGCCCTGGCCACCCAGAGAGGTGGGGGCAGAGTCCAGGGTGCCCCCCAGGCCCAGGCTCCCACCGGGAGGCCTTTGAAGCCGCGCCCTTCTCGCTGCCTCACCCGCCTGCCTTGGACTTACCCACCACAAAGATGATCTTGGTTTTCTTCAGCTTCTCTGTGGGAGAGAAGAGGGGAGCGGAGCTTGGTGAGTCACTGGACAAGGAGCCAGAGGCACCTCTGAGGTCCCAGGCCTGTGCTGAGCCCCAGGCAGAGGGACGGACACCGCTCATGTTCGCGTCAGAGAGGCAAATGAGTCAGCCCAGAGTGAGGGATACGGGGCGAGGGAAATGCAGAGACCAGGACAGGCCGGGGAGGTGAGGCTGATCCAGGCGAAGAGACCCACAGGGACCAAGGCCTGGAAGTCACGGGCTCCGCACAGGCCGTGAGGGTGATGCTCAGGGGCTCAGACGCCCACCCTCACGGCCCCTCCCTGTGGGCAGCTGGACCAAGGCGCTGGGTCACCTCTGGCTCTAGAGTCTTCCATGATGCGGGGGTCTGTCCCCGAGCAGCAGGCCCCCATGGTCCCGGTCTGCTGTGTCCCCCAGCCTTCCCCCCTCAGGCTCTGGGCCTGCCCATCGCCTGCCTCCCCTAGGCGGTACCAGTGTGGAGTTGGCAACCACAACATATGTTGCCCTGGAGACGGTTGCTGGGGAAGAGGGCTGTGGTGGGCACATGGAACCCTTGCTTAGAGAGGGCGGGAGGGAGCTTGCGTTTCAACCTCCACCTCAGAACTCCACCGGACCGCAGCCCCACCATACAGAAGGGACTGAGGCCTGGAGGCAGGCGCCTGCTGGGACTGGGGCGGGGGCCTCTTTCCAAGCTGCCCGGGCTTCTCCGTTTCTCAGGGAAGTAGGAGCTCGCTGTGTGCCAATGGGGAGGTGAGCTTGGCAAGCTCCCAGGGGTCTTGAGGAGCTGCTAGAATGACTTCCATGGGCTTTCATCGTCTGCGGCCATGTGAAAGGTTACAAGCCTGGGAGTTGGGGGGGGGCGCCCACACAGCCCAGCGGTACCTATGTTCAGAGCCCTGGGGGTGGAAGGATGACTGCTGGCTTCAGGCGCCAGCAGCAGCCAGGCCCACTGGGCTCCTTTAAGAGCCGCCTGGGCCGGGACCCAGTGCCAGGGATGGGATGGGTGGTGTCGCCAGGAGGCGGGCCAGCCGGGCGCTCTGCCCACGTCTCCCTGCAGGACCCAGCCTGCAGGAGCCAGGAGAGCCCAAGACACCCTGAAGACTCAACCCCACTGGTCCGGGAGAGGGGCAGGAGCGTGTCCTTGTTTGCCTTGGCATTTGCACGCTTGGGGCCTCTCCACAGGGCAGGCCTTCCCTCACCAGCGCTGTGCCCCCCCTCCAGAAAGAGCCAGAGATTCAGCTCTATAAATACCAGTGTAGGAGGTGAGCTATGGGGCCCTGAGAAGCCTCAAGGAAGCCTCATTCCTTCTAAAATTAATCTTGGAGCTGGTACATTGTGCGAGAGGCCCAAGAGGCCTGAGAAAGATGCCGGAGGCCCCCAGACAGGTCCTTCTGGCAGCTCCAGAGCTACCTCCAAACCGTCCCCGCATATCTCCCAAAAGCACACCCCTTTAACAGATGGGCACACTGAGGCCCATGCTGTGAGCGAGCAAGGAGAGGTGCTTCCATACCTTCCATTCTGCTGTGATCCAGGCAGCCGAGTCAGTGCTCTGCAAGACAAGGGCACAGGCAGCCAAGTTAGGAGGATTTCTTGGACATCCAGCCTCTGACCCCGGCAGCCTCCCAAGGTGGGGGCCAGGCCCTGGCCTGGTCTTCTGGGGATGGAGGGGCCGCTGGGGGCAGGGGAGGCCCAGGAGGCTGGGAGATCTTACCGAAGTCACCTTTCCTTGGGGTGACTCCACTGCCTCACCTGTCTCACAGAGGGCGGGCCGCAGCCCCTTCTGCCCACCCAACAATGAGGGTGACAGCCAGAGGCGTAAACAGCGGCTCCTGCAACTGCTGAACTGTTTCCCTCCCAAGTCCCGGAAAACAGTCCCTGGGTTTGCGTCTGCCCAACACCTTGACAACGCTCCCCAGGGCAGGATGAAAGCCCGGGAGGTGGGAAGGTGCCTCATCTAGGAGGGGTTTGGACCACGATGTTCAAAGGGACACAGAGGCCCAAGGGGAGAGAGCTGCGGGTCTGTACTTGGTCCACAGCCTGCACGGTTCTCAACTGAGCGAGTCCCCCGGCTCCCGCCCCTGTAATGTTGCACCCAACACCTGAATGCCCTTCCCCAAGAAGCTATTGTTGAGGACTCAGTTCAGGTCGCACCTCCTTCAGGAAGCCTTCCTGGACTCTGCCCTCCGCTCCCACACTGGCAGGTGACCGGCCTCCAGCATCGCACACACCATGCTATACTGGGCCTCTCTGCTGTACAGCAGCAGAGTTGGGTGGAAGGCCCAACTTCCACCCCAACATGGCCCCTGCCCCCTCCCTGCCTGAGGACCTTGCACCCCATTTTCCCCTCAGCTTGTCAATCAAGCCCAGTGCCTCTTGGGACCACACCCCTCTGCATCCACAGTTCAGAGGTCTCCCTCCCTCTCCCCTTCCCATCAGTCTCTCTGGAGTTGCCACGAAACATCTTTGGTTCCCACTTCTTCACTCCTCACCCCCCAGCCCTCCCCAAGGCTCACAGCAACCACCACAGACCTTTTTGCCTTAACCTTTGACCCCGAAGCCTGGGCCAGCATTCCTTCTGCCAGGGACCCCTGCCTGGTGCCCCTACTCTGCCCTCTCACTGTTGGCCTCAGGTGCCCTGGACCCTCATCTCTGCCCAGTCAGCCCAGGCCTCTCTTCCCAGCCTCCCACAAACACAGCCCCTGGACAGGCCCAGAGACCCCAGAGAGCCCCAGCCTCTAAACAGCCCTTACATCATCCGAAGCCACGTACTCTATCGCCCAGCCAGAGGCCCCGGTCAGCATGAACGCCCTTCTCCCCACCCACCTCCACCCCACACAAGCACGTCCCAGCCCTCTCGCTCCAGAACTTCCCTGCGGTCTGTGTCCTCACAGCCACTTCCTTGTTCCAAGCAGGGAAACTGGCCATTGCCCGGCCTCCCATGGGCCTCCCCACCTCCACACCCCACCAGGCAACCTGCAGGATTTTCTCTGACAAGCATCAAATCACATCCTTGCCTGCTTGAAACACTTCCACCTGAGGCCCCCTCCATCCCCCAAATAAACCATAATGTAGCTGATCAAGCCCAGCAATCCGGCCCCCTTGGGAACCCTCCCCTGGGGGCCACTGCTTGAGCTGCTTGAAGCTCCCTCACTCACCACGATCGTGTCCCACCTGCAGGTCCCAGCTAATGTTGCACCCAACACCTGAATGCCCTTCCCCAAGGAGCTATTGTTGAGGACTCAGTTCAGGTCCCACCTCCTTCAGGAAGCCTTCCTGGACTCTGCCCTCTGCTCCCACCCTGGCAGGTGACCGGCCTCCAGCATCGCACACACCACGCTGTACTGGGCCTCTCTGCTGTACTGCAGGCCTGTGTCCCACCCCTCCAGGCCTGGCCCTGGTTGAGCATGGGGCTGGGGCCTCACTCCATCCTCACAGCCGTCTTGGGAGGGAAGTGAGGCTTGGGGAGGAGGAGAGACCTGCTCCAGGGCCTGGCTGGGGTCACACTGGGGGCGACATTCTCTGCTGCCCTGAGCCTGGCATCTGCTAGGTCCTTCAGCATCTTTCTGACCGTCCTGCCCCCCATGGGGTACGAGCTATAGCCTCTTTCCTGCTGAGTGTGCTAAAGGAACGCTAAGAGCTGCCAGTGGCCCTCTGATGCTGGTGGGGGAGGGAGAGGGTCCCCCTGGCCAGGGACAGCCTGCGGTGACGCCCTGAGAGGTGGCCTGGACCCCAACCCCACCCCGCCCCGCCCCCTTCTGGTAACCTAAGCCCCTCTGCCCTGCTGGCACCTGCTGCTTCTTGGTCCAAAATAACTTGGGTTGTGAGGAGTCCTCACAGAGGCCAAGGGTCCAGGGCAGAGTTGGGTTACGGCCTCAGCACCCAGGCCTTATAAGGCCCCCAGGTCAGGACCACGGCAACTCCTCACATGACTGGGTGGCCTGCTGAGGGGCCCGGAAGACCAAGGCCCAAAGGGACCGCGACTTCACCTCAATCACAAGGCAAGACCAGGGCAAGAGCCAGGCCTCCCAGCTCCTGACCAGAAGCAGCTTTCTCAGTGGTTGGCAACTGGCTAGGGTTCAAGTCCCAACTCTTATCACTCAGCTGTGTGACCTTGGGCAGCTGGGGTCCCCTCTCTGGGTGCAAGCCCCCAAGCCCAGTCCAGCTGCTGCTGGAGGGTCCCAGGTAGGTAGCTGAATGGCACTCAGGAAAGGCCCCACGGGCTGGCTCAGGGGTCCCTCTGAACCCCTGCCCTTTCAGGAGGCTGGGGCAGGGGGCCAAACATCCAGGGGGTTTCCCGTCCCCCCTGCACTCAAAATGACATGCCAGGATAGCTCCTCCCAACACCTAGGCTTACCCTTCCCAGGTCCTGGGGCAGGGAGCCCAGTCACAGCTCTCCTCCCAGGTCCCCAGCTGAGACGGGCCAAGGGCAGGGACCTGGAGCCCCAGGAGTGCCAGCGGGACAAAGAGGTGACTGTCACGGAGGCCAGGAGGGAGAGCAACACACACACACACACACCCATCCCCAGGACACACACAGTGTGGCACAGACATCTAGTGCAGAGCCTGGGGAATACCGCCAGGCAGATACTTACAGATCACAAGCTGGGATACGAACACAGCTACACGAAGCCTGAGGAGACCTCGACACACACAGACACACAATTCCCCCAGGTGCGTGTAGCTTCCCGACTCCCAGCAGGGGCGCCCCCGCCCCAACACACGTGCACAAGCACACACACGGGCACACACTGACCTGGGGGAAGGGTGAGGGTGGACACAGGGGCCAGTGCGTGCCCTCCCTGTCCTCGCCAGCCGCCCGCAAAGGAGACTATTTATAAGGCTGTCAGCGGCGCGCGGCATGCCGGGAGCCGGCGCTCCGTGATGGCAGGGAGGGAGGGAGGGAGAGCGGACCGGGAAGGGAGGGGGCGCTGGACCGGAGCGGAGCCCTGGTGGGAAGCCAGGCCATGCACCCCCAGGTGGCACTGTGCAGCTTCCCAAGGGGTTTTCATTCCTCTGTTACTTCCACTGTACCTGCATCACTCCAGGGGGACCGGACCAGGCTTCTTCGATGACCGCTGGGGAAGCTGACGCCCAGAGAGGAGAGGCTCTTTGCACAAAATCCCACAGCAAATCCATGGCAGAGAGAGAGGCCAGAACCGGGGTGGAGGGGACCAAGGTATGTGTTCTGGGGGCTTTGCTGTCCAGACAAGCCCCCAGCCCCTCCTCAGATCCTGCCCTGAAGTCTCTGGGCCAACAGCCACGCAGAATTCCTCCTCCTCTGTTGAAAGGGGCCTCAAGAGCTTCTCTGGGACTGTAACTCCCCAGAACTCCGAAGATCACCCACATATCCATCTCCCAGCCAGTAGCTGCGTGCATGTGTGCATGCTCAATCGTGTCCAACTCTTTCTAACCCCAGGGACTGTAGCCCGCCAGCCTCCTCTGACCATGGGATTTTCCAGGTAAGAACACTGGAGTGGGCTGCCATTCCCCTCTCCAAGGGATCTTCCTGACCCAGGGATCGAACCTGTGTCTCCTGCTTGGCAGGCAGATTCTTTACCATCTGAGCCTGTGGTAGTGTAGAAGATTATTTAAAAAACAAAAACAGCCCTGCCCCCATGCCGCTGCCAGGCGTTCCCAGTGAGGCCAGCTTGAGGATGTGGGACATTAAGAATGCTGTGGGCACAAATGGGGACTGATAGTCCTGATGCAAAGAACAGCTCCCATTAATGAGGCTCACTGGGCACCAAGTGCTGGGCAGAGCACTGGACTCAGACCACATCTGCTATCCTTAAACACAAAGAAGGAAAATGAGGGTCACAGCTGTAAAAGAGCTTGCCTGGGGTTCCCAGGTAGAGAGCGAAGTATTTACCCAGCATTTTTCATGAGACGGGGACACAGCAATAGTTGCTCAATGAAGTAGCAGAGCAGAGATGAGAGCCTAGGACCACGTAGCTTCAGAACTCATGCACTTGACTGCTAGACCATATCACGACCTTGAAGGCAGCAGCCCCAAATGGTAGAGTGGGTTGAATCTGGAACTTGTCTTGCAGGCACTAAGGAGCCATGGAAGGTGTTTAAGCGAGAGGGTAAGACTCTCAGGAGAGTGAGGCCACCTTAGATGGGTGGCTTCTTTTTAGCAACAACAGCATCCTGGATACCAGGAGGCTTGGGCCTAAGCCCAACACTACCACCTGTGACATCAGACAAGGCTCTTACTCGTTGGGATTTTAGTTTCCCCGTCTGTGGGAGGGGTGAGTCGTGGGTCAGAGAGTCTGCCCTAGAAATTGTTTGAAAGGCCCTCTTGAAAGCTGTAGGTGGTTGTGGGCATGGGCGCAACCTTTGGGGAAGGCAAATTGATGATGTCAATCATCCGTGTGACTCTCTGCTCTTAGGGATCCCACGAGCGGGCACAGAATGTGTACTAGTGCAGACCAACTGATAGGGGGGCAGTGGTACAGACAGTCAGGGTGGGGAGCTGGCAACCGCCCTAGAGTCAGCGAAAGAAGGGAAGCTGGAGGTCTATGTAGCTAGTGGGCAAGAGGAAGAGGCTAAGGGCCCAACTGCATTGATCTTATCCCACCTGAGTGAAAATAATTCTAAACGTGTGTGTGTGGCATAAAATCTAGCCCTATAATTTTTTTTCTCCATTTTAACATCTCTGAAATTGGTTTTGCTTGTTTAATATTTATTTATTAGGCTGTGCCGGGTTTTAGTTGTGGCACCTGGGGTCTTCTATCTTTGCTGCTGCACACAGGGTCTTTAGCTGCTGCATGTGAACTCTGAATTGTGGCAAGAGAGATCTAGTTCCCTGGCCAGGGATCGACCCTGGATGCCCTACATTGGAAGTGTGGAGTCTCAGCCACTGGACCACCAGGGAAGTCATTGAAACAGTTTTGTCTTATAATTGAATCAATGGTATCTGTTTTTTCAACTTTTTTCTTTAATATTTATTTATTTGGCTTTGCTGGGTCTTATTTTCAGCCCATGGGATCTTTGCTCTTTGGCTGTGGCATGCAAACCCTTAGTTGCAACAGGTGGGATCTAGTTCCCTGACCAGGGATCGAACCCCGGCCCCCTGCACTGGGAGCGCAGAGTCTCAGACACGTAACCACCAGGGAAGTCCCTGAAATAGCTCTGTCTTATAATCAAATCAATGGTATCTTAAAGTTGATGAACTAAAGCAAAACAAAGAGAGCAAGGGTGGGCACAGGATCCCCTGAGTGAAGGCGGGACTTGCACTTCTGCCTTAAAGGCTTTGCAACGCGTTTCCTAAATACAACAAGCATCTATAGATGTACCTTGAGGACATTGCTATGCTATGCTAAGTCACTTCAGTCGTGTCCGACTCTGTGCGACCCCATAGATGGCAGCCCACCAGGCTCCCCATCCCTGGGATTCTCCAGGCAAGAATACTGGAGTGGGTTGCCATTTCCTTCTCCAATGCATGAAAGTGAAAAGTGAAAGTGAAGTCGCTCAGTCGTGTCCAACTCTTAGCGACCCCATGGACTGCAGCCTAATAGGCTCCTCCGTCCATGGGATTTTCCAAGCAAGAGTACTGGAGTGGGGTGCCATTGCCTTCTCCGTGAGGACATTAGGCTAAGTGAAATAAGCCAGTCACAAAAAGACAAATATTGTATGATTCTATTTATACAAAGGGTCTCAAGCAGTCAAATTTGTAGAAACAGAAAGTAAGAGCGATGGTTACCAGGGGCGGAGGGGAAGGGGAAATTCAGAGCAGTTGCTCAATAGGTTTAGAGTTTCAGATATGCAAGATGAAAAAGTTCTGGAGTCTGTTTCACAATGGAAAAAAACGCAATGTAAATATACTTAATACTACTAAACTGTGCACTTAAAAAAGGGTAAGTAGTAAATCTTATGTGTTTTTTTTTTTTACCACAATAAAAAAATTTTTGAAATCTTACAGACTGAACAAAAAATATATTAGGCACCTGTTTTCATTATTTCCTTTGCATATGATCTATGGGTTTTCCACCAGTGCTGAGATATTAAAGTTTCAGGATTTTTTTTTTCCCAGCTACAATCTAAAGAAAGAAAAAAAAAAGAGAGAGAGAGAGAGAAGACAGGAGGAAGGGAGGGAAGCAGCAGGGAAGGAGGGAAGGAGAAAAAGGAAGGAAGGGAAGGGAAATGAAAAAGGTACATGGAAGAAAAATCTGGAAGATTAGACTGTCACCAGGGAGTAGAACTGGGTGACCCCCTTGCTTTCTATCTTACAGTGTTTGTATGTTGTGTTAGTAGCTCAGTTGTGTCCAACTCTGCAACATCATGCACCATAGTCTGCCAGGCTCCTGTGTCCGTGGGTTTCTCCAGGCAACAGTACTGAAGTGGGTTGGCATTTCCTTTCTCCAGAGTATCTTCCTGACCCAGAGATCAAACCTGGGCCTCCTGCACTGCAGGCAGATTCTTTACCATCTGAGACACCAGGGAAGCCCATCGTGTTTGTATAGTTCAAGTTATTTTAAAACATAAAAAAATACCTAAAATATAACCATACAGAATGAAACCAATTAAAAAAAAATTTTTTGAAAATACTCTAGCTAAAAAAAAATTCCAGTGAGCCGGCTTCAGGGGACACATCTGAGGCGGCCACTCTTTGAGGTGCACAGCTGGATCCATGCGTCCAGCACATGGGGCTGGGGTGTGGAGCTGCCCCGTGCGGGCCTGGCCAGACAGCAGAGCATCCGCAGGAAGCAGCTGGAGTGGCTGCTTCAAGCAGCGCATGTGAGGTTGGCAGCGAGTGGGAGATGCCCCCTCCCCCAAGGAGGGGTACCCGGGTAAAAGGGTTCACGGGAGGGCCCTGAACCCCCAACTAGGAGGTGGACTTGGTCCTGACCATGGTGGGAAGCCAGTGAAGGTTTCAGAGCAAAGCTGGCCATGATGAGGTGGCTTCAGGAAGCTAAGTTTGGCCAAGAGTGGCCCTGTCTCGGTTGGGTCTATTCTGAGGAGGAAAGAGCACGGGGCGGTTGAGGATTGGACCCCAGGCCTCTTGCTCTCAACATCTTCCATCAAAGTCCTACTTGCTGATTCTGAACTGGGCTATCCCATGGTCCACCCCCAGCAACCAACCCGTCTTGACTCCCTCCTGCTGGCGTCCCCTTTGTGCCACTGGTTGGGAGACAGGAGACCACAGCATTCTGGAAGAAATCCCGCCCCCTGCACCCCCCGAAACCTCTGCCTGCACCCCGATTCCCAGTAGCCTTTACATGGGGCTGGAAGTGTGTCACGTCCCTGTATCCCCTTCCCAGGCGGATCTAGGCTCCCCCCATGTAATGACTTTGCCGGGAGTCCCGTCCCTCAGATACACCCACCATCACCACCATTACTGTCTGGTCACCTCGGGCCCAGACCCCAGGCCTCCCAGCCGCCTCCTCATCCTGCTGCTGTCTGAGCAAGGACGGCCTCTCCAAGCAGGAAGGATGGAGGCTTTGCCCATCAGATTGGCCCTCGCGGCCTTCTGCCACCCTGTCCCTAGTGGTCTCATCTTCCACTGCTCCCTTCTTTGGCCGCCCCACTGCCTACCAAGCAGGGCTGTGGGTTCCCCCGCCAGGCTTCCATTCGGGCCCTTCTTCCCTCCTGACATCCCCTCCCTCATCAATTGCACCTCACACAGCACATGGCCCGTGGCTACCGACTGAGTGAATATATATGTGAACCAAGGCAAAGGCGGGGGCCATTCTCACCACCCGCCAGCTCCGTGGTCCCCATCCCGCTGGCGCGGTGCCCAGGAGAACTCTTTTCCATCCCCGGCAGGCTGCCTGCCCTTGTCTCACAGTCACCCTTTGTTAGGCCTCCGCTCCCAAGGGCATCTTATCTGACTAAACAGGTTGTAATCTCCCAGAGTCACGGACCCCCTACCTCCTGCCAACCTGGAGTAAACAAGCCCTTTTGCTAAGAGGTTGGAGGGATTCACAGCTCACACACCTGGCCAGGGCTGCAGCCCTGCCTGACTCCCTCCTGTTCAGGCTTGCAGGATACTCCTGCTCCCTACCCTGGGCACCCCTGCCCCCAGCCTCCCCACCCTGCTTACAGCCAACCTCTGACCCCACTGCCTGCCTGTCCCTGTCAACCTCCTCCATCCCATCCCCCTTGCTTCCGGGACAGAAATGTCATCCTCTCCTACCCCCTTCTCTTCCTGTGGGACGCTCTTCCCCTCCAAACCTCTGCAGGAACCGTCCTCAGGAAGAGCGTCACCTCCACAGCTGCAGCGCCCTGTGCAGCCCTCACTGCCCTGAGCCTGTCGCAGGCCCCTCACCTCCCTTGATCCTGACCTCCTTGAGAGTAGTGTCTGGTTTCAGCCCAGAGGGAGCTGGGGTTCTGAGAGGGGGAGTGACTTGCTCAAAGTCACACGGGCAGGGGGAGGTCAGACTGGAAGAGCCAGGTGAGCACCCCCAGCCCCCAGGGCCACCAGGTCTCCACCCAGGCTGTAAAATGCATGACTCACAAAGAAGCTGGCCATTCTGCTGGAGTGTGGGCTCCCAGCCTGGAAGGTGTGGGCCCCAAGTACTGGGCCAGAGAGAGAGCTAGAACTCAGACACAGGAAATGGGGCTGGAGTTTAGGTGCGTTTATTTCTGTACAAATCATTACAAAATCAAGTCTAGGGTAGTCGCCGGCCCCCACCCCTTGCCCCAAAGTGCAATGACTCACTGCTGGCCTCCTTCCCCACCTGACCCTGCCCATTCCACAGCCTCCTCCAGGAAGCCCTCCAGTCTCTTCCCTTCAAGACTCCAGAAGAGCTGGGGGGGGGGGGTAAATCCAGCCCACTGAGGCCCAGCAATAAAGTGCCTGATGTAGAGGGAGATGACAGAACTTAGGCGACAGCTCCCAGGCCTCTAGAGCCTTCCCAGGCCCAGGTGGGGGAAGGCCCTTGGACTACTCCAGCAGCTGCAAACGAAGGGGCTTCGGAAAACCTCAGTTGGGCTGGGATCCCCCCTCCTCTCAGCCCCAAAGGCTCCTCCAGCAGGTGGAAAACCTCATGGCTGGATGGCAGAAACAGGGGCCTGGCTCTTAAAGAGCCAGGCTAATGGCAGCTGGGCAGAGGGGCTAAGAAAACAGCTGAAGGTTTGTCCATTCTTTTCAGAGTTCCCTAAAGCCTGAGGAAGTTGCACAAAAATACCCTCAAGTTTCCAGGAGGAGGTGAGGAAGGGAATCCCAGACCCACAGGAAGCTGAGTCCCCCAGCAAGGGGCGGTGGCTGGAGGTGCCCAGTCTTAATGGAGGACAGACCCAAGGTGGTCAGTGGGAGGAGGTGGGAGGGTTCTCAGACTCTACAATTAGAACCTGACACAGGCAGAAGGAGGCCCAGAGACGGGGCAAGGGGTTTGTTCAAGGCCACTCAGGGTAGAGGCAAGACCCAGACACCAGTCTCCCACCCTGGAGAGCCCCCCAACCCCACAAATGCCCCAGCCTGGCCCCCTACCCCCACCCAACCTCTCTCTAGCTCTAGAAAGGGAGGAGGCGGCTTCCTGGGACAGGACCCCACCATCCCCATCAATAGGAAGTGATTTGGGGTCCATCCTGGGGTTCTGAACCAAGGCCTCACGGGAAAGGACGTGACCTTAGCCTCAGATTACTCAAAAATACCCTGATTGACTATGCTCAGACCCTGACTAGACAAAAAATACCCTCAACACCCGATTAACCACACAGAAGCCCAAATCCTTGATTGGCCAAGAGATTCCTCCAGGCCCTGGATGGCTGGAGGCTGTGCCTGCTTCAAGGCCTGACCGTCCAGAAGACACCCTGACCAGCCTTGATTGGCCAGGAGACGGCCCCGGGTCGAGCAGCTGGGCGGAGAGCCACTTCTCCCGTGCCCCTCGTGAGAGCACCACAGGCGGGGTGGCCTAGGTCCAGGAGGGGTGGGAGAAGGTGATTCCGTACAACTGGGCCCAGGACGAGAAGACCCTCTTCTCCGTGATGAAGCGGTGGTGGTTGCCCTTGCGGCTGTTCTCGTTCTGGATGTAGGTGACACACTCGTCTGGCCCCTTGGGCTCATAGTAGTGGTAGGGCATACGCTGCAGGTGGGGCCGCAGGCTGCGGCAGAGCAGAGGGGGCCGTAAGGGCAAGGGGGGCACTGGCGGGATCCTGCCCTTCCCAGCCCCTGACCTGCTGTAGTGCCTCAGTGGGGGAAATCCCCACCCACTCCCTGGGCCTCAGTTTCCCATCTGTGAAATGGGTATAGTGTAGACTAGGTGTCTGACTCTCAAACTTTTTTTTTTTTTAATCTATTTGGCCACATCAGGTCTTAGTTGTGGCAAAAGAGCTTATGTGGACTCTTCCTGGACCAGGGAGTGAACCCCATGTGCCCTGCATTGCAAGGCTGATTCTTTACTACTGAGCCACCAGGGAAGTCCTCAAATTTTTATTTTTTTTAATGCAGTGGAAACTTTTCCTTTTCCCCAGAGGGTGCCAATGTGGGATAGTGGTAAGGACCATGGGCTCTGAAGCCTGACCCCTACCCCTTACTGTTCCTGGGAACTGAGGCCGTTCACAAAACATCCTCCTCTTATCCCTTACGGTCACTATAAGGAGTAAATGAGATGATAAAAAACCATGTTTGGTACACGGTCAGCACTTAGTGAAAAAACAGCTGTCACCTACTGGGCTTTTCACATAGTAATAATAAAAATAGTTATTAATATATAAACTCTGGACTCCGGCTGAGCTTGGGATGGAAGCCCCTGAGGTAGCTCTGAAGAGCCTAGATCTCTGCAGAGCAGTTTGAATACTGTAAAATAGAGGCCCTCAAAGGCACCCCAGCCAAGGTCTCCAGGACCCCCGCTCCACCCTGAGGCCAACAGCTGGACATCGCCCTAGGAGTGCTCACCTGCAGTAGTCCGGGGGCACCATGCCATAGACGTGCACGTGGTCACACAACTCCACCGCAATCACCATGGTGAACCAGCCTGTGCTCAACCATGAGTGGGACTTTTCCCTGGGGGCAGAGAGGTGTCATGATGAAGGGGCGTGGGGGTGGGGCAGGCAGAGAGGAAGGGTCCACCCACCCAGAGTTTCCCAGAACTCCTCCCACTCTGCCCCCTCCTGGGGCTCTCCTTCCGTGTCAGTCACCCCCTGTCCAGCCCTGCTGCGGGAGCGCGGACAAGTCTGAATGGAGATGAGGGGTGGAGGGAGGGCTCCTTTGAGGGGAAGCACAGGAACACGACATGCTGGGAATTAACTCCTGGGGAGCCTGGTCACCCTCGAGCAAGCTGGGAGTGACCCTGACCACAAAACATGGTAGGCGGAAACAGCTGCACACACGCTAGGAGCAAACTCCAAAGGGGAGACTAATCCGCGGAGGTCCTGCCAGGAGTGACGAGTGACAAGTTCAGAGCAAGGCATGGGGCGAGCAACCAAGAACCTCGGGCTGTGCTGCCCACCAGACAGCCACCAGCCACACGCGGGCACGCGTGAGCACTTGACATGTGGTTAAGATGTGCTGTCGGTGTAAAATACACACTTTATTCCTTAGCATGAAAAAAAGAATGTAGAATATGTCACTGACAATTTTTCACACTGTTCACTTGTTGAACTGAAGATATTTAGGGTATATTTGATTGAGGTGGGGGGTTCTTTGAAAAGTTTAAGAAAAAATAACTTCTACAAGACTGACAGAGAGAAAAGACACAAATTAACCAATATCAAGAATAAAAAAGGAGGGTTCATCATAGGCCTTGTAGACATTAAAAGAATAATACAAAAACTGTAAAAAGCAACGTACATGAATTTGATAATTTAGATGAAATGGGCCAATTTCTTGAAACCGCAAACTGCCAAAACTCAAGATGAAATAGATAACCTAAATATCCTATAACTCTTAAAGAATTTAAAAATCTTCTGAAAAAGCACTCTCCAGGACAAGAGTTTCTACCAAACATTGGCAAATTCTACCAAACATTTAAAGAAGAAATAAAGCCAATTCTAGGTTTTAATCTCTTCCAGAAAATAGAAGGAAAACATTTCCCATTTTCACTTTCTGAGACCAGCATTACTCTGATACCAAAATGAGGCAAAGACAGTACAAAATAAACTACAGACCAATATCTCTCATGAACACAGATACAAAAATCTCAACAAAATATTGCAAATCATATCCAGCAACATATAAAAAAAATGACATCCACAACCAAGCAGAGTTTATTCCAGAAATGCAAGACTGATTCAATATATAAAAATCAATCAATATAATCCATCATATTAATAGTCTTAAGAAAAACCATGTGATATCAATTGATGCATAAAAACATTTGATAAATCCAATACCCAGTAATGACTTTAAAAAATGCTTTTAGCAGGACTTCCCTGGCGGTCTAGTGGTTAAGACTCCATTCTCCCAAAACAGGGGGCACAGATTTCATCCCTTGTTGGGAAACCAAGATCTCGCATGCTGCATAGCATGGCTTAAAAAAAAAAAAATCACCAAGAACCAAAACAAACAAAAAAGTCTCAGCAAACCAGTAAGAGAAGGAAACTTCCTCAACCTGATAACCTCTTCAACCCATAGCTTCAAAAACCTACAACCAACACCATATTCAATGATGAAAGACTGAGCACTTTTCCCGTAAGACTGAGACCAAGGCAAGGACGTCCACTCTCACCACTTCTAAAACAATTCAGTGTTATATTGAAAGCACTAGGCAGTGCAATAATGCACGAAAAAGAAATAAGAGGCATACAGATTGGAAACAAAAAATAAAACTGTCCTTATATGCATGTTGTTACATCATGATCATTTGCACAGAAAACCCAAAGAATCTACAAAAGTCTCCTTGAACCAATAAGGAAGTTTAGGAAGATTACTGGATATAAGGTCAACACACAAAAATCAATCATATTTATATAAGCTAGCAATGAATAATAGGAAACCCATCAAAATTCTAATACTATGTACAACAGTTCTAAAAATTTTAAATATTTAGGTATAAATCAAACAAGATGTGTATAGGACCTATATGTTGGACATATCAAGTTGAATAAAAGTGAATTTAATTTCACCTGTTTCTTTTAACTTTTTAAACGTGGCTACTCTAAAATTTTAAATTACCTATGTGGCTCGCATGGTATTTTTATTGGACGGCACTGGCCCAGCTTTTCTAGAGAGATCAGTCAGAGCAGCACATACCAAGGGTGATGTATCCTTAGAAGAGACATGCTGGGAATGGTCAACACGTTCCATGAGGCATGCTATGGGAGGGCTGTCCTAGAAAGATGCTAGGAGTGATGACACAACCTTAGAGCAGAGCATGCTGGGAGTCCCTGTCCTCTGGGAGTACTGCAAGCCCTCCCAGGGAGACGAGGCCAGGCAGAGCATGTTGGAAATGACACAAGCTGAGAGCTGGACGTGAAGCGAACTCCCCTAGGAAACCCAACCAAGAAAAGGTGGCAAGAAGTGACCACACCCTCAGAGCAGTGCATGCTGGGAGCAACAGGCCCTCCAGGTGGAGCGCGCTGAGAGGGAGCACAGGGCTGGCCAGAGGGAGGGGGCAGGAGGTTGGTACCTGTCCTTGCCTGTCTCACTCCGGAAGAGGTCGTCAAACTGGCGCATGCGGCTGAGGGAGATGGCATAGGCCTCCATGTTGGGGAACACCAGGCCTGCCCGCTGGATGACACGCACCAGGCTGCCCTGGGGCTTCTGCATCTTGTTTGGGGGGCCCCAGAAGATGAACACAGTTTCAGGGGTCCGGTTGACAAACTCCTGAGGCCTCCGCAGCACATGGAATACGCTGGAATGGGCCACCACGCGGAAGGTGGTCTTGTTGCCCACATCGGCCGAGTAGCCCGTAGTGGGTGCGTCGTTCATGCGGATTGTGCACTCGGCCCGCTCGATCTCAGGACCCAGCTTGGTGCCCAGCAGGTGGCTGGAGCTGGTGACAATCACACACTGGCCGCACCTGGAGGGCAGCGTCTGAAGGGTTAAGGAAAGCCAACACTGTTATGACCACTTGGTGCCAGACGCTGTGCTCCATACACCCAGGCCTCCAGGAGGCAGGAATTATGATGCCCATTTTAAAGACAGGGAAATTGAGCCGTATTCATTCAACATTCAACAGATATTTATAGCAAGCTTGCTAATGGCCAAGTACAAGAGACAGAGCAATAAACAAGAGACCCCACTCCTGCCTTTAAGAAATTCACAGTTGGGGAGACAGATGGTGAACAAGTAAATGGTAAAATAATGCCAGGTGGTAAGTTATACGTGCTGGGAAGGAAATAAAATAGGGGCAGAGGATCAAGACTGGCAGGAGTGAGGGCTATGCTAGAAAAGTCATCTGAGGGGGCCTCTCTCAGCTAGCACCTGAAGGATGAAAAGAAACCATGCAGGACAGCCATGCTGGGATGTCCCCAAGGTCGCAGAGCAGAGGAGTGCAGGGCCAGGATGTGAACCTAGGTCTACAGGCCATAGAGCCCCAGCTTCACCCTCAGGCCAGCTCTTCAAAGAAGACATCCTCCCCAATGTGTCCATGACATTTCCACATCACCCACAAAAAGGCCATCAACTTGTCAGTAGGAAATGGTGTGGAAGCTTCTTTGAGCCTCTGTTTTCCCATTGGTGAAATAAACAGATTGGAACAAGCTATCTGAAACCTATTTTCTGCCCATGGATTTCCTGTGCACCCTTCAAGGCTAAGTTCAGGTGCCACCTCCTCCAGGCAGCCTTCCTTGAGGCCTTACTCCAAGATCCAGCAACATGTCTCATGTTTAATACCTCAACTGATGGCTTTGCCAGCTTTCCTGAGCTCTACCATCCTGGCCTCCCCTATCAGGCTGGAAACAGCTGCTGGCCAAGCTCTGTCTCATTCCCTTCCACATCACCCACCCTCAAGCAGTTCCACTTTCTCCCAGGGATTCTACCATTTCTCTTTCAAGGATCCTTAGGGTAGAGAAAGTCTCAGTTAGGTGTTAATCTGTCTCTCGTGTCGTGTGTGAGTGCTCAGTCGCTCAGTCATGTCTAACTCTTTGCTACCCTGTGGACTGCAGCCCACTAGGCTCCTCTGTTCATGGAATTCTCCAGGCAAGAATACCAGAGCAGGTTGCTATGCCCTCCCCCAGGGGAATCTTCCCAACCCAAGGATTGAACCCAGGTCTCCTGCATTGCAGACAGATTGTTTTCCACTGAGCCAATGGGGAAGCCCTAAATCTGTCTCTGTGTGCGTGCTCAATCACTTCAGTTGTGTTCAACTCTGCGACCCTATGGACTGCAGCCTGCTCAGCTCCTCTCTCTATGGAATTTCCCAGGCAAGAATACTGAAGTGGGTTGTAATTTCCTCCTTCAGTAGATCTTCCCGACCCAAGGCTTGAACCCACGTTTCCTGCATTGCAGGCAGATTTTTTTTACCACTGAGCAACTGGGGAAGCCCTTAATCTGTCTCTTGTGCTTAGTCACTCAGTTGTGTCTGACTCTTTTCAACCCCATGAACTGTAGCCCACCAGGCTCCTCTGTCCATGGGGATTCTCCAGGCAAGAATACTGGAGTGAGTTGCCATGCTCTCCTCCAGGGAATTTTCCCAACCCAGGGAATCTTCCCAACCCAGGGATCAAACCCAGGTCTCCCACATTGCAGGCAGATTCTTTACCGTCTGAGCCACCAGGGAAGCCCAAGAATACTGGAGTGGGTAACCTATCCCTTCTCCAGGAGATCTTCCTGATCCAAGAATGGAACTGGGGTCTCCTGCTTTGCAGGTGGATTCTTACCAGCTGAGCTACCAGGGAAGCCTCTGTCTCTAAACACATGCTAATGGGCCTTTTTCCAGTGAGGATGAGCTCATGGTCCCAGGTTCTATATGCAAAGACCTCTAGAGATTTAGGAGGGTTAGTGAGAGAAGAGAGAGAGGTAGGCAGGGGCTGGGGGACCTCCTTCTGGAAGGTGGCATCCATGCTGGAGGCCAATAATTTTCTCCCTGACCCCAAAGAAAACACTGGGGCTCAGAGGACTACAAGGTGAGCTCCAGAAATACAACCTTCATGGCTAGCCAAAACAAACAGAAGTCCCAGGAAAGGCTCTGGGCCTCTCCACCCAGCTGTATCTCAGCAGATGTTGGGGCAATACCTGGGCTCCTCCTCTCCCTTGCTGTGTGGCCTTGGGGAAGTAACTTTGCCTCTCTGAGCCTCAATTTTCCCATCTCATCAAGGGAGATAATGCTAAACTCACAGCACTGGTATGAGGATTACTGCTGATCACAGTGCCCAGCACACAGTGGGCAACTGACCACTGGCGGCCATTCTTATTATTGCTTTTGTGTTGTCAAGTACCCTAGAGTCCTGCTCCCAAATCCGATATAGACTCCCCTGCAGAGACTGAGATCTGAAAACCAGACAGACCTTTCCAAAGGGATTCTGATTCAGGAGATTATAGGCTATTAGCACTGAGGGTGGAACCTTGGAGAAAACTGAGGTCCAGAGGACAGGCTGCTTGTCCGAGGTCACATCGCAAACAAGGGGCTGAAGGCACCGGACTCCTGGGGTCCACCCTTTTCTTTAGGAGGGATGGAGGAAGTAGAGAGAAGAGGAGGAGGAGGAGAAGGTAGGAGCAGTGATGGTGGGCAATGGGGAAGGGCAGTCTCCAGGCAGCTCCCAGGGAGTTCCCCAGAGCGGCTGCCCTACCTTGTTGCCAAGAATGGGGATGTATCCGTCAGTGATGCTCCACTTCCTGAGGTTGACAGGCCGGCGTGTCCGGCCCCGCAGGGAGCCATAATGAAAGACCTCATTGGCACTGTTGGAGCTGTAGAGGATGAGGATGGTGATGAGGGCAAAGAGGATCACGAACACTGCTGACCGCTGCTCCTGGAGAGGGGAGAGGCCAGTGAGGGCCCAGCCGTCCGGCAGAGTCCTCACGACCTACCACGCCTGCTAATTCCTGTTCTTTATTCCACCAGTTCAGGTACCACCTCCCCCAGGGAGGCCTCCTCCAACTCCCTGAGCACTGCCCATCACAGGCACCACCTCCCCCAGGAAGGCCTCCTCCAGCTCCCTGAGCACCGGCTATCACAGGACCAATCCCACTGCATTCAGATCCCCCTCAATGGAACCATAAGTTCTGAAGGCTGGGACTGAGTCAGCCTTGATCCCCACCATATCTCAGTTCCCAGGGTGGAGCCCAGAGCACAGAAGGGTGGCTGGATCAGATTGGATGTGGGGGTCGCAAGGATCCCTCCAGCTGCAGCGGGAATGATGCTTGGAGACAGGTGGGACTTTCAAACGAGAGGGACAGTCTTCCCCAAACAGTCTCCACAAATGTTCATCATTCATTTAAACCTGAAGGGAAAGGTTGTGGTCAGGAATCAGGATGCATGGGTAGTCGGTACACCAACTTATGGCAGAAGGCAGGAAATTGATCTCTGAAGCGTTCACTGGGACTTATTGGCCCAGGGTCTGCAAGGCTAGGTGAGGCCCCGGAGTCCTGACTCTTTGTGCTAAGCCCCCTAGGCGGTTATTGAAGTATTGCTTCTCAGTACCAGGTTTTACTCTTTTTTGCCTGCTCTGTGAAAATGGATCTGGGCCCCTTACAAGCTTTTCCTTGCTAGCAAACTTTGTTAGTAGAGGGTGCTAGAGATAGATTTCAGGAGGAAGGAAGTTTGCTGCCAGGTTCTAGGGGCTTTAAGCCTGGTTCTGGGCACTTGCTCCTCCAGGGCACATGGCTTCTCCCAGGGGTCAGTAGCTTTCTCCAGCATCCACCCTCCGGCAGTTTTGAAGCAGAGTGCCCCTGACTCCTACTGTGACCACAGCTTCTCCAGAAGCATGTGACACACTCAACCACCAGCAACACCCACAAAAATTAAGCTTCAGCTTCCTGGAACAGTTCTGCATGATGCTTGACATGCCTCCTGGGAGTTACCTCCTGTGACCAGCCTTCCCTGTAGCCTAGCAGGTGGATTTATGACAACTTTCATGGCACAGCATCACCGTGAGCTCTCTGCCATCCACTGGGCCATAGCTCTTGCCCTCTCCAGGCCAGTAAGGCCTGAGTCTCAGCTCTGACTGCAGGGGCAGCCCCCTTTTTTTTTTTTTTTCCTTTTTCTTTGGCCACATCACAAGGCTTGCAGGCTCTTAGTTCCCTGATCAGGGATCAAACCCTGTCCCCAACAGTAAAAGTACCAATTCCTAACCACTGGACCATTAGAAAATTCCCTCTGAGTGCTCCTTACACCTGTTATTCCTGTATTTTGTAGAGTTCGAATCCTTTGTTACTCCAATGCCCAATTATAGTTAACAATTCTTTACATTAAATTTGCTCTGTTCAAATTAGTGTGGTTTCTCTTTCCGGATTGGACCCAGACACACCCATATCACCCCAATCCCAACCCCCAGGCTCTGCCAAAGCCATAGCTCAGTGGATCCTAGGAAAGGGGTGTACAGGGCCAGGCACACAATAGGTGCTCAGGAAACCATAAATGAATGGATGATGTGGAACCCGGGCACCCTTGGAGTGATGCTCACAACATTATGTCATTTTTGACTCTGACCACTGTCCCCTCTCCCAGACTCCCATTCACCTTCTCTCCCCAACCCCACCCCCTGCACAGAACTCCACAGTCACCTTCTCAGCTAATCCTTGACCACAGATGGACCAGTCAGGCCTAGGAGGACAGAAGTGGACCTGGGCCCAGACAGAGGCAGGAACTTGCCCAGACCACACAGGTCAGTGGCTACAGCAAGGCTTGCACCAGGGTCTCCCACGCATCAGGAGCTTTTCAGCAGGGAAGAGAGACTGGGTGTGAGGCAGGTCCAAAGGCGACCACTTCACGAAGGGAAATAAGAAGCCGAGATGGGGACAAGAAATAAAGAGATGGGGATAAGAAACAAAAGGTAACTTACTTTGTTGTTCTTCATCTCTCTCCGGCGTCTGCTGAGGGGCAGGGGCCAGTGTCCTGCAGGTGGCCCAGGTAGGGGTGTGTGGTCAGACCTGCAAGCCACAGAAAGGATTATGGTCCAGCTGGTCCTAAGCGACACCCTCCCCACTCCCGCCAGCTCTATCCACCCATGACTCCAAGGCTCAGGGCTGTACCCATTTTCCAGATGGAGACACTGAGGCCAAGAAAGGGCAGGAATTGGTCAGCAGTCATACAGCCAGGTGGTGGCAGAGCCCTGCCTCTCTCCCTGCCGTTCTCTCTCCCACTTTGTGCCAAAGGCAGCTTGCAGGCCAAAGGCTGGCTTCCCTGCTAGGGTGGGGGGTTGCTGCTCCTCACCTAGCAGGAGCCCTATTCGTACCTCTACTCTAAACCTTGCCTTATGGTCCCAAAGCCTGGGAATAAAGCAACATTCTTTGTAGGTCCCCAAACTCCTCAACACTCACACCCTTCCAGGTCTTGCATAAACTGGCCCCTCCAACTGGAACACTCTGCACAACCCTGTTCATGCCCACTCATCCTCCCACCTGGGGTGGGCCAGGAATGTCCCCTGCATGCCACCTTCCAACTGAGAGTTCTGATGGCACAGCTGGCCCAGGGCCTCATTCCCATTCTCTGCTGTGCCTCCAGGGCCCTGGGGATGTGCAGGAGGTCCACTGAGTGATTCCATTCTTAACTTGTTTTCCCTTGGTTTTGACTTTGTTCATTATTACATAAGATCTTGGGGGTTAAGGGTTCAGACTCATCTATCCAATGGGCATAATCACAGCTCCACCCTGGTGAGGGGGGAGAGAGTCTCAGGGAACCATACACACTCTGCTCCTCACTCTCCAATAGACGCCCCCCACCCCGCCCCCATCTTCGCAGGACGCAGCTTCTCTGCAGTTTTCAATTTCCCTACCTTTCAAAAGGGAGTCAGTACTTGTGTCCAGCCACCTCCAGCAGATTAGGCCAGAAGACACGGAAAATGAGTGCGCAAAGAAAGAAACTGGGGCCCAGGGGCTCCCCCAGCTCGGTCGAAGCTTCCCTCCAGGGGCCTCCCAGCTCCCGCCACTATCTCTGCCCCCTGACCTAGCAGCTGTTTACTCCTACACCGCTATCAGGCATAGCCAGGCCAAAGGAGGTGTCCCCACTCAGCTTCTGACTGGTTGGGTCCTAACTCCGCCCACCACCCAACCCCGCCTTCTCTCCGCAGGCGCCCCCTCCTCCCTAGCCATGTTTCAGGTTTCACCGCAGCCAGCCTTCAAAGCCACCCCAGTCGGGACTCATGGGGACTCTCACCAGGTCCAGTCCCGCCGGTTGCACAGATCAGGAGACAGGTTCAACAGAAGGAAAGAGCGGCTTGTTGTTAGACTCACAGCCCACTAATGCAAAAGTTATCCAGGATCCCTGGGTAGCCCCCATCCACCCTGAGGCCTCTAGCATTCCAGCTGCTTCTCTGAGCTGAGCCTCCCCTCTCACTACACTTTCCTTCAGATGCCCCAAGCTCCAGACACCCTAGAACACTCCTGTTCCCAGACCCGCCCCCCGACTTTCCCACCTTTGCCTGAGCAGTGCCCTCAGCCAGGACCACTGTTCCCTTGGTCAGCCCCCGTCACAGTCCTGCTCTGAGAAGGCCATGGTCAGTACAGCATCTCAGGTTCAACTGCAAATCCGGGTTCCTCCACTTACTGGCTGAGGGGCCTCGGGCAAGCCATGTGACCTCTCTGAGCCTCAGTTTCCTCATCTGTGAAATGGAATGATAAGAGTAGGTAACTCACAAGATTGTTAGAAGGATTCAAGCAGATGTGGCACGGGAAGCACAGGGATTTGAAAGTGCTTGGTCGGGGCCAGCAGCTGTTAGTTTTATGGTTATTCATTGTTCAAGGCCTGCCTCTTCAGGAGCTTGCCAAACAATTCTCCCCCAAGCCGCTTCTGATGCCTGGCCCAGCAACTTCCCTCTAATATCAATAAATGCTGAGTCCTTGCTAAGCACCACCCACTCACTGAATCTTCCTGGCAATTGTACACAGTAGGGGCTCTCGTCCCCATTTCACAGATGAGGAGACTGAGGTTCACAGATGAGGAGACTGAGGTTCACAGAGGCAAAGTGCCTTGCAGAGCTGTTCAGAATTTGCTGGGAAGTCTTATTTCCAGGCAGCAACCTGGGGCTGAGCCTGACCGGATCTCTCTCAAGGATCCCCCAGAAAAAAAAAAAAAAAAAAAGGATCCCCCAGGGCTGGTACTGACTAGAGGCCACCAGGTGCGTTCCCAGCACCTGATTCAGCAGGGATAGCAGGCCTGCTGGGGAGCCACTTCCTCAGGCCAGGGAGGTGGCAGCCCACAGCCCTAAGCCGGGAGCGTGTACTCAGCCCTGAGGAGGCCCAGTCAGAAGGCTGAAACCGTGGGCTAAGGCTGGGGGCCACACCCTGCCCTCTGTTTGGGGGGTTTCGCTTTGCCCAGCTCGAGGATTCCTCCTACACGGTCGGGACGACCCCACGAGTCGCGTGGGAGGAGAGCTCCCGGGAGAAGGGGGAGGGGGCTCCTAATTCCAAATGGGGGACGCCGAAACGGTGGGTGCATCTGGTAGGGGGCGACGAGTTCTCTGCATCCCGCTTGCGCTGACCCCCCACCCTACGAACTCCAGCACTCCGGCGGGTAAGGAGCTCTAGCCTCAGCTGGGAAGAAGGCAGGCAGGCAGGACGGCGGCAGGGTCCCCTAGCTCGAATGGGGTGTCAGCGGCGGGAGGCCCCGCGAACCCCGCGACAGCCCTTGGGCGCGAGGACCGGGATCTTCAGGCGAGACTGCCAAGAGACAGTGGGTCTAGGGGAGCCCCCTGTGGCCCCCACATCAACCTCCATCACCAGCGGCTCCCAACCCCACCCCCACCAGGGGTGCAGGCGGCGCCCCCTCCCGCAGCCCGCCCCCGCGCGGGGCCTGCTCACCTCCCCCGGGGAGCGGTGGCTCCCCGCGGCCCCCGAGCCCCCTCACATGGCGCCGGGAGCCGAGAGCCGGGGTCCGCGATGCTCTGGCCGCCCAGGCCCCGCCGCAGCCCCGGCCCGCCGGGTCCTAGCGCCGCCGCTCCCCGATCTCCGGCCCAGGCCTGGTAGGCGGGCGGAGCCTCGAGGGGCCGCGGGTGGCTCCGCCCCGGGGCGGTGCAGACGGGGATGGGTGAGGGGCAGGCGACCCCCCCGCACGGGGCACCCAGGCTCATTGCTCACGCCTCTAAGCAGCCTGTAGTGACAAGGACAGTAACAGCCTTCCGAAGAACCTCTTCTGTGGGTCAGACCCACACCCACTTCACTTTACTGTCCCCACGGCCGGGATGGGGCAACTGAGTCATAGAGCACCCTGCCCTTGGAATCAATTGAGTTTCTCCCTGGGCATCCCTACCTCGGGCCTCCAGAGCCCTGCACCCAGTAATCACCCTGGGTGAACGCAGGGGTCCACTGTCCAAGTTCAGCGCTGCTAGCTGTGTGGCCTTGGCACTCGACTTGCCGCTTCCCCTGCTTTCGAAAAATGGGGCGAACAAGCTCCGGCGGTGTTGTTAAGGATTAAAAAACGTTACATTACTTCTTATAATTATCATGGTATTCATTACATCAATTTTTGTGATAGTGAAAAATAAGAAGGCTGGACGCCTGGTTAAATGAACAAAGGCACAGCCCTGCTAAATGAATGATTCAGATCAATATACACCGACAGGAAGAGATGTCCAGGATGTTCACGGGAATATGTCATAAGTGAAGAAAGCAAGTGTTAAAAATGCATCTCTATACTACTTTGGAAAACGAAGTTGGAAAATTTTGCACCCTGCTCCTAGATATATTGGAGAAGGAAATGGCAACCCACTCCAGTCTTCTTGCCTGGAGAATCCCATGGACAGAGGAACCTGACGGGCTACAGTCCATGGGGTCGCAAGAGTTGGGCACGACTGAGCAACTAAACCACCACCACCTAGATATATACCCTGGAGAAAGTCTTGCAACTGCAGGTAATGAAGTTCAGAGCAGCAGTGCTTGAAACCAAACTGGAAATAGTTCATATAGCTATCAAGGAGAATGGAATCTTTTTACATTATGATACATTCACATGGTGAAATACTGTAGAGCAGGGGGAAATGGCATGGATGGATCTTACAGACAGGAGTGAAAAAGCCAAGTTCTGGAAGACAAATGGGACTACACAATATACTGTTAAAGCGCACAGCAGGCAGTAGGCCGCCTCTCACAGGACAGGCGACAGCTTTGCTTATCAGAGTGATTAAAGTTTTAAAAGCAAAAATCAAGAACACAGCAGTCTTGTGTGTTGGGAGATGGGTGTGGAGAAGGGAAAAAAGGCAGGGGTGTGCAAGTTATAGTATCAAAGTCTGGTCTTTTAGTGGGATATGAATTCAAGAAGTTCATTATATTGTTTTATTATTCACAAGTATAACTCATGCCGTCATTCAGGTATATTTTAAAAGGTGAAAAAAAAAGAATATAAATGAAAATAGAGATGTTTTTGTCTATCACAGTGATTGAAGGGTCAATAGTGGTTATTTCTGGAATGATAAGATTATGGGCTGATGTCTTCTTTTGGCTTCACTGTATTTTCCAAATTTTTTAGGATAACGGTCACATTGTGTTTTTTATATTTTAAAATTAATTTTTAATATAAAAAATGAACTGCATATATAGCATAATTCCTTTTTTTATCCAACCATCTATGCACGTGGTTTTGTAAGCGTACACAAACTGCTTCGGGAAGAATCCATGAAGGGACTACAGGCAGTAGTTAACCCTGGAGAGTGGATGTGAGGAGAGTGGACGTGGGGAGAGTGGACTGGGTGCTATTTTCACCTTTTGCTTTATAAATTTCCAAGTGGTATCCATTGGACTAATTTAGGACATTAATACCACTTTTAACTTGTTTTTAATTAAAACAAGTTAATGGGCCCCCAAGGTCCAGCCTCCAGGCTGTAGAGACACTGCCCTCCAGGCACTGGGGGCAGTACAAATGGCTGTGGGCACAGGCAAGGCTTCCTGCCCCTCTGGTGTCCTGCTCCATCCGCTTCCTGAGCCTCGGCCCCACCCTCACCCCAGCCCTCCTCAGTGCCTGACCTGCCCTGCTGGCCAGAAAACCACGGAGCAGGGGGCAGGGCGCCTGATGACCAGGACTGCTGGGAGCTCACAGAAGGGGAATCTCTTGCTTGAGGTCACAGGCAGGTTAGAGGCCAGCCCTTCTCCCAGCCCCGGCCAATGACCGGGACTCTGGAAATAAAAGGGTGCTGCAGCCGAGCTCCAGGACCAAATCTGGGGCTGGAGCTCCCCCGTCAGGCCTGCCGTGTCCCTGGGGCCAGGCTTACTCCAGGAGGCTCTGCTCTAGGGCTAGCTTCCCTTTCCAGAGCCCCCAAGAAGAGTAACAACCACTTCAATAATAATAACAAGGACACGGAAGCCTACACAGCTCCCTGTGGGTCAGGGGTTTCTCCTGTGTTATTAATAACAAGCACTATGCGAACATACCTCGCTGAATCCTTAGCACAATCTATAACGTGGACACTGCTGTTACTCCTGCTTCCCAGAGGGAGAAAGTGAGGCTCCAAGAGTACACAGGTGTTCCAGCTGGGATTGCCCCAGGACTGTACGCTAAATCGTCACAAGCCTTTCTGCCCACAAGTGTTTCCCCAGTGGCTCAGCTGTAAAGAATTCGCTGGCAATGCAGGAGATGCAGGTTTGATCCCTGGGTCAGGAAGATCCCTTGGAGAAGGAAATAGCAACCCACTGCAGTATTCTTGCCTGGGAAATCCCACGGACAGAGGAGATTGGCGGGCTGCAGTCCACGGGTTGCAAAGAGTTGAACATGACTGAGTGACTGAGCATTTCTGCCGCTAAAGCCCCAAGCCTGCTCTGCACACGTGCCAGGATCTTCATGTCTGAGAAGCTGTGGCCAGTCCTGGTGCTACTCCCTGACCCTGCCCACAGCTGGGCAGCCCATGCCCTCTGGAGTCGTCCCCCTGCCCCCACCACAGTCTGATGGCAGTAGCCTCTGCTTCAGCCCTTCCTGCCCCAGGGTGGGGATCCTGGTTGTGTGTCACCCTCAGGCCCTTCTCACCCCTTAGCAATCTTTGCACTGTTAGGATTTTTTTCCCCACCATGGGATACTGGAAAAAGCCTTCACAGGCCTCTGGGCAGTGGGTCTGGAACTAAGAAGTCCCTGGTCATTTGCAGACAGAGGCTGGAGCCATCAGAATGGCCCAGGTGACACTGGACCTGGGTGCCCACCAGTACCTAGAAGAACCCAGGCTCCTTTCCTCACCTGGGCTAACTGTGTGAGTGTGCGTTCCTGCCTGACCCCAAGTTCCTTCTGAGAAGAGGCTACGTGAGATACCTCCAGGCTATGAGACTCACCCAGCTTCCCTTGGTTTCTAGGAGGAAGCATTGGGTCCCCAGCAGGCCCACAGAGGAGACAAAAGAGACTGGGTGTGATGTGAAAATAGGGGCCCAGAGTGGCTGCCCACCAAGGTGACCCCCACCACATCCCTCAGGCTCCCACTCCCCCTGACTCACCTCCGGGAAACTGCAGGAACTGCAGTGGCAGAGAAGGGGGTCCAGAGAACGTCAGCAGGCCCAGAACCAATCTCCAGTCATCTTCGTCTGCCTGGAGGAACTGGCTGGCGGATCGCAGCTGCCAGGTTACCACTCCAGAAAGACATTTGGGTCAACAAAGCAATAAACCTCTAACCCACCCAAGGGCAGGGCCAAGACAAAGGGCCTTGGTGTACACTGGACACCAAGGGTTGGGCCTGCGTTTCCCGAGTAATGGAACAGGAAGGGGAGGCAACCTCCTGGGACTGGCTGGAGTTGTAGTCTGATCAAACCCAGCAGACCCTGGGCCTGGGAGACGGAGGGTGATGCTATGAGCAGACACGGCTGATGGTGGTGGGAGGTCTTTCTGCCCATCCCTCACCACCAGGGCAGGCAGGGCTGGGTGAGCAAAGGAGACCCCACTGAAAATGATGACACCCCACTTCATGGGTGCCATCTCTCTCCCGTGAGTTGTATGACTACTCCCTGTGCCTACCCCTGTGCCTTTTACAGGTGAGGAAACTGAGGCCAGGAGGGAGGCACTAACTTACCAGGGTCCTGCAGCAGGAAGTAGAGCCAGAATTAAGCCAAGTCTGACTCCAGAGTCCTCTCTCTGAGCCTGGAAGTTCTCCCACCAACCCCCGCCCCCATCTGCGAGGTCACATTGCCCCCTACCTCTGCCCAACACCAGCTTAGAAACACTCACCACTGCCAAGCCAGCAGTTGTGGCTTGGCCGCCAGCCTGCTGCCTCCCACAGCATGGCTCCCTGCCTCCCCATCTCAGGGCTCTCCTCCCATGCCTGCAGAGACTTCTGGGGCCACCGGGCCCTGGGTAAGGGGAGACAGGGCACAAAAGGCCTGTGGGCCAAATGCCAGGTCTCCAGACTCTCCTGACAAGGTTAGGCGTGGGAGGGGAACGTTCCGGCTACACGTGATTGGTAGGTCCAGTGCCAAATGAAAAGGTGTAGCCCCTTGTTAATTAAAAAAAAAAAAGTGTCAAGTGGAAACTGCAGAACATTAAGCCTGGTGCCCGAGGTAACTGCACAGGTCACCCAACAATGAACTGGCTGAGCCCTGGAGCTGCAAGCTAGAACCCAAGGGCTCCATCCCAGCTGAGACCTTGGGGTCCTGGCCCACCATTAGTCTCCTGGTCTCCAGAAATGGGGAAAAGGGAGGAAGTTAGGAAGAAGGGAGGGGGAGTGAAGCCCTCTTTCCAACCACCGGGTGCAGGGGGCCCAGACACTCAGCTGCAGCTGTCAGACCTGGGATTGCATCCTGGCTCAACCCGGTGGCTTCATGTCATCTGTGAACTGGGTTAATTCTAACCCCACCCCAGGGTGGCTGCACACCGTCCATCCCCTGTTCGATGGTGGGTCTGCTTTTCCACTTTACCGGTGACCGAACTGCTACTCAGAGAAGAAAGGCCCCTGGCCTGCCCCCCGCTTTCCTTTCTGGTAGTGCAACGAACTCCAGAGTTAACTGGGAATTGAACTGGCCAGGCCCTTGGAATCTGACCCTGAACCAGGAAGGAAACGTGATGTGGGGGAATTTCCTCCCACCCTGACTCCTCTCCCAGTGCAGGGTGGGAATCCCATGGAAGGCATTTCCTGGGCTATGTGCTGCCATGGGCCACACACCCTGAGCTGGTGGGGAAGAAGATAGGCTCTTGAGGAAGAAACAGGCAGGCAGATTAGATGGCCAGAGGCCAGCTGGCTGGAGGTCTCCCCTCAAGGCAACAGATCATGGGATTGTGGTGAGCAGAGAAGCTCCAGTCCCCACCCTCAGACACATGACAATAGCCGGGACAGGCTTCCAGAAAACACATTTACCCGTACGCTCCAGAGGTGGCCCTGGCAGTCACAGTTCAAAGGCCCCCCACTTCACCCAACGAACCCCAAGCTCTAGGCTGCCCCGCTGAGGGAAACCAGCCTGGGAAGTGTGGCACCAAAGGCAGGTGGAGAGGGAGTGCAGAGAGGAAGGACCAGGGCTGGTGCTCGGTTGAAATTCATAGTGCTGGTGACTGGGGGCCACCAGCCCCCAGGGCGAAGGCCACTGGACAGACTCAGAGGTGGGAAGAACTTGAAAACGAAGACTCAGATTACTCAGGGAGCAGGGGCGGGGAGGAGGCTGCAAAGGTCACCAGAGGCCTCCTCCTCTCTCCCCAAGTCTAGAAGCCCGACATGGCTCCAAGTGTTCCCAAGGGTATGGCTGGAAGGGAACTCAGGTCCGCTCGGCATGTGGCAGGAGGCAGGATCCATAAATTAAGTGCTTTTGGCGGAGTGTGGCTGCAACAGAGGCCTGGTGATGGCGCTGTGGCGATGGGGCCACTGCGTCCTCCAGGATGGGTGGGCAAAGACGATAGGCCTCTTCTTGGCCCAGCGAGAGAACACAGCCTTCTCGGTGATGAAGCGGTGGGCACTGCGGGGCGCCCGCTCATGTGCCAGGTACATCTGACACTCGTCCAGCCGGCCCTTCTCGAAGTAGTGGTAAGGCACTGAGGGGTGATGCTCTTCCCTGTGGGTGGGGAAGAGGGACAGGTGTGAGGCAGCCCACCTGGTCTGCCTCCCACCAGACCCTGCCACCTGCCAGGACCATCCCTCCCCCAGCCCTACGGACCACAGAGTCCCACAGGCCTGGTCCCAAGGGAGGCCAGGACAGATAAAGGAGGAACAGGGCAGCCCCCGAGGATTCTAAAGGCTGAGGGTTCAAGCCCTGGCTGTACCTCTTGTGAGCTGGTTGACTCTAGGCCAAGACAAACACCCTGAGCCTCAATAACCCATCTGTAAAATGGGATGGTGACCTCTACTTTCTTGGCTGAAAGTGAAAGTGAAGTGGCTCAGTCGTGTCTGACTCTTTGTGACCCCATGGACTGTAGCCTACCAGGCTCCTCCATCCATGGAATTTTCCAGGCAAGAGTACTGGAGTGGGTTGCCATTTCCTTCTCCAGGGGATCTTCCTGACCCAGTGATCAAACCTGGGTCATCCCACATTGCAGGCAGATGCTTTACCGTCTGAGCCACCAGGGAAGCTAAAATCACAGGTCAAAAATTGCAAAGTGCCTGGTGCCGGGCTCATGGTTGAGGGACCCCTGGTTCCCCGCAGCATGTAACTGCCAGGCCTGCATACCCACCTACTCACAGGCAGTCTAGCCAGGCGTCCTGGTAGAGAGGGGCTACTTTCATCTTGCCCACGTGCTCAGCAAAGAAGTTCCCAAAAAAAACAGAGGATGAAAACATGGGGCCCCTTCAGTTCAGTGATGGGAGCTATGACAGTGTTGAACTAGAACAACATCACAAGTCAAAGCTTAGGCGTAACAGCTGATCACAGACACGCACAGCAGCCCTTAGGCTGGGGTGAGGACTTCGGTAGATCACTCTCGCTAAACCTTCCCACAAGCTTCTGAGGACAGTGTGGTCATTTGCTCTCTTTGACCTGACAAAATGGTTGCCCTGGGAGGTGGCGGCTGGGCCCAACGCCACTTGGGCAGAGAGGAGGTGGGAACCCAGCCTGTTCTACAGGTTGGGCTCCTTCCCACCGGGTACCAGGCCCAAGGGCTGTCTGTGCCTTGGCTACTCACGCGGAAGCCCACACACCCTCAGCGTAGGGCCCAAACATGGTGTCCCCCCCCCACCTGGCTCCTGGCTGGCCTGACCTGCAGTAGCTGTCGCTGACCATCCCGTAGACCACGATCTCCTCACACAGCTCCAGGGCGAGAATCATAGTGAACCAGCCGGTGCTGAGGAAGGACCCGGACTGCCTCCTGGCCGGGGGAGGGACGCACAGTCAGCTGGCCACGTCCCCCAGCTCAACTTGGAAGGAAGGTGGCCCCAGCCTCAGCTGGCTCACCGCACAGCACTGGTTCCCCTCCCAGTCAAGGGCTTCTCACCTCAGCCCCCACAGAGAGGCTCTGTGGGAGCACTGGGGAGCCGGAAGATCCGGCCCAAGGCCAGCAGTGGGCAAGAGGTGAGCGTGGGTGCCAACCCAGGTCTGTGCGTCTTCTACCCATCCACACAGAACTTGAGCAAACCACGCCCCCAACAATGATGATGCATCAGCCCTGGTCACACCCTCTCCACATCTCAGGGACCAAGCTTGCAGAGACAGCAGAAAGCAGCAGAAACACAGCCATTGAAAGCGGGGAAGAGGGTTGTCTAGAGTCAAGCAGTCTTCAACTTGAACCCTGAATCTGCTCCAGGGCATCCGATTTGCTTATGAACCTCTCTGAGCCTCAGTGACCCATGGGTGACATGGGGATAACTATAATTGGTGATAGAAAGGGAACAAGGTTGGCCCAACTCCTCCCTCAAGCCCCAGCCCCCAACTCAGAGCATGGGACCCTGGAGCTGGACCTGGCTTCGCCTCTCTCCAAAAGCACCAGTACTGATTACTTTCCCAGTCGATGGCCATTCATCTCGGGCTCTACTGAAGGGCTGTGGGGTGGTTCAGCCATTCAAACCTAACACCTCCCAAGCCCTGAGCTGGCCATGAAGCAGCCCCACCCAGCACTACCATTCTCAAGGAAGTGGGCAGCTGGAAGAGACCTGCTGAGAAGACAAGGAAACAAAAGAATGGGATGAAGGATGTCAGGTAGGAGGTGTCCCTTCAGATGGGGCCAAGGAGAAACTCCATCCGTATTGAACGCAAGGGAGGATCTGGGGGAGGAACGGCATGTGCAAAGGCCTGCAGGTGAGAGCAGTGTGGGTGTCCACGGCCAGTGCGGCTGGAGCAGGGTAAGCGACGGACGATGAGGCCACAGAAGCAGGCAGGGGCAGACCATGCAAGGGCACGAAGGCCAGGGCAGGGGAGGAGGTGGGAGTCTGGACTTTATTTTCCATGTGATGCGAAGCTGCTGTAGGGTGAGGCCAGGTGACTGGTGGGAGAGATCAGACTGCAGGGGGTGCTGCGAATGCAGGGGAGTGTGGGGACTTCCCTGTGGTCCAGTGGCTAAGACTCTGCGCTCTCAGTGCAGAGGGCCCAGGTTCGATCCCTGGTCAGGAAACTAGAGCCCGCATTCTGCAGCTAAGAGTCTGCATGCCACAACTAAAGACCTGGCATGCCACAACAAAGATCCCGTGTGCTGCAACTAAGACCAGGCACAGTCAAATAAATAAAAAAATAAAAATATTACCAAAAAAACAGAGAAGGATGGTGGCTTTGGTCAAGGAGGTACCCGTGGGCAAGGAAGGAGATTCGAGAGCCCATCCTATGTGGCAGGTGATGAAACAAGAGGAGTCAAGGGCAAAGTCAAGTGTTTGACTAAAAAACTGGAGGTTGGTGGCTGTATTTTCTGAGCTAGGGAGGTGGGGGAGAAGCCAGTGTGCAGAGGAGGAAGCCAGTGTGCAGAGGAAGAAGCCATAGGAGTTCAAGTGCTCTTTTGGGTGTTGGATAAAATGAGATCTTGAAGGCAAGAGTACTTAGCTCAGTACCTGGTGCACAAAAAAGGCTGTTAGAACTGCCACTGTTACCTTCATTTTCTGGAAGGGACATCAGAAACCAATTCAGGTCTCAGAGCATCCCCTCCAAAGAGAAGAACTCCCTGCCATGGCCCCACACCGGTCACCACCACCACCAACAACCCACCGCCCCGCCACAGTGTATACTGGTGAGGCCGAACGCCCTTCACCGCCGTGTGGAACATCTATATGATCATTCGATGATGACAGTCTCTCTGATTCCTGTCCCCATCAGAGGGCAGGACCACACCTGCTTCTGTCACTGCTGAGCCCCAGTGCCAGACAGAGCAGACCCTCAGTGGACCAGAGGCTCCTGGAGAAGGCAGGCCCCCAGCTGCCAGGGAGATCCCCAGCAGGCCAGCCCCCCGGCTCACGCTCACCGGTTCTTGCCCGTCTCGTCCTGGAAGACCTGGTCGCAGTAGGCCATCATGCGCTCGGTGAATGTGTACACCTGCAGGCCGGGGTACATCCTGGTGAGCTGCAGCAGCGCCCGGTAGGTGCGGCCACCCAGCGCCGGGTCCATGTGCTTCCCCTGGCCCCACACCACATAGAGTGTGTCCCGGGCCTGCTGGAAATAGTGGGAGTAGTTTCGCAGCAGCAGAGGCACGCTCGTGTGGGAGATGACCCGCAGGGTGCTCCGCTGGCCCACGTCTGCCTCGAAGCCCACGGTGGGCGCCTGGTTCATGCGCAGTACGCACTCAGCGCTGTCAATCTCGGCGCCCAGGCCCGAGCCCAGCATCTGGCCTGAGCTGGACACCACTGCGCAGCTGCGGCACAGCTCTCGGACCAGAGGCTGCAGGGGGAGGTAGAGAGAAAGAAAGGAAGTCCTGGGCACGTAGCTTCCACCCTGCCTTCTCCTCCACCCAGGAATACCCCTGACCACCTGTATCAGCTCCAAGGACTTCATCAACCCTTTTTGCAGATGAGGAAACAGAGGCTAGGCAGTTGGAATGACTTTCTAAAGGTCATACCAGTAACACGTGGCAGAGCTGAGAGTCTATGCTCAAGGCCCCTGCTTCCCCATCAGCCACATTTCTGGCCCTGGTTTCTGTTGCTAAGGCCCTATGAGGCCCTACATTGCACTTTCTTGTTAGGGTTATATAAGTCAATATTTACAAAGTACTCAGAGCAGTTCCTGGCACAGACTAGGAGTCAGTTATATGTTCGTTAGGTAAATATGAACCTCAGCTCTTCAGAATTTCTTTTAGGTCACTTCTTCCTCTGCCCAAGTCCCATTTTCCTTGTTCCAGTTTATAAGTAAAAGCCCATCACAACATTGGGAACCTCTGGTTCTGAGCCTGAATCCTGGCTCCGCCCCATCCTAGCTGTGTGTGCTTAAGGCAAGTTACTTTGTCTCTCTGAGCCTCAATTTCCTTATCTATAAAAAGGGGATGAAAATAGCATCTGCTTGATCAGGTTTTAAGGATTCAATTCAAAATGCCTAGAGAGTGATCAGCACAGACTCAGGGCATGTAAGCTGCCCTCCTACCCCACCTCATCATCTCATAAGAGGCAGGAGCCAATCCAACAAGTCTGTACACTGTCACTGGAGGTGAGGGCTCCCAGAGACAAGACTTGCTGCCCACCCCAGGCCTCCATGCCCCTTTGGGAACACAGGTTTATGGAGGCCTGTAAAGCATATGGGAATAGTCAATCTAGTCGATAAAAGACACACAGTTGTAGCCCACTCAGGGACAGTTTATGTCTGACACAGTGTTGATTTAAGGACTCGTAGCCCCATTTTCCATGCCCTGGCAATAAAGAACAAGACTTCCTTATTCTGCCCTCAGTTTAAGCCTGAGCTGACAATTGTGGTCTGTTCAGATCCAAAGTCACCATCAGCCCCAGAAGGCGTTCTGCTTGTCCTGTTTTGCAGGATCTTTAAGACAGTGAATCCTTTACAGAAATCAGCCCTTTCGACATTCTAAGATTTTCTGCCCTGTTAACAAACTCAGAGGATCTGGCCATCCTGGGGCCACGTCCTCATGAGCTCTGAGCATCTGAAATGAACACTAGCTGTGACCACGGAAGCTGGGACGGCGTCTACCCAGCCTACCTCGCCGCTTGTCCCTCTTGGCCAAACCCGGTGGCACTTGAGTTTGTCCCTCCCAACTCAGCTGTTTTTGCATCTTGATCAAAGATTTATACAGCACCCATTCTAAACACTGTCCATGAATCACGCAGTTGGACCTGCAGAGCCACCCTACCAAGGTAGGAACCACAATGATTGCCTTTTACAGATAAGGCAACTGCAACTCAGAGGGATGAAGACCTGAAATAGATCTCCAACGCAAGGTCCCTGAGCCCTCCTCCCTCTGACCAACACTCGGAGAGCTGGCAGACTCCGAGCTCGGACCTTCCTGCACTGGGTGTCGTTGGCAGATGCCTTTGAGAAGAAACCTACCAGCTGGGGCTGCTGAAATCAGGGTGAGCGGTGTAAAGCGTTCTGAACCTCACCTGGCAAAACAAGCATGGGGAGGTGCACGCCATGGGGCAGGGGCCTCAGCTGCCTTGTCACCCTTGGGCTCCACTGTCCCTGTCTCCTGTAGAGGGACAGCTCTGGGGCAGATCTGTATCCCCAGCAGGTATCAGCACAAGGCAGAGCACATCTAAGGCACCAAATACACACTTGCTAAACAGATGGGTTGTGCGTGGATAGTTTTTAATAAATTTAAAGCTGCATGTACCACCACGATGTGATGCGGTCTGGCTTCCAGGATGGACCAGGAGTTCCAGGTGGCCACCCTGCCTAACTCATCTTTTTTATCCCCAGTGCCCAGCTGAGAGCAGTCAGGCAATGTTCGTTGAATTAAAAAAAAAAAAAAAAAAGACATTTAGGAACACCCTGGTGGTCCAGTAGTCAGGACTCAGCGCTTTCACTGCTGTGGCCTGGATTCAAGCCCTAATCGGGGAACCAAGACCCTGCAAGCCATGCAGTGCAGCCACAATTGAAAAAAAAAAAATTTCCTCCTAGAATTTGAAGCTCAGAGAGGTAAAGGGACTGGTCAGCTTTAGCAGAGGAGCCAAGTCCAGGATCCAGGCTGGCCTGACATGAGCCCAGTTCTCACAGTCCCCAGAGAGTCGGGGAGCACCCTGGCTGGGCCTACCCCCCACCCCCCGACACGCTGCCCAGCAAACTCACCTTCCCATCTGGCACGCTGCTGTAGCCACTGAAGTGCAGAGGCCCTGGCACGGTGGGCCTGGACTTGATAGAGAGGTGGGGGTCCAGGCAGGGGGCTGGGCAGAAGGGCAGGCAGGCCCAGTAGCACAGCAGGATGTAGACAGCCGAGAAGCCCACAGAGCAGAGGACGATGAGCAGGAGCCGACACTGGGGGAGACAGCAGTCGTGGGGTGTGAGTGGGGGGTGGGGGGGCAGTGTCGCTGGAGCTCCTAGAAGCTGCCTCTGGGATCCCCAGCCTCATGGGTCCAAATCCCAGCTCAGTAGTTCCCAGCACATCAGCAGAGGCCACAGTCTCTGTTAGTCAGGCCTGCCTCTGGGCTGTCAGCTTCGGAGCACGTGCATGACTGAGATAAGCCCTATTATCCCAATATTCTAGATAAGGAAACCAATTTGGGGTGAAAATGCGTAAGTAACTCAAGGCCACACAGTAAGAAAGCAGCAGGGTGGGGTCTCCAAATCAGAAACTGTCCTCTCAACCAGAAAGCTGAGGTGCCCTGTGCAGCCTTGGGTATAACTGTCTACGTCTCTGGGCCTGCTTCCTCTATGAAACTGATACTACCCAAGGTGGGAACTCACTCTGAGGACAGCGGCCAAAGGGCTACCATAAAGTGCTGTGCACATGAGGACAGGCATGGCCCAGCAGAAGGGCCACCAGTTCCCTTCAGATCTCAGGCTCAGGCTGTCCCGCACACCCAGAGCCGTCCCCTCCCCCAGCCGATAATCATGACCTGGGTCAGCAGACCCCGTGAGTAAAGAGACAGTAGAAGGGGATATTGGGAAGTGTCACTCAGCAAATGGTTTCAAGAACTGAGAGCTGCAGCCTTGAGGCTCCCTCCTCCAGAAACCACGTCCCCAGAGGCCACGTGAACCAGGAAGCCCTCCTGGCCCCCTGCCCGGCTGGCGGATGTAGTGAGTACCTCCACCGAGCCTTCAAGGAGGGGCTGCCTGGTGGGGGGACAGAACCCTGGCCTGCCATTGTGTGCTGGGCCACCTTGGTCACCACTTGTATCTCTCTGGGCTCTAACCGGTCTCCCAGCCTGCCTAAGACACAGGTCCCTCTGCCTCAGGAACCAACTGGCAGCTGGCTGGGGCTCTCTGAAAATCAGAGGTGAAAAAGTAGCCCCCACCAGTCCCCTCCTTGGGCATATCCTGCCAGAGGCCCTCCCTTTTCTGCCCACAAGCCACTTCAGCTCCTAAAAATAAATCTCTGTGAGACCAGCTGTGCGTAGGAGGGGGTTCAGCCCCTGAGGCCTGAAGCTATGCTTGGCACCTGGTTCCCTGCCCGCAGGGACCCAGAGACCTTGATTCAGGCAGCCATGGCTGACTTCCCACAACATTCAAGGCTCTCGCCAGGGGCTCCTGAATAAACTCAAGACTCCGCTAAACTGAACTTTCACAACATACCCTGCTCCCAGGTAGATGCCTCACCTGGGTGACCCCTGGATGCTCACAGGAGGCAGTACTATTATCTCCATTATACATAGAAGAGGAGCAAAGTACTGAAACCAGAGAGGGAATGCCACTTGCCTGGGGCCACACAGCCTGCCAGATCAGGGCTGGACTTTGAGGCTGGTCTCCCCGTCCCCTTCAGCTCAGGAGCAGTGGAATCAGAAGTGACAGTCAGCTCTGGGGTGGGGGGAGAGGCTACTGGGCCGGAAGCCACCTCCCCTGTGAGCCTTCCTCCTCCTGCCACTTACCGGAGCCTTCATGTTGTCACTGCCGCTCAGTAGCCGGTGGCTGCTGCCTCCAGGGATCAGGCTGGGAAGGGATGGGAGCCAGGGACCTGCCAAGACCCAGACACTCAGAGCTGGGTCCCAGGCTTCGGAGGAAACTGCCCAGGGATACCGAGGCAGGGGAGGGTACAGGCCTGGGTCAGGGAAGACGGCTTCTGGGAATCACACGCCCTTAAGTTCGCAAACACGGGGCAAGCACTGTCCCCATCCTAAAGGAGCTGTAATCTCTTCCTGAAGGAGCTGAAACCTCCCACCAACCCAGTCTCCATTGCACAGATGGGGAAGGAGAGGTAGACAAGAGAAGCCCAGGGCTCAAGGCCACCCCATCCACTCTGGGTCAGATAAGCACCAGGAGCCTGGAGCCTTGACTTCCCATCTCCGCCTAACTCACTAACAGAGAGGCCTGGGGCTGGAGGGGACAAGGGCTCTCCACCCCACTGCCAGATCCCACCGACCCCTCACCCGCTGGGGCGCTAACCTGGAGGGCAGGCGGGTATGCGCCAGCTGCTCCCCATCCGTTGCTCGGAGCTCCATGGCCCGCGGGCGGGACGGATGGGGCAGGAAGCCGGAGCCCCAGGGCTGAGGCGTCGCCGTCGCCGTCGCCTCAGCTTCTGGAGGCTGGAAACTCATTGTGCGCCGCCGCCGGTGGGGGCGGGGTTTGCTAGGACGGGGAGGAGGAGACAGGCACCGGGGGCGGGGCTGGGGCGGGACCTACGAGCGCGCCTCTGGTGGGGCGTGCGCGGTGGGCGTGGGCGGGGACGGCGAGGCTGCAGGGTCTGAGGACCTGGCCTCAGCAGCTGGGGGCGGAGTCTCAGCTCCGGCATCTCTTCCCTTCCGCCTTTCAGCTCATCTCCCAAGCTCCTGCGGGTGGTGGGGTAGGCGGCCCCCCAGAGGAAAGACCTAGAGGGTGCCTTGTGTGCCTTGTCGCTCTCTTGTGGTCCGGATTGGAATTTCTCCATTCCTGAAGTTTGGGTGTGGGGAGCTTCAGGGATAATCAAGTGGGGTTTTAGGCTCAGGCAGCTCCAGATTTCAAGCTTGGTAGGGTTGCCGGATTTCGCCAAGTAAAATACCGGATGCCCACGTAGTTGGAACTTCAGAAAAGAAAGATAGCGCTAAGTTGCGTCCGACTCTTGCAACCCTGTGGACTGTAGCCCGCCAGGCTCCTCTGTTCATGGGATTCTGCAGGCAAGAATAGTGGAGTGGGTTGCCATTTCTTTCGCCAGGGCATCTTCCCGACCCAAGTATCGAACCCAGGTCTCCAGCAGTGCAGGCAGATTCTTCACCGGTTAAACTACGCAGGAAAGCAGCCACTAATTACGTTAGAAATCTGAAAGTCCAGTGTAACTGTGTGTGTTAGTCGCTCAGTCATGTCCGACTCTTTCTGGCATCCTTACCTGGACTACCTCAGATGAGCCTGTTTTTCTCCTCTGTGGAGGGAGGTTGATGATAGAAGCTACCTCAAAGTGCAGAGGCATCTTGTGGCAGAAGCAGGATTTGAACTGGGCAGTCACTGCAAAGCCAGGGCTCTGACCACCTACTTTCAACTCCCAAATGCCCCTGTTTTGTTGCAGGGTCCAGCGGTAAAATCAGGCTAGAATCACAGGACTGGGGATATACAAAACATAACCAGTATTCAATTCATGAGTCAATTGGTTTATTGTACACAATTAGCATGCAAAGAGTTGGACTATAAAGAGGGCTGACCACTGAAGAATTGATGCTTTCCAACTGTGGTGCTAGAGAAGGCTCTTAAGAGTCCCTTGGACTGCAAGGAGATCAAACCAGTCAATCTTAAAGGAAATCAACCCTGAATATTCATTGGAAGGACTGATGCAGAAGCTAAAGCTCCAGTACTTTGGCCACCTGATGTGAAGAGCTGACTCATTGGAAAAGACCATGATGCTGGGATCAAATTGCCAACATCCGCTGGATCATCAAAAAAGCAAGAGAGTTCCAGAAAAACATCTATTTCTGCTTTTGACTATGCCAAAGCCTTTGACTGTGTGGATCACAATAAACTGTGGAAAATTCTGAAAGAGATGGGAGTACCAGACCACCTGACCTGCCTCTTGAGAAACCTATATGCAGGTCAGGAAGCAACAGTTAGAACTGGACATGGAACAACAGACTGGTTCCAAATAGGAAAAGGAGTACGTCAAGGCTGTATACTGTCACCCTGCTTATTTAACTTCTATGCAGAGTCCATCATGAGAAACGCTGGGCTGGAAGAAGCACAAGCTGAAATCAAGATTGCCAGGAGAAATGTCAATAACCTCAGATATGCAGATGACACCACCCTTATGGCAGAAAGTGAAGAGGAACTAAAAGCCTCTTGATGAAAGTGAAAGTGGAGACTGAAAAAGTTGGCTTAAAGCTCAACATTCAGAAAACGAAGATCATGGCATCTGGTCCCATCACTTCATGGGAAATAGATGGGGAAACAGTGGAAACAGTGTCAGACTTTATTTTTTTGGGCTCCAAAATCACTGCAGATGGTGACTGCAGCCATGAAATTAAAAGACGCTTACTCCTTGGAACGAAAGTTATGACCAACCTAGAGAGCATATTGAAAAGCAGAGACATTACTTTGCCAACAAAGGTCCGTCTAGTCAAGGCTATGGTTTTTCCAGTAGTCATGTATGGATGTGAGAGTTGGACTGTGAAGAAAGCTGAGCGCCGAAGAATTGATGCTTTTGAAGTGTGGTGTTGGAGAAGACTCTTGAGAGTCCCTTGGACTGCAAGGAGATCCAACCAGTCCATCCTAAAGGAGATCAGTCCTGGGTGTTCTTTGGAAGGAATGATGCTAAAGCTGAAACTCCAGTATTTTGGCCATCTCATGCAAAGAGTTGACTCATTGGAAAAGACTCTGATGCTGGGAGGGATTGGGGGCAGGAGGAGAAGGGGACGACAGAGAATGAGATGTCTGGATGGCATCACCGACTCGATGGCCATGAGTTTGAGCAAACTCCAGGAGTTGGTGATGGACAGGGAGGCCTGGCGTGCTGCAATTCATGGGGTCACAAAGAGTCAGACATGACTGAGCAGCTGAACTGAACTGAACTGAATGATGAGAGATTGAAGGCAGGAGGAGAAGGGGAATGACAGAGGAGATAGTTGGATGGCATTACCAGCTCAATGGAAATGAGTTTGAGCAAACTCCGGGAGATGATAAAAAACAGGGAAGCCTGGTGACCATGGAGTCACAAAGAGTAGGATGTGACTTACTGGCTGAACAACAACAAAAGCAGGCAACACAGGTTAGTCAAAGTAGGGAAAATAGAAAGGGGGGTAACAGACTAGTCCAGGAAGAAGTCTGGGAAGATCCCATCTCAGCACCAGTGAGCAGCAGGTTTTGGTTCAGCTGAACCAGTCTCATGACAGACATGATAGAAAGTCACCTTCTGCTCCAACAGAGCATCCATCTGGAACAGCAGCGGGGAGTCCTCCAGCAAAGAGCCTTCAAGTCGCTTAGCACTGTGGTCTCATTTTAAGGGATCTGCCTATAGGGGGTAACAGTTATGCCCCCAAGGAGTCTTAGTCTCTATCAGTCTCTGTGCCAGTAGAGTCTTTCTGAGGAACCAAACAAATCTCTTATCTAAAGCAACACTATTTTTTTTTTTTGACCACACTACATGGTATGCAGGATCTTAGTTCCCCCACCAGGGATCAAACCTTCACCCTCTGCAGGGAAAGCATAGAATCTTAACTGCTGGACCTCCAAGGAAGACCCTAAAGCGACAATGTTAATTTATCACACTCAGACACTCACAGTCCTGTAATGGACAGTTCACAACAACTAATATGGAAGTTCACATTGGCCACTGTGACTCCATCTTGAATTACTAAGTTTAAATCCTATGAGTTTCATGCAAGATGAGGAGGAAACACAGTAACAAAAGAAGTCACACTGTAAAAGCCTGGGCTCCTGCTCTGGTCCTATCTCAAACTCTATTTTCCTTTTTCTAAGAGGTTCTGATGTGGATACAATAGCAAGGTATCTGTGTTGGGTACCTGCACCCAGTTCAGCAACTTTCCAGGGCTATCCACTCCATGTGCGTGCGTGCTAAGTCACTTCAGTCATGTCTGATTCTTTGCGACCCCAGTAACTGTAGCCCACCAGGCTCCTCTGTCCATGAGAGATTCTCCAGGCAAGGATATGGAATGGGTTGCCATGCTCTCCTCCAGGGGATCTTCCCAACCCAGGGATTGAACCCGCATCTTCTGCATTGGCAGGCGGGTTCTTTACCATTAGCACTACCTGGGAAGCCCACATGCAAAGCCAAATTCCCCGAAGCCGGTGACTAGACCTCCATGCTGCTCCTCATCCTATTGGAAGGGCTGATGTTGAAGCGACCCTGCTCCCAGGGCATCCTTTGAGCACAAGCCTTCCTTGTGTTGCCTCCCCCTAACCTGGGCACACCTAAGTTCAGTCTCTCTCCGTGGCCCCAACTCCAAGGGGAAGAAAACGGTGAGATGTTCCTGTGGATTCACTGATCACCCACAATGGCTGGTGAAGTGACGATTCCTTCCGCAGAGAGGCATATCCTGCCTTGCTAAGACTGCATGGGGACAGGGACACACACCACAGTCCTGGGCTCCCAGAGTAGAGGAGGAGCGTACAGCCACAGAGGAACTGACACTGGCAAGTCCTGCCGCCTCAGGTGAAGCTCTTCTGTTCGACCCTGCAAAAGTCCTCTCTCCTCACCCTGATCCGTGAGGCCCTGCATACTCTGAACTCCTGCCTCCTTCCTAATCGCTGTCCACCCACCCTGACTGCCGTTTCAATCTCCAGTTGCATTGAACTTGTTCCTACCTCAGGACCTTTGCACTTGGTGTATCCTCAACCTGGACTTCTGTATTCACATGGCCAGCTCTTTCTAGTCATTCAGCTCAAATATCACCTCCTTAGAAGGCCCTTGTCAACCCCTCTATCTGATACCACACCCCCATCCCTCTTGTCCCAACTTGATTCATTTTTTTCAGAGGACTTGTCACACTCTGAAATCACACTGTGTATTAATTCATCGTCTTGTTTATGGTCCACCTGCCCACTAGCCTCTAATCTCCGTGTGGGCAGTGAGGCCAGTCATGTTCTTAGAGCATTTCCAACACCAGCACGGCGTCCAGCACACACACAGTGCTAGATAATGTGTTGCTTGAGCCAGTTAGAAGAGCCAGGAGTCCTGTGCCTCGTGAGACCTTAGACGGGCCACTTCCTTTCAGGCCCTGTTTCCTGCCCTGCTGCCCTTCCACCAGAGTTTCCACGACCCACCCACCTTCCTAGTGATGACCTTAACGCAGTCTGTGTCTCAACTTCCTGCTGAGCCAGAATGAGAAGTGCTCTGTGGTTTGTGCCAGCTCAGAAAAGTTGAGTAATCACCTAGGGTCACCCAAACAGCAAGGGATGACGTCAATTACATATATATTCCAGGAGCCCACGCTCCAGCCCTGCAGCCTAAGATTTCCCTTTCCTCTCCCTTCCCCCACCAGCCGTCTTTCCTTGTTTTCTGTTATGGCCAATGCAATGGCAGCGTTGAGTCACTGAGTGACTTTCCCAAGGTCTGGAATCATCCGGCCCCAGGGACCAGCCATTGGCCCACAAAGCTCCCCCCGCCCCCCACCACACTGTCACCCCACCCTCAAACTCCGACTGCAGTGAAATAGTTCTTTCTCTCAAATGCCAAGCTCTCTCTTACCCCAGATCTTTGCTTTGTCCTTGGCTTGGGACACACCCCCACCCCCTGCCACCGCCAGAGCTGCATCTGATTCTTCTGGTCTCTGTTTAGAGGTTAGAGCCCCCCTTCCCATCAAATAACTAGATAGGGGCTCCTTCCCTAAGCACCATGGCCCCATGTTGCTTCACAAGGCTTTGTCAGACACATGGCTTTTGTCACTGTTCCTCCCACACACACTGTGAGTTCTTCAGAGGAAGAATTCTGCATTTCGCTCCACCCGAGGTCCCCATTCCCCCGGCAGAGGGCCTGTCACGTAGCAGGTGCTCAATAAATATTTAATGAGTTAAATATTTCCATTTGCAAAATTAGACCACTGAGGCACAGAGAGGTTTAGCACCTTTTCCTGGTCACACAGCCAGGCCACAGAGAAGCTCTAGAGGAAGGGCTCCCTTGGGCATGGTCGAATTGGACTGGGGTCAGAGGTAGGGCTGAAGTTTCCTGGAGGAGGGAGAAGGAATGATCAGGGGCTATGCAGGCAATTTCCTTCTCTGCTCCGGTGATGTTTGTGCATCCAGGTCCCTCAGACTGACCACCAACCTCTGCTCCCATTTCACAGGTGATTAAAGTGACTCCCAGAGGAGGGCAGAACTTACTCAAGATCAATAATGGACCCCAGTCTAATGTTACCTAGAGCTGAAGCACCCCCCCCAATGCCCCACTTCTTCCCACCTGTGCAGAATATAGGGGGCCCACCCCAGAGGGAGGCCAGTGGGTCCTGCTTGAGCCTGGGTTGGGGGCGGAGCGGGTATCGGGAGGCCTGGGTTCCTGGGCTGGCCTTGCCACTTACCCGTGCATGAGTCTCTTAAAGTCTTTGGGCCTCAGTTTCCCCATCTGGACGACGAAGAGGCTGGACTTGGAGGTTTCAGCCACCCACTTCCCCAGTGAGGACAGGACTGTGGGAGCTGATCAATAGGAATACAGCTCCTGAGTTCAAAAGGCATAGTTGAGTCCTGGTTCTCGCATTTATTGCTGAATGATTTTGCTCAGTCCCTTCACCCCCTGAGCCTTCATTTCATGGTCTGTAAAAAAGAATAATAGCTTTTTTTTTTTTTTTTTTTTTTTTTGAGGATTAATAATCTCACGTTAGGGGAGTCCCTGGCACTTATCAGGCACAGCATTCCCCAGCAAAATGAGTTCATAATATTAGTTAGGGGATGCCGCCCTCTGGAGGCCAACCGGAGGAATGGCAGGCGAGGGGAGCCCGACCCGCTGCCCGGGGCCAGGCTGGAACCCGCGTTCCCGGCGTGGTCCCATTTGTCCAGACGGGGAGAGAGCGGCTGGGCGCCGGTCACTCGGTGTGCGCCTCCACCCACTGGCAGAGGCGACGGGCGTAGCAAGCCGGGCTGACGGTTGAGAAGGTCCGGCCTGGGTAGCGCAGCGTCTTCCACAGTTGCTCCAGCCGCTTGCGGAGCCCGTAGACCGTGGTGAGGTCCACCAGGCCTAGGAAATAACGATGCTCCGGCCCGTCCACGATGTGTAGGGCGTTGGGGGCGTCGGGCAGCAGCCGCCGGTTCTGGGCTCCCGACTCCTCGGCGCTCTGCGCCCCTCGTATAGACCTGGGGGCCGACAGGGGGGTGAGGTAACTGTCTCCTCCGAGGACCCCCAGTCAATGGACCCCGTCAGCCTGGGCCAGGCTGCCCCTGGGTCATCCCCACCCCTCCTGTGTGCCCTGACCTGATGTCAGATAAACTGGGCGGCTGAATGAATTGTAATTGACAGGCTAAAAGCCGAGCTGCACGCTATGCAGACACCAGCTAGCCACGTATGGCCCCTGAGCGTTTCAATGTGGCCAGTCCCAAATGAGATGCGTGGTTAGTGTAAACTACATACTGAAAAAAAGGAAAAAAAATACTGAATTTCCAAGACAGTATGAGAAAAAGAATGTAAGATATAAATGTTTACATTGATTAGATGATGCAAGGATCAAAGTTTGGATGTATGAAGTAAGGGAAATATGCTATTAAAATTATTTTTACCTATTTCTTTTTACTTATTAAGATTTTTAAAGTCTTTATTGAATTTGTTACATTATTGCTTTTTGTTTAAAGGCATGTGGAATCTTAGTTCCCCCACCAGGTATCGAACCTGCACTCCCTGAATTAGAAGGCAAAGTCTTAACCACTGGACTGCCAGGGAAGTCCCTCTTTTTACTCTTTAAAATGAGGCTACTAGAAAATTTAAAACTACCTGTGTGGCTAGTATTAACTTTCTACTGGATAGCGCTGATATCTAGCACTTGGGTCACACAGACTCTGGCTCTACATTTAAGTACCACATCACTTCTGTTAAGTCCCATATTTGGGTGGGCTTCCCTGATGGCCCAAACAGTAAAGAATCTGCCTGCAATGCAGAAGATACGGGTTTGATTTCTGGGTCAGGAAGATCCCCTGGAGAAGGAAATGGTAACCCACTCCAGTATCCTTGCCTGGAAAATTTCATGGACAGAGGAGCCAGGCAGGCTACAGTCCATGGGGTTGCAAAGAGTCAGACAGGACTGAGTGTGCACACACCACACCATATACAGGCATTTCCAAAACTGCTGTTTGGGGTCGTCCAACCCTGAACGTTTCAGAGTGGCAGAGTTGAAACCCTGCAGAAAAAGGTCCAACCCAAGTTTGCAAATGTGTGTCTTTTTGCCCCAAATTGTATTCCAAATCAGAAGATCCCTCTGGCGGGGGCCCCCAATCCAAGCCAGAGAAGGCTCAATTCCCTAACTTTGTCCTCTTGTGATGGTGCAACTTGGAGAGTAGGGGATCAGGGGGTCACTGGGAGCTTTATTCCTGCCCTGCCCAGGTCTTGGGGGGAAATAAGCCAATCAAAGAAAGCTCCCTTCCACCCCAGGCACTAACCAATCCGAACAGAGTGGTCTGGGAGCCTGGACAGAATACTGGTACTTTCTGCAGTGGCAGGGTTAACCTGGGGATGGTAGGTTCTGAATGAGGGGCTCAGAACTGGGTGGAAGCGGGGCTATGGCCATTTACCAGCCAGCTTGGAAAACTTCAATAGAATAACAACCACTGTATGCAAACTTGGGTTTACTCTAGCTTGGATAGGCAGACTTGGGGGAATCTGTATCCCATGGTGGGCATTCCACTACCTGGTCAGGATGTGTCCACCAAGCCACAGGTTTCATGGGGAGCCATTACCTTGGGTTGTGCCCAAGATCACCCATTGGAAGGTCTTCCTCCAAAGGGTGGGGCTGGAGACTGGGTGAGTGGACATCACTTTACATTTGTCCACTCAACAAATCAATGAACTTATTTCCTTTCTTATTTTCCAAGAAGGGCCTATCTTAATGCCTAAATATTTCTGAAAAGCGAAAGTGAAAGTGTTAGTAGCTCAGTCGTGTCCGACTCTTTGCAACCCCATGGACTGCAGGCTACTAGCTTCCTTTGTCCATGGGATTCTCCAGGCAAGAGTACTGGAGTGGGGTGCCACGCCCTTTTCCAGGAGATCTTCCCAGTCCAGGGATTGAATCCAGCTCTCCTGCATTGCAAGCAGATTCTTTACCACTGAACTGCCAGGGCAGCCCTGAGTAATTCTGTTCAACTAAAAAGTGGGCCTTGGAGGAATGAAAGCCAAGTACTAACATGAATCCTCAAAAGTCATTCTACAACTTCATTTCCTCCCTCTGAGGCTCAGTTTTCACATCTCTAAAATGGGAATGAACCCATCCTCTCAAAACCAAAACCTCATTGTCAGCATGCAAGATTGACTGCACGCAGAGGAAGGCAAGATGATGATGGTGCCAGAGGCGATGACTTCAGGGTCCTCGAAGTGGAGTGACCAGGTCAGGGGGCAGGGGCTCTTTCTAAGGCAAAAGTGAAGTAGGTCTGAAATCGTCAATGACTCCACATCCCCTTCTGGAAAATGGGCAGATTCTTCAACACTGAAGCCCTCATCCAACTGGATCTCACCTGGTCTTTCCCCTGCTGTGATCCACCTGTGCCCACTATCCCTGCTGGCCAGGCTTCTCCAGCTCTCCACTCCCCTCCTCGGCCCACCCCCCCACACACACACACACATGTACACACAAACACACAAATACTGCACTTTCCAGTCTTTGAACCTTTGCCTGTGTTGTTTCTCCCACCACACCATCTGTCTTTTCCATGCTCTCATCACCTCATTCTTGCTGTTGCCTCTGGGGGGCCCACCTAGCTGTGCGGAAGATAAGGCTACTGCCTGGGCCCCTCTCATCCTCATGAAGACGCTGGAAGGCCATCAGGAGGCTGTAATCCAGTACGTTGAGCTCCCGGAGGAAGGCGGTGTCCAATTCCATCTGGCGGAGGAACCAGCTCCTCTGGGGCCCTGCCGGAGCATCAGTGCCCCCACCTGAGTGCTCGTCGGGTGCCGGGCAAGGTGCTGCGGGCTCCACACGCACCTGCCCCGGGAGGGCAGGAGACATTACTGTCCCAGTTCACAGATGGGCAAACTCATCTGTAATTTGCCTTGGTCACCTAGCTAGAGAGTCACGGAGCTAGGATTCTCCACTTGACTCCAGAATCTAGGCTGTTAATGACTCGGGCAGAGGATAATGCCAAGGACACCCTTCTAACTTCACCCTAAACAGAGGAAGAGCAGGCAGTGACTGCTCTATGGCTCACCCAGATTGATGGTCTTGCCCTGAAAGTTGAGGTCTTTCAGCACCAGAACAAGGACGCTGCCCTCAGGGGCGGGCTCCACCCAACGGCTCACCTCGCAGCCCTTGATGTCATACCTGGAGGTGAGGGGTGGGGGAGACAGAAAGTGAAAGTGAAAGTCACTCAGTCGTGTCCAACTCTGCGACCACATGGACTGTCCGTGGAATTCTCCAGGCCAGAATACTGGAGTGGGTAGCCTTTCCCTTCTCCAGGGGATCTTCCCAACCCAGGGATTGAACCTAGGTCTCCCGCATTGCAGGCGGATTCTTTACTAGCTGAGCTACAAGACAGAATTCCACTTTATACAGACTTGAGACACACGGGAAAACTCACAAGGTGATAAGAAACAAGAGCAGCCACTGGGTGACTGTTCAGATTCTCAGCACAACCTCAGTCCATTATCGTTCCCTTGTTAGAGATAAAGAAAGAACCTCAGAGAGGTTTTTCAATTTGCCCAAGACCACACAGTGACTAAAAGGCAGAGCAGGGATTCCAACTCAGGCTGAACACCAGTCCAGCCTTTCCCCCTACCTGTGCCTGCCTCTTGGCACCTTGTCATCCTTGGGGTATCCGACAGAGTGGGCCCACACTACTCGCAGAACCACAAGGGCCTGTGGGAGGTCTGCAGTCCCTGCGGAGCACCAATGTGGAGCTCTGGTGGCAGAGGAGGCGGGACTAGGAGGCTCAGAGGGCTGAGTCTAATCAGAGGCTGGGTTTGAATCCCTGCTTCTAGCACAGTTGCTGCTGCTGCTAAGTCACTTCAGTCGTGTCCGACTCTGTGTGACCCCAGAGACAGCAGCCCACCAGGCTCTCCCATCCCTGGGATTCTCCAGGCAAGAACACTGGAGTGGGTTGCCATTTCCTTCTCCAATGCATGAAAGTGAAAAGTGAAAGTGAAGTCGCTCAGTTGTGTCTGACTCTTAGCGACCCCGTGGACTGCAGCCCACCAGGCTTCTCCGTCCATAGGATTTTCCAGGCAAGAGTACTGGAGTGGGGTGCCATTGCCTTCTCCATCTAGCACAGTAGCTATGTAGATTTCCCCTCCTCGATTTCTCATCCACAAAATGGGGATGATAAGGACACCTACCCCTCAGAGATATTCTGGGAAGGAAGATGATGAATGCAAATGACTCAACACAGCACCCATTGCCTCCTGAGCGCTCAAGAGACGTTGGTCGTGGGGATCACGGTCTCGGACCCGTCAAGAAATCTTGGGATCAATCTTTTGCTGTCTAATCCCATGAGTGTGGGCGCTTCTGGTGGTACATTCTGGGCGGGGCTGGGAGGCCGACTCACCTCTCAGAGATGCGGCCAGCGGGATAGAAGACGCTCTGCATGACGATGAAGTATTTCTAGGGACGGGAGTACGGAGTGAGAGGAGACAGGGTCTCACCCTCCCACCGCCCCCTCCGGCCCCGTCCACTCGGCTCGGCCTCACCCACCTTCTTTCCCCGAGCCACCCGCAGACTGTGCACTCCTGGAAGGGGAGAGGGCGTCAGGTGAGGGGCGCAAACTCGGATACGCCCCCGGGGTACGTCCTGTCCAGTGCCAGTTTCAGGCCACGCCTCCTCTTCGAGATCTGCCGCATCCCAAGCCTCCAGGGCGCGCCCCCGGACCCCACCCTTCCCCAACTTGAGGCTGGTGTCCCGACTTGACCTGTTTCTAGATTTAACCCCAAATGGGGGGCTCGATGGTTAAGAATCTGCCTGCAATGCAGGGGACTTGGGTTGGAGCCGTGGGTCAGGAAGATCCCCTGGAGAGGGGAATGGCTACACACTCCAGTATTCTTGCCTGGAGAATCCCATGGACAGAGGAGATTGACGGGCTACCGTCCATGGGGTCGCAGAGAGACACTACTGAGCGACTACTGCTAAGTCAATACAGTCGTGTCTGACTCTGTGCGACCCCATAGACGGCAGCCCACCAGGCTCCCCCGTCTCTGGGATTCTCCAGGCAAGAACACTGGAGTGGGTTGCCATTTCCTTCTCCAGTGCATGAAAGTGAAAAGTGAAAGTGAAGTCGCTCAGTCGTGTCCGACCCTCAGCGACCCCATGGACTGCAGGCTTCCAGGCTCCTCCGTCCATGGGATTTTCCAGGCAAGAGTACTGGAGTGGGGTGCCATTGACTTCTCCAACTGAGCGACTAACAGAACCACAAGTCTTCCTCCGGTCACTGTCCAATCCCAATCCCGCCCTCTTTGGGCCCCACCCAGGTCTTGGCCCCGCCCATCGACCCCGCCCCCCTGTACATTGCTGTCTAGGACCCGCCTCCCCACTGGACTTGGCCCCCGCCTCTCTGTTGCCCAGTGCCCTCCACCCTGCTCGGACTCAGGTCCCCTACGCTCCCCCCACTATCCCCAACCCTGGAACCTTCCCACTCTCCGACCCATCCTCTTCTCGCCCTCTCTCCTCACACCTCCCCGCTCCCTGCAGTCCCGGTCCCGGATAGGTCGTACCCAGCACCCGTGCGAGCAGTGAGTGTGGGTGTCGCTGCAGGTGATGCACGTAGCGGGGCAGGTGGGCGAGCAGCGCCTGCACTTCCCGGCTCCGCAGGGTCTTCAGGAAGAAGCGTTGGTCGTGGCTGAGGGGCGGGAGGGAGAGGTCACTGTCCAGGCCGGTCAGGAGCCGCCTCCCTACCGCCCGTCTGGCCTCCTGTCCCCGCCCCTCTCCATCGGACCGCTATCTGGACCTGACCCAACTTAACCTGGCCATTCTCTCTCTCTTCAAGCGCACCTCTCCCCTGACCCACCGCCAGACACCACTCCCCCCACCATTCCCCACCCCTGCCACCAGCTCACGACAGAAAGAAGCTGGCTTTGCTCTTGGAGGTGCTGAGGAACTGCAGGTAGGGGCGGCCGGGACCCAGCGCGGCCTGGTAGTCCTCCTCGGCCAGCCCCAGGGAGCGCCTCAGTCGGGCGAAGGCGGGGCCAGCCAAGGTGCCCAGCTCGAAGCCCTGCGAGGAGGAAGAACAGCCCCTGAGAGTGTCCCCCGGCGCCCAGGGGTGTGCAGTTGGCCCTCCCGCGGGAGGGTCAGGGTTAAGCACACCCTTTCTGCAAGACCCCGGGGTCAAGCCATCACTCCCACTGCAACTGATGGGGAAACGGAGGAGGAGAGCTGAACACATTCCCTCCCATGCAGAGGTCTTGGGCCTCCTACCTCATGAACCTGGGTCAGGACTTCGGAAAAATCCTCCTCCGTGGGCAGCCCCTGCAGCAAGGAGCAAAGCGGCCCAGGGCAAGTCTCAGCCGGCACTGCCAGCCCAGGGTCTCCCAGGGTCTGGCACCCGGCCTCACCCCCTTCCCCCCATTGTGGTTCCTCCAGCTGCTGGGGACTAATCCGGGTATGCCTGAGTTGAGCAGGGAGACGGCCAGCCCTCCCAGAACTGTGGGGAAGAGTGAGCCGGGGCAGGTCCCAGGTGTGTCTTATTCACTGCTGAGTCCCCCACACCAGCCTCTGAGTTAGAGTCTGGCACATGTGCCCAGACACACGCTGGCCAAAGTGTTGCCGGATGCCCTCCCGGTAAAAGGGGGTGGCCTTGAAGTCTAGGGACCTGCCTGACTGAGCCTGGGAGGAGCAGGATCGGAGAAATCTTCCTGGAGGAGGTGGCCCCTAAGATGAAATGTGGGAGTAGTGAAGATGGGGAGCAAGGTGCTCATAGCAGGGGGAACAGCAGTGATGGCCACTGGGAAGAGGAGAGGCCGAGACTGAAGAGAATAAGCGAGGGGTGGACTGAGAATGAGGTTGGACAGATGGCCCTTGAGCTTGAGCCAGCAGGATGCTGAGACCATGCTGAGAATTGAGGAACCCTGCAAGATTTTCAGCAGATGATGAGATTCAGAGGACTCCTGCATCTCCCTGGACCTCCAGGTCCCTGCGCTAGGATGGGGTCACATTGCACATGTGTGCACACACACAAACGACACACATGCTCACCCGGGGCCGTCCGGGTGTTGAGCTTGCAGTGGGCGACCCTTTCTGCTGAGCCAGCCTGGCTCTAGCCAGAGCTCTGGGGAGGATGGGCAGAGCTGGTAGGGTGGGGGTGGGGTCCCTTCTCAACTGCATACCCTGGCGGAAAGGGAGGACCTCAGAGACCAAGGAGTACAATCCCTCCCACCCATTATACAGATGGAGACACTGAGGCCTAAAGAGAGGCAGACACTCACCTAGATCACACATCCACCACATGGGTTCAAGGGCTTCCTCACACCCTCAACACACCATGGGCTTTCTCGCTTCCTGTCCTCAGCCCAGAAATGTCCCTCCTTCCCTGCACCGAGTCCTGGCCTTCTTCCCCTTCTATCTGGCCTGCTCTGATCCCCAGCCCTGCATTTATTAGCAGGGCATCAGCCTGGTCTCGCTGTTAGTGGAGGTGCAGAGAACTGGCCACTCACCGTGGGCGGGTGGTCCATGGACACTTGAGTGGCAGCCCACAGCCCCGCCTGCATCAGGCACATCACCTGGTGCAGCTCGTGCCCCGGGCCGATCTCAAACAGTCCCAGGCGACACTGCTTGTCCCGCAGACGCCAGAGGAGGCCACGGTGGCCAGAGCTTGAAGCAGCTGCTCTGCGTCCATCCTCTGGAGAGGGGGCCAGGATCTGTGGTAGGAGGCACCAGAAGCAGTCAGCATGGGGCAGCCAGCACCCCACAGGAGAACGACCCTGGTCTGAGTCCCACATCACTGTCAGCTCTCTCCTCATCTCTCTGCCTCAGTTTCCTTAGTTGTAAAATGCAGAAAAGGTTGGTACCCACCTCACGGCGTGTTGTGAGAGGACCGTGCCTGGCATTCAGTCAGCATTCATAGTGATGGTTCTTACTATCAGCGGGTGGAGCATTCGTTCCGCAGCCTCTCACACAGCCTCAGCTGTGTAACCTCAGGTAAATCACCTAACCTTTCTGCACCTCGCTTTCTAGTCTGTAAACTGAGAACTACATACAGTACCTCCTTCGGGGCTGGTATTAACTGTTGTTACTGGTGAGTCTGAGCACCGTGCACAGGATCTCCTTATAGTAGGAGCTGTGATGTCAGTGATTGAGTCATCTATTCTACTCGTCTACGCCGAATTCCTCCAGTCCGGCGCGGCAGGTCCCCACGAAGCTGAAGTCACAGCTTCTGACCCATCCTCAGTAGGCACCCCCCATGAGCCCAGCCCTAGCTGAGAGCTTGACCTCCTAACCGCCCTATGAAGGAGACGCTTTTATTATTGTCTCCATTTTACAATGAAGAAACCAAGCAAGTTCTCGTGGAAAACCCTCTGGACTCCCCACTTCAGACCAGCAGCCCCATGTGGGGCGTGTCCCAGTCCCGCCCAAGCGCAGGACCCCTTCTGGGTTTGGATGGGGATGTGTCCGCCCCTTACAGGGCGGGGAGACCCGGCCCCTGCTCTCCAACCCTTTCCTTTCCTGTCCTCTCTCGGGTCTGCACCTACCTCGCGGGGCCCCAGGCTCGGCGCGGCCATCGCCCCCGCAGCAGCTTCCCGGGCTCCGGCCGCGTCCCCAGCTGCTGGGTAGCCCCGCAGCATGAGCCGGGCCCCGCCCCTGCTTCTGGATCGACCAATCGAGCGGTGCCGGTCACGGCTGCACCCAATCCGAAAGGGGGCCCCGGGGATCGCCTGCGGGTCCCGCCTCCGGGGCTGCAGCATCCTTCGGACAGCGGTCCAGGAGGGGCGGGGCCGCCGCGCGTTGGTTAGGGTCTCTGCGGCATGAAGACCCCCAGCCCCCATTCCCTTATGTGTGGGAGACTCAGATTTCCTGGAGTTCGGGAGGCCGATAACCTAAATCCAGTCCCGCCCACCCACTCTGGCATGAAAATCCCACAGATCGTATTTCGAGTAAGGAAACTGAGGTCCAGTGAGAAAAGTGACTACCTCCAGGTCACACAGGAAGTCAGGGGCATGTATCAACACTTTTTTGAACACTCACTATGGGCCAGGAGCAGTGTAGGCGGGGTGTGTGGTGGGGCGGGGGGCGGGGGCATTGGGGAGGGCAGCTTTTAGGGTGAGAGGAACACAGCTGCCTGCGTGAGCTTTTAAAAGCATAAATCGGATGATGTCACTGTCGTGCTCAAAGCCTCCAGTGGCTTCCCAAGGCACTGAAACAGTCCAAACCTCCCAGTACGGCCCCAGGCCTGTCTGCCTACTCTTAAGACTCCTCTCAACTCACTCTCCCTGCACCCTCCACAGGGACTCTGGACCCTCTTTCAAACCTCCAGGCTTTTGCAGGTGCTGTTCCTTCTGCCTGAAGTAGCCCCCCGCCCCCGCCCCCCCACACCCGATTTGCTTTATTCCTTATCACCTTGCCCTACTCTGAGTGTCCCCTCCCCTCAGTTATGATCACATCACTTTTATTTTCTTCATCATGCTTAACACTGTCAGAGACTGTCTTGTTCATTTATTTATTACATCCCCCTTTCCCCCACCCACAGAGCACGAGGAGGGCAGGCTCCTTTCCTGGCTCAGTAACCTGGCACAAACTGGTGTTTGAGAAACTGGTATATGCTGAACCAGTGCAAGTAGGATGTACACAGAACCTCAGTGACTCCCAGGAAATGGAAGGCCAGTATGGCTGGAGGAGAGTTCAGAAGGGAGCACGGAGGCTCTTGTCAGCCATGGGAGGAGAGGGATGGGAACCCAGAGAAGCAATGTGTGAGAAAGATGCTCAGGAAAAGTAAAAAAGAAACTCAAATGTTTTCCAAAGGTCACTGGTTGTCATGCAGCTGGATTTGAGGGGGCCATTGTCGGGGAGTGGGGAGAGAAGTGAGGACACTTTTGGTGATTTAGGGCAGAGGATGCTGGCTTTGCATCAGGAAGGTGACTGGGGCGGGGGAAGAAATGGCAAGAATTGATAGAATTTGGGTCTGGTGGATGTGGGGTGTAAGAGGAAAGCCAAGGTCTGTGACATCTGATGGAGATGTCAGGTGGACAGCTGGCACACATCCAACACCTTTGGGCTCAGGAGAAAGCTGGGCTGGAAGCAAGCCTGGGTGAGAATAAGGTCACCCCTAAGAGTGGGGGGTGAAGAGGCCTGTGACTGAGTCCTGAGAAACCTACCCTCTCATGGCAGGAGGAGCATGAATATGATAGAGAGAAGTAGGAGAATGCACCCGGGGTGGGGATGGGGGGCAGAATGTCACTGGCCAAGTGTGGCAGGTCAAGGAACATGCCTCTGATGTAGACCGGACATCACTGGTGGTCTGAGTGCAGCCCTCCTGGAAAGCTGCCAAGCACAGCGGGAGGAGAGGAAACGCAGGGGGCAGAGGTAGATACCCTTTGGGGAAGTTTGGTTGTGAAGACAGGGAGAGACCTAGAGGGAGTTAATGAGTTGATGGAGGGTCCCTTATATGGAGCCTATAACATGTTCATTTAACACTGGAGGACCATGTTGAGAAGCAGAGGCTGTTCCCCTGAGAGGGATCATCAGATAGCAGGCTCTTACCACAGCAGTGGGAGAGGACAGGACCCAGAGTCCAGGAGGGCAGCTCTGCCTGGACTGGAGGTTGGGGAGGGGAATAGGTAAGGACAGGGCAGGTGTGCTTGCAGTTGGGCTCTTTCCTCTGATGAGGCAGGCGGGACACCTCTGCTAACTGGAGGAAGAATGAGTGCCCAAGGAAGTGAGGGGTGGAGGCTCACACTGTGAATGGGAGAGCTGGCTGCCCAGAGGGGCATGGTGGGATTGCCAGGGGCTCGAGCTGAGGCCTGGACCAGTCAACCAGAACACAGTGTAAACAGCCCTGCTCTGGCTCACAGCGGCCCTCTGCTCAAGAGCCACACTAATTTGGGCTGCTGGGTACAAGACAGATGATGGGCTTGGGCTTTTAGGGGTGTGAGGGTCCTTAATATACCAGCGCCCACTGGCTGGGCTGGCACAGGGAAGGCGAGGTAGAGGCTGATGTGACGTCTGGCAGATGGCCATGCCTCCAGACTCCCCTTCTGTGAGCTGCACCAGGCCAGATCCACACCAGTCCTGGCCCCTGCTTTGTCCTGTGTCCAGCACAGGGATAATCCAGGAGGTACCCAAGGCACCCTCACTGCACAAACCAGTGTCTCCTGATCTGAGACCAATGCAAAGGCCAGGTCCCAGCCCCTGAGCGCCTCGGGTCAGGGACGGCACTGAGACGAAGACAATGATGTTTATTGTTCAGCTCTCCCATCAGGCCAGCCCTGAGGCTTGGGAGCTGGGCCTCCCTCTAGGCTCTCCAGGTCCAGAAATCCTTGTGGGGTCTGGGGCTATGTCACACCTGGGAAGGTTGCCTTTGTGGAGGAGCAGGACATGTGGGGAGAGGTCACGTGATGTCCCAAACCTGCCAAGTCCAACACCATCATGTGACAAGAAGCAAACTGAGGCAAGTGTAGAACCCAGCGGGAAAAATGAGAGGGAGTCTGAAGGTGAGGTGTGTGTGTATGTGGAGAGGGACCAGCACCTTGCAAGCCCTGAGCCAGAACGGGGGTGAGATGGAGACTTCCAGGTACTTCTCCTCCCTGGCTTCTGGAAGGAGGAGCAGGGGCCCTGGTCAGCCAGGGGTGAGTCCTGAACAGCTTCCATCCCACAGGGGTGTCTGCAGGGCAATCAGGCTTGACGGGACCTCAGTGCCTGGATGGGTCCTGTGGGCACCCTTGTTGGGTCTGCCCTGGAGAAGCAGAGACGGGGCCAGCAGCCTCATTCCTGCTGGGCCTTCACTGAGCCTTTTTGGTATCGTTCTGGTTCTTCAGCATCACGTAGGTGATGAATATACCTGGAATACACAGACCAAAAAAGGCAGCTAAGATCCTGGCTCAGGACTGCTGGGAGGTCAGAAAATGAAGTGAAAGTGAAAGTCGCTCAGTTGTGTCTGACTCTTTGTGACCCCATGGGCCACACAGTCCATGGAATTCTCCAGGCCAGAATACTGGAGTGCTTCTCCAGGGGATCTTCCCAACCCAGGGATCGAACCCAGGTCTCCCACACTGCAAGTGGATTCTTTACCAGCTGAGCCACAAGGGGAGCCCGGGGAGGCCAGAGCAGGACTCAAGCATGGCAGTGACCCACACAGGGGGCCAAGCAGCTACCCAACCGCCCTCCAGGCCACGCCCTGGAGGCCATTTCCCTAATCGTTCATCAAGCTACACTTCTGCCTGCATTCATTCAACAAACATCAGCTGCTGCTGCTGCTGCTGCTAAGTCGCTTCAGTCGTGTCCGACTCTTAGCGACCCCATGGACTGCAGCCCACCAGGCTCCTCCATCCGTGGGATTTTCCAGGTAAGAGTACTGGAGTGGGGTGCCACTGCCTTCTCCGAAACATCAGCTGAGTGACTATCAAAGGCAATTTTCTGAGTTTAGTGTTTCTGATTCTACAGGGAATAAGATCCACCCAACTATGTACCTACTCACCCTACCACCTGTCCATCTACCTAACCACCCACCCACCCAGCATCCATCATCCACCCACCCCATCATCCAGACAGCTAATTGTTGATTTATCCAAACCACTTTCTTGAGCACCAACTCCGTGCCACAGCTTGTGCTTGGGGTGAGGGCATAGTAATGACAAAGCCACAGTCCCTGCCCCTATAAGGCCCACACGCTAGACCCTGGGAGACAGAGAGATGCAGGAATCATGAACCAGGGTGACAAGGGGGTGAGAGGTGATGGAGGTGTGAGCAGAGCGGTGGTGGTGGTGGTGGAGGGAGCAGGAAAGAGGGAGACATCCCATTAGATTCCAGTGAGCCTGAGGCACTGGGAAGACTGACTTACAGCCCTGAAGAATGAACAGGGAAACCCCAGGACGTGAGCTGGGGGTAAGGAGCCTCAAGCAGATGTACAGTGAGTGAGAAGTGTAGCAGCATGTTTGGGGTTGGGAGGGGGTCATGGGGTCCCCAAGATACCCTGTCCAGAGTTGAGGGAACTTACCCACAAACAGGAGCAGCAGGAGGCCGGCGGCCAGTGGGATAGCAATGGCATAGGCTCGGGGCAGGAAATACTTGTGGATGACATGCTGACTGTCGATGAATGGCTGGCATCAAAGGCAGAGCTCTAGTAAGTGTTCCTCGCTCTGCTCAGCTCCCCAAGTCCAAACAGCCCACCGCCTCCATCTCAGGGGCTGACCCCATCAAAGCACTGCATTTGCTTTTCTCTAAGATGATAGCACTCTGGGTGCCTTGGTTTGTTCCCTTCCTCCAGTTATCTAATGGTTGTGTACTGGGCACTTGACTGGTGCTCGCCCAAAGTTGGAGCTAGGGACCTGGCAGGGAACAGAAGACAAAGGACTTGCCCTAAGGCCCTCACAGCTTAGCAGGGACAAAGGGGACATGAGGAATCCGCGAGTGATTCCCAACCAGGACTCCAAGGTTTTCTTCACTAACATTTGTCTCCAAAGGATACCGACTTCTGCACGATTTTGCCCTCCAAACACACACTTCACTTTTAAAGCAGTAACCAAAAAGAATTTCCCACGGGGGAAAAAAAAATGCTAAACACTCTCACAAAATCCACTGGGATTGTCATGCCCAAGCGCCCACAGGACACCCAGGACTAGAACTCCCATCAAAAGCAAAGCAAATCAAAGACAGGACTTAGCAGTGCAGTGGTTAAGGATTCCACCCTGAGCCTTCCCCTTGAGCTTCTGCTTCCTCGTCTATAAAATAGGGACACTGTTACCATCTTCCTCATAGTGCTGTCCTGGAGCTTTCATGAGATATGCAGTGACAGCACCTAGCACAGTGCCTGCTAAAACGATGTGAGGAGTTGGCTTCAAGATCCAGGGATGGGAGGTAAGGAGGGCGGGGAAGCACACATACCAAGAGAATTACCCAGGCGGTGTAATAAGTGAAGATGATCAGGCTAAGGGCGACGAGGCCGAATCCCACCACCTGGTCTGTTCCCGTGGCCTGCAGAAAAGGGAGGATTCAACTGAGGAAAAGATCCTCCATTTAGGAAGGAGGGGGTAGTCGTTGCGGCCCGATCACGTCCATTCACTCAGCTGACATATGTGACGTGGCTGACTAGCTATCTTTTCTAGGTCGGGAGAGAGAGTACCGGGCCAAAGTCTATCACTCGTACGATGAGACGGCGGGAGAACGATACCGGCTCCGAGTGCTCAAGCCCCAGCTCCTGAGCAGACCCAGGACCCTACCCCCCAGACGCCCCCTTTGCCGACATTCGGCCTCACGCTCACCATTTCCCTGGCGCTTCAGGCACCGGAGACGCAAGCCCCATCCGGTTCCGGATCTGGGCCCTTCCGGCCTTGGGCCGCGGGGCACGCCGGGAGTCGTAGTCCTCAGGCTGGCCCGGGACCACGTCGCCGGAGACGGGCGGGCACCGCCTCCTCTTTGCATGTCGGGAAATGTAGTTTCTCGAGGACATTCTGTGACGCGTTCCCGAATCTCTCGGCAGTGAGACCGAATTGAGGAACCTAGACCGGCTTGGCACTTATGGGCTCGGTCCTGTCGAACTCACCCAAGAAAAAAAAAAAAAAGCCCATCTCTCAATATCCCCGAGTCCTAAAGCCAGAACAGAATGGGGGTGAGTGGTCAGAAGTCCCGTGTTTCAGGTGGGGAAAAGGAGGCTCAAGAGAGGGGCGAGAACTTTTCAGATCACAGTCTGAGTCAGTGGTGTATAGCTGACTCCAGCACCCGAGGGCGCTACTTCCTGGTCCCGAGGCCCGAACGTATCTGTTGAGGGTAAGGTAAAGAAAAAGTTCAAGGACCGGCCTAGGGTGGGAGGAGAAGGAGGAGCCGGAGTCCCTTCCTCTGTGCTTCACAGCCCCAAGTGCATCACCAGGAAGACGCTTGTCACTGCGCTTCTGTTTTTTAAATTTTATTTATTTTTGGCTGCGCTGGGTCTTCCTTACTGCGAGGGCTTTTCTCTAGTTGCCGTACAGAGCCTTTTAATTGCCGTGGCTTCTTCGTTGCAGAGCACGGGCTCTGGGGCATGCGGGCTTCAGTAGCTGCGACTCGCAGGTTCTATGAGCACAGACTTTACTTGTGGTGCACAGGGCTTAGCTGCTCCGCAGCATGTGGGGGCCTCCTGGATCAGGGATCCAACCGTGTCTCCTGCACTGGCAGGTGGATTCTTTACCAGTGAGCCACCAGGGAAGCCCCATCACTGCGTTTTAATTATCTGATTTACTTGTTAACCTGGCCCACTTGACTGTGAGCCCCCTGAGGAAAGGGTCTGTATCCCCAGTGCCCAGAATGAGGCTTGGCACAACTGGGAGCTTTGAATCAGTCAAACAGTTTTAAGATTTTGGTGACTTCTGCAGTGCTACAGAGAATAGCATCTGGCGATGCCAGGCTCTCCCTGTGCTGTCTTCACTTGGAGGGGAGGGGGGCTGCTGCTGCTAAGTCACTTCAGTCATGTCTGACTCTGTGCAACCCCATAGATGACAGCCCACCAGGCTCCCCCATCCCTGGGATTCTCCAGGCAAGAACACTGGAGTGGGTTGCCGTTTCCTTCTCCAATGCATGAAAGTGAAAAGTGAAAGTGAAGTCACTCAGTCGTGTCCAACTGTTCGCGACCCCATGGACGTCAGCCCACCAGGCTCCTCCATCCATGGGATTTTCCAGGCAAGAGTACTGGAGTGGGGTGCCATTGCCTTCTCCTGGGGAGGGGGGCAGGGCCATGCAAAGATGGGGTCTGAACCAGGCATGGCTTGCTCCTGCTGGCAGCATCTGTCTCCTTGGGTTGTCTGAGCCCATCACAAAGCTGAGAGGAACATTTTTCCCCCATCATTTATTTTACATACTGATTTTTCACTTAGCATGGAAAAAAAAAGTGAAAGTTGTGCTTAGTCGTGTCTGACTCTCTGCAACCTCATGGACTGGTTCCAGATAGTGAAAGGAGTAGGTGAAGGCTGTATATTGTCACCCTGCTTATTTAACTTCTATGCAGAGTACATCATGAGAAACGCTGGGCTGGAGGAAGCACAAGCTGGAATCAAGATTGCTGGGAGAAAATCAATAACCTCAGATATGCAGATAACACTACCCTTATGGCAGAAAGCAAAGAACTAAAGAGCCTCTTGATGAAAGTGAAAGAGGAGAGTGAAAAAGTTGGCTTAAAACTCAACATTCAGAAAACTAAGATCATGACATCTGGTCCCATTACTTCAGGGCAAATAGATGGGGAAACAGTGGAAACAGTGACTGTTTCCACTTTTTTGGGGCTCCAAAATCACTGCAGATGGTGACTGCAGTCATGAAATTAAAAGACGCTTACTCCTTGGAAGGAAAGTTATGACCAACCTAGACAGCATATTAAAAAGCAGAGACATTACTTTGCCAACAAAGGTCCGTCTAGTCAAGGCTATGGTTTTTCCAGTGGTCATGTATGGATGTGAGAGTTGGACTATAAAGAAAGCTGACACCCAAGAATTGATGCTTTTGAAGTGTGGTGTTGGAGAAGACTCTTGAGAGTCCCTTGGACTGCAAGGAGATCCAACCAGTCCATCCTAAAGGAAATCAGTCCTGAATATTCAGTGAAAGGACTGATGCTGAAGCTGAAACTCCAATACTTTGGCCACCTGATGCGAAGAACTGACTCATTAGAAAAGACCCTGATGCTGGGAATGATTGAAGGCAGAAGGGGATGACAGAGGATGAGACGGTTGGATGGCATCACCGACTCAGTGGACATGAGTTTGAGTAAACTCCAGGAGTTGGCAATGGACAGGGAGGTGTCTGGTGTGCTGCAGTCCATGGGGTCACAGAGTCGGACATGACTGATCGACTGAACTAAACTGAACTGGACTATAGCCCACCAGGGTCCTCTGTCAATAGAATTCTCCAGGCAAGAATCCACTCGCTTCTCCAGAGGATCTTCCTGACCCAGGGATCGAACAGATTCTTACCATCTGAGACACCAGGAAAGCCCACTGAGCATTACTGTGTTCCAAAGGAGCAAACTTTTTTGGACCTTACAGCCCAATTCCTTCCCTGTCTCAGAATTGGGGCTCAGCCAGGAGCCAACTCATCCCTCCCCAGGTGTGCACAAAACCGAGGAAGGGGCTGAGAATCAGCCTCCAGGATTTTCTGGGGTGTGAGCAGGCATCAGCGCTGAAAATGGGCGAGGATAATGCAGTGCTGGGGCCGAGACAAGGCCTGGTAGTCTAGTCCCTTCCAGCTTGTCCAGAGCCCTGAGGATTCCTGCCATTTCTGAGCTCATGACGGGCCCAGGGTGACTTGCCTTTCCCAAGAGCTTGGTGGCCATGTCAACTCTTCAGGAACTTGAGTCAAGGGCAGGGAGTGAGGTGGTCCAAGCCTGGAGACAGTGCTGGCCTGTGGCTTTGGGGAGGCTGGGAAAACTCTTAGCGTCTCTCAGCGGGGGTCAGGCTCCCTAGGGAGGGCTGTATACCCACCTCCTAATTTGATCCACAACCCCATTTGCAGCCTCGAAAGCTGAGGCACAGTCATCGATCCTCAGGCGTGCTTGTGAGAGGCCACCCGACTCTGGGGAGGTTAGAACTTGGGCTCTGAGGTTAGAGCTGCCACCTTGTAAGTGTGAGGTTGGCAAGAAACTGCCCTTTCTGGGCCTACGTTTCCTCCCAATGAATGTGGGTAGTAACAGTGATGGTAATTGTAATGAGTGCAGCCAGGACAACCAAGAACCCTGGCCACCGACGTCTCTCCACCCGAGTGTCATCTCGCTCCCTTCTGATGCCACCTGTGACCTGGGATTCAACTCAGTAAAACAAGCAAGAACCAACATGCCATAACAAAATCTGCAACGTTTAATCCCCACCCCCCCAACCAAGACACTGACACTAGGCTGATTTCCCCTTACAATGTTATTTTCTACAATAGAAGCTGGGACGGAGATACAAACACAGCCCACTCAATCAGGGGGTGGTGGTGGTAACATTCTGTTCGAAAGGAGGGGTGTTAAAAAAAAAAAAAGACCTCCCCTCCCCCCATCTCCCTGCTCACCTCCCGCAAGAGAGGAGACCATGGCATTCTCCACCTTGGCGGATCATGCCATGCGGTCAGTTTGTGGGGTGACCAGAAACAAAAAAAAAAAAAAAAAAAAAAAACGACCTAAAAATATTGTAGACCTTTCTTTAAATCTCCTAGTAAAAACGTTAAAACTGTCTTTCAAGAAGATTCCAAACTGCCATTGCATAGACCAATTCCTTTCCAAAAATATCTCTAATATATTCTGTCTCCTTCTAAATATAGGATTTTTAGTCCAGAGATGTGGGCACCTAATGGGAATTCACTGAGCTTGAGGGGACCAGAGGGTCAAAGAAAGGGCTTCCACGTGGGAATGAGGCTGGGGGTCCGGGGCTCCAGGCCTCCAGCTCCAGCCAGCATTGATTTGGTTGTGGCCAAATTCTGTTAATCCAGTTACCCTGGCCCAGGGCCTGGCATGGGAAGGTGTGGCAGGCTCTGTCTCCTTCTGGGATGACTGTCAAATTCAGACCTCACCTAGGGTGGGGCTGGGGTTCCTGGTATTGGGAATTCTCCTCAACAGCACCAAAACCAGCTATCTTATGCTTGAAGCCCCCAGAATGTTGACTCAGACCTAAAAACACCCTGAATACATCGCCTCACTGGGCTGAGGTCATGCAGATACAGAAGGACAGTGTTCCCCCATCTTCTAGGGGTCACTTCAACTGCAGACAGTGCGGCCAGCTCCCTTTTAAAGTGCCAGGTGTCTGTGGGGCAGGAAGGGACCTGCAGAGCTGACCAGAGCCTTCCCTAGCCAGAGCAAATGCTCCATCCTGCCTCGGCAGGCACCTTCTCACATTCATTTTCTAAAAGGGTTAGGGCATTAAAAACAACAGAAACCCTAGAAATGCTCTGGTCCCAATGCCAGGAGGTTCCAAGACCAAGTCCAATTCTTGCCAGTGGGGCAGAATGCAAGGACCCCTCCCAGCCTGGGGAGGGCACCCCCCACCCCCACCCCAGATCCCCAGCCCTGCTGGGACCCAGCCAGCGGGTAGGGGGAGAACAGAAGCACCTCCCCTCGCCTGGGGGAGGAGAAAATACCAAACTGTGAACTCTAAAAAAAGAAAATGAAAGGGAGGAAGGAAAGAAAAAAGAAAAGAAAAAAAACAACCAGGAAAGAAAAGGAAAAAGGTATGGGGCTACGTAAACACCAGCCTGCTGGGTTTATACAAAATGAGTGGAAGTTAGAGTGTCGGGGAGTCTGTCCAGAGACCGGCGGGCAGCCAGAACCCACCTTCAAGCAAGTAACGAGGACAAGGCCAGGGGAAAGTGCTGAGAGCAGAGGGTATAGCGAGGGGTAGGGGCGGGGGCAGGCCCAGACTGCTCCCCACTGGGAAAACCCCCTTAATGGACGGCCCCCCGCCGCCCTCTCCTTTGCCCAGAGAGGGCATGTTTTCAGAGGTTGGCTGAGGCTTTTCTGGCCAGGAAGCCAGCTCCGGGCCAGTCCAGCTACAGCCCATCTGCCTTTCCAGCATCGGCCCTGGCCTGGGCCAGCTGAGCCTGAGGGGAGAGAAAGGGCGCTTGGCTTGGCAAACCCAGCCCAGCCGGGCTGCTGACCTCCAGGGCCTTGGGAGGCACCCTTCCTGGCTTCATTAACGTAAGCCAGCTGCCCAGGACCCAGCCCCGGGCAGAGGGGAACCGCAGCTCAGGCTCAGACCTTTCTCAGCAGGGGGCTCAGGCCTGAACTGGGGCCAACTGGAGAGGGCAGGGAGGGGCAGGGGCAGTGCCACGTTCCAGCCGGGCTGTGAGGGCTGGGCTGCTGACTGCACGGCAGGCAGGGCCCAGGGATCCTTGGGAAGGGCTCAGTGGACGGGCAGGCGAGGGCCAGGGTGCTGTGCTGGAGACAAGCGTGTGCAAAGTGCAGGCTGCCGGGGCAGCAGGAGAACATTCGCTGCAGGGGAGGGGGGTCTCAATCCGGAGCACGGGTGGGGTTTGAGGTCTTGGTTTCCCGGAGGAGGCCGCCAGCAGGTCCCCCGGGACGCAGGGGAGGGACAGCTGAAGCACTAAGCAGTCAGAGGGCCATGGTGGCAGGATTCCGGGGGGTGAACTGCCCCCCCCCAAGGACAAGGGGGCAATGGAGCGAGGCCCTGCCAGGGCTGAGCCAGCGCTCCTGGAGTGAACGGGGACACAGGACAAGAGGCCCCTCGGCCACCAGCCTCCCTGCATGTGCAGGAACTGCTGAATGTCCTCACCGAGGGCCCAGGTGGGTCTCAGAGGAGCAGTGCCCGCCATGGGTCTCTGCCCACCTGCTTCACGGGCCCATGTGTCCTGCCCTCTAGTGGTTCAGAGGAGAATATTCACAGTGGTGCCCGGGGCCCTTGCAGGCCATGAGCGTCCCAGCATAGATGGGAGGTCAGTGGAATGATGCTTTGGGGCTGGAGTGCATGGAGGAGGCACAGATGAGAGGCAGCACGGATGGTGATCCGAAGGGGAAGGTCCCTTGTGGAATGACGTGGGTCTGGATGCCCGTGAAGGCAGGGCCCTTCTCCAGCCGGGGCACCTGCTCTTCAATGGCTTTCAATCACGACTGGCTCGTAGACCCCAGAGGAGACCCTGTGGGGAGAAACAGATCAGCGTGTCCTCCCTGATGGTCCTCTGGGCCAGCCCTGGGAGGTACTTCGCAAGCACTGTTAACTGGCCCCATTTTTCAGAGAGAAACTGAGTCTCAGAGGAGTCACCTGCCCAGGGTAACATAGATGTTACATACCTGAGCCTGTGGGATCACAGAGCTTGCACAGACCATGCCCAAGCCCCCCTGGGTACCAGCAGCTCACATGCTGGGGTGTGCTGTGCCCATCCTCACAGCAATTCAGGCAGAGAGGATCTGCAGCCAGCCCCACTTGACAGATAAAGAAACTGAAGTTCAGAGAGATTATGGGGCTTGCTGAAAGTGCAGCAGGAGGTCGGGAAGCTTGATCAGCTCTTCTCCCCACCAAGGCCAGGCCCACTGGCAGGGCTGTAGTCATTTGGGGCGCAGTATACAGCTCTGCAATGACCTTGCTCAATCTCAGTTTCCTCATGCTCAGAGGGGGCTGGAGAGGGATGTCACAAAGCCCCAAGAAGTGCCCTCTGTTTTCTTTTTGCCCACCCCACTAAGGACAGCCTGCTACTGCTGCTGCTAAGTCACTTCAGTCCTGTCCGACTCTGTGCGACCCCATAGACGGCAGCCCACCAGGCTCCCCCGTCCTTGGGATTCTCAAGGCAAGAACACTGGAGTGGGTTGCCATTTCCTTCTCCAATGCATGAGAATGAAAAGTGAAAGTGAAGTCGCTCAGTCGTGTCCGACTCTGAGCGACCCCATAGCCCACCAGGCTCCTCCATCCATGGGATTTTCCAGGCAAGAGTACTGGAGTGGGGTGCCATTGCTTTGGCCATGCAAAGATGGCAGTTGCGATTTTGAGCCTCAGCCAGCAGGGGTCAGCAGAGCAACACCAGAGGGCAGGTCTGAGGCCCCAATGTGGCCCAGCCAAGCCTCCGACTCCTCTGGCCTAGATGTTAAATGGGCACTTTCCCATCTGGCCCACAAGAACCAAGAGTAAAGGTTTCAGTACAGCCCTGCAGGTGGTAAGCTCCTCCACTCATTCATTCACTGAGCCTGACACACACAGACCAGCATGCTGTAAATGAATGATTTAGAGGATACTCTATATACTGGCAGAGTTCAAGCCACAAGTTTGATCCTCACATCTGCTTGCCTCTGAACATCATGAAGCAGAAATCTATGTTGCTCACTGCCATATCCCCAGCACCTAGCTCAGAACCATGGAACGTAGCTGGTGCGCAGTAACTATTCATTTAATAGATACATGAGTCATCATCATTTTTTAGGAGCTCCCAGGCCCAGGAGGAAGAGAAAGAAAAGTGGAATCCAAAATAAAGATGTATGAAGCCCCTGCTGCGTGGCAAGCCTTGTGCCAAGCATTTTCCAAGGTTCCTCGGAAGCCTCCCAAACCAACCCTGGGGTGTTTGTCCCAGGTTTCCGGGTAAGGTGGTGTGATCCACATCATTTGACAGATGGAGAAACCGAGGCTCAGACAGACATGACTGGCCCAAAGTCACACGGACAAGAGCTGGCATTCAAAGCTAGGTCAGTGGGCTGCAGAAGCCATATGCTCTCACCATGGGGGCCCAGAGCCACACTCATCACCCGCCCAGAACCTTCCCCCGCCTACCTGTTGGCCAGCTGGATACCACTCAGGGTGGTGGTGCCATCGCGGCTCACGAACAGCCGGAGGTTGCTGTCTGTGTGGACACAGGGGGAAGATAGAAGCTGAATGGGGCAGCGAAGCCAGGGAGCCCCCAGGCACTGTGCCCGTCAGTGCTGGCTGCTCACCCTGGGCACCAACCCCCACATCCCGCCTGCGCTGGCAGCTCACCCTCAGTATTGCTGCCTTCCGTGAAGTCCTGGCTCTGCATGATCTTCTCTACGATGTCATCAGCATCAATGCGCGTGTCATCCACCCAGGTCGGGTGGCTCTCCACTGAGTCCTTCTTCCTCCTGGGGTGGGGCGGGAGTCAGGAGAGTCACACGACCACAGGACCCAGTCCCCATCCACCGCACTCAGGACCCTCCGAGTGCACGTGGAAGCTGGTCCAGACTGTGTTCATTGAACCGTCACATCAACCCTACGGTGCGGATGCCGCTGTGACCTGGTTTTAGAGAGGAGGCCGCAGAGGCCCTGGGAGGTTAAGTGCCAGCCTCTGAGAGGCCACAGAGCACGGAAGCAGGCAGGCCCCAGGGTATGCTAGGCCACCCGCAGCATCCACCCACTGAGCATGCGCGCCAGGCCCGGTGCAGCCAGTGTGGAGCATCAGCTAGTCCGACGGCCACGCACCCAACGACGACGGGACCCAGTTGTCCCTGTGTTACAGGTGGAGGAGCAGAGGTTCCGGGAGCCACCGGAGGGCTCTGCTCTCTAGCAGCACTTATGGTGAGACCTACCGGAACGAGCGGTCTGACAGATGCGGAGGCCGGGGCGGCCGCGGCGGCTTCTCGGGGGGCCGGTGCTCACGTTCGCTGCCTTCAGGCCCCTCCACGGCCATGCTGAGGCCGCCTGAGGCGCTGCTGCTGGTGGACGTGTTCCGGCGGTGTGTCAGGTCCGAGAGGCTCGAGGAGCGCGACTGCTCTGTGCTGTAGCCTGCTGGGCGGTGGGGGTGCAGGTCATGATGGTGGTGGGGCTGGGGAGGCTGGGAGGCCAAGGGCACGGGGAGGGTGGGCGGGCACTCACCCGAGATCTTGGACTGCTGGCTGGCGTAGCTGGAGTTGCGGGAGTGGCCGGAGTGGAACACCTCCTCAGGGCTGGACAGGTTCTGGTCTGGCTCCTCCGGCACCCCTGGAAGCCGGGAGGGGCAGGGGTGACCAGTATGCTCGCTTCTCACTAGTCCTCTCACTGAATGTGGCGGGGTGGGAGTGGGGGGGGCACACTATGTATTTCCACTTAAGAGTTGGAAAAACTCTTAAGAGATGGTTCAGGGGGGCAGCAACCTGTCCTGAGCTACAGGTCAGCACTTGAACCCAGGCTCATTCCTTCATTCCACAAATATCTGGGGGGCGCTCTACTGGGTTGCCAGGGGACAGGAGACAGGGTGTCACAGACACCCAGTGGTGGGAAGGAAGAACACAGGACAAAAAGGACCCACGATTAAGCATAACTGGCAAATGGCCCACAGCAGGGAGTGTATGGGGGGAGGTTGGGTCTGAAATCCAATCTGAAATCAGGGAAGACTTCTCTGAGGAGGTAGCCTTAATGAGTGACCTTCAGGATGTTTGGCAGGGAGCAGGCTAGGTAAGGCATCAGAAAAAAGGCCTTCTAGACCCAAGGACCAGCATCAGCAAAGGCCCTGAGGCTTCAGTGAGCTGGAGTCTGTGCAACTGAAGTGGAGTAAATAAGGGTGGGGAACACACTTTTAGGCACTGGCAGCAGGAAATACAGGGAACCAAGCAGGGTCTGCCTAGGGCTCAGAGAACACCCAGCCACCCACCAGTCCTTCTGGTCTACGTGGGAAGCAATGACTCTTCCATCCTCTTCAGATATGAGCACACCCAGGTCACAGCCTGGACCCTAGGCCTGCCTGTGTCCCCACCCAAAGCCACAAGGCTTTTCAAGTCCCGACAGGTTCTCTGCCTCTGAGGGGCTGCAGGAAGAGAGAGGCTTGTCGAGCTCAAATTCCCACCCTACGCGGGAGAAGCATCTCTTTTCTTACACAAAAGGCACCACATGTGCTGGGGCGCCCTGGTCCCCAGATCGCTCCTCTGGGGACCCCTACCCTGAAGCTGGAGAGAGCAGTGGAACTGGGGAGCCCCCATTCCTGCATGCAGCCGCCAGGCTGAGGCAGGGGAGAAGCCCAGCTTTCTGCTCTGGGTCCCACCTGGCTGGTGTGCAGGAAAAAAGGGGAGGGCAGGAAAGCTGGACCTCAGGGTCAGAGGGTCCCTCTCGGCTCCCAGCCCCGGGGGCAGAACCACCCAGAAAGCAGGGTCTGAGGCCCCGTGCCCTCACTGCTCTTGTGGCAGGTTAGGGCCACCATGTGCCACCCTGCTTACTGATCGGCTTGGGGGTTGTCCACCTCCCAGCTCTGAGCTCACCCCCAGGGACGGGGTGCAGGGGCCAAGGCTCAAGCTTTGTGGGGGGAGGGCCTACTTCATCCCTTACAGCACTGGGCTCCTTTTCCTCTTAATTGCCACACCCACTCCTCTGGGGATTCAGGCTCATTTGCATTTTTCATAACATTAGTAATAATGATAATTTAATGGAAACGTGCTAGGAAATAGAGAGGACGACCCAGGTGCCAGGAAAGGCACACACGTTTTCTCAGTTCATCCCCAGAGCAACCCGGATGTGGTTACTACTGCTGATCCCCCTTTGCAGAGGACGATGCTAAGGCCTGAGAGGTAAACAGCCGGTCAGGGTCACACAGCAAGGAGCAGAACAAGAGCTCCTAGCAGGTCCCTCTGCCAGGAACACAGCACAATACACCCCAGATTCAGCTCAAATGACATCCCTTCAGGAAGCTTTCCCCGGTTGTCCCCAGGCGGACACCTTCTACATCTCTCTCCCAGCTCTCATCACAGTTCTAGGCGGACAAACGTTTGATGTATTTATTGTTCATTGACCCCTGTCTCTCCTGCTCGACCTGGAGAGCCACGAGGCCAGCGACCTGATCTGTCTTGGCCCAGGGTGCTGCTGTGATTCTGGGGCCAGGCAGAGCCTGGATCATGGAGGGGCGCAGGTGCCCACCCGACGGAAGCAAGGGTGGGTGAACACCGCTGCACTGGCTGTCTTCTCAGCAAGTGCCCCCCTTGGGACCTCGGGACCGGGGGAGGTGAAAGCCTTCATCCCAGGAGGAGGGCCGAGGGCAGGTGGGGAACGGTACCTGAGCTGAGGATGGTGGGCCGGGCCTTGGGGGGCCGGGACCCCGTCAAGGAGTTGCTGCTGCCCCCACGGCTGGTCCCGCCACCCTTACACGTCAGCTGCAGGGAGGAATCCTGGCCTGGAATGGAGATGGACTTGGCAGTGGACGGCGGCCTTGGGAAAACAGAGGGAGGTGTGACTGGGGCGCCCCAGCTTGGGGTCAGGAGAAGACAGGGGACGCCACGAGCCTGGAGGAGGGAAGAGTCCCTGCCCCTCCCCCCACAATGTCCAGGACAGAGCCCCCAGCCCTCAGCAGCCTGCACCAGCACTCACGTCTTGAAGCAGGGGTCTCCCGAGAGCAGGAACATCCCAATGGTGACCTGTGCAAAAGCCGGGGCGATGAGCCACGCCCCGTTCAACCCTCCCAGCTCCCCCACAGGTGCCTGGACCCCGTGCTCTGGCTTCAGATGAGCTTGGACTCTGATCCCATCTCTGTCCCTTGCTGGCCCTGGTGACACCACCAAACTTCACTGAAGCCCAGTTTTCTCATGCAGAGGACAAAACTGATCCTAACAGCTGCCTCGTGGGATGGCAGAGGATGCCTGGGGCGCCTGGCATGGAGTGAGTGAGCAGTGAGTCGGCTACTGTCATTTCAGAACAGCGACTAGACTGTGGGACCCTCAAGGGTGAGGCTGCAGACACTCTCCATCCTCACAGCCCCCAGAGCGGGCGAGGTAGGTGGGAGAGGGGCTCTTGAAGCCTACCCGGTGGGGAGGGGCCCACCCAGCCTGACACAGCATAGGGGTTCACAGAATCCAACACAGAGGGCAGGGGTGTGTGAAAGTTTGTTGAATAAAGCAAAGCAAGAAGTCATTAGAAATGTTTAACATCCACTTGGGCAAAGAGTTTGGCAATGGTTCAAACAAGGCAAGATTTGGGTCCCCGAATTGGGGCTAGGATAAAGTGACAGGTGATGGGGTGAGAAAGAGAATCCCAGGGACACTTCCAACAACAACGGTGCCCGCTGGGGTGAGGCTGAGACTTTTAATGGGTTGTTTCATTTGGCTGTGATAGCAACCTGCCACGTACGTGGTGGCCTCCGGCTGTAGACACAGAAACTGAGACTCAGAATCAGGGGAAATAAATGACTGTCCAAGGTCCTGCAGACAGGACGTGGGGGAGCTGGCCTTGGACCCGAGGCCCCCTTGATCTGGTCTGAGGATGCACTGAGGCCCTGGCTCTCACAAGAGCCAGCCTGGACCTTTCCAGGAGCCTCTGGCTTCTGCAAAAGGTCCAAGAGGCCCCAGCGCCCTTGCCTACCACCTCCTACCCAGCTCTGCCACACGCAGCACGCTCCCACTGGGTCAGCTCACAGGGCTGTGGTTAAGACAAGACTGTTTTCTCAGCCAGGTGGAAGGGTGTGGAGACAAGGAAGAGAGGTGCGCTGGCAGCGGATGCCCCAATATCTCTGTCCCCAGGGGTTCAGGAGGCAGCTGCCCGGGGGGAGGGTGCTGCGCCGGCCACTGGAAACCTTCACGTGGCTGGGCCCTCGGGGCAGCTGCCCAGGTCTGCCGGGTGCAGGGACGGCAGGTCCGTCCACACCCCGGTGCTCTGGAGCTCAGGTGGCCTCGCGTCATGCGCGGCAGTGGTTAGGAGCTGGGCTGCAGGGTCAGGTGCCAGCTTCACTGTGCCTTCGGGTGGATGACCACCCGAAGGTGGAGCCCCTCCTGTGCAAAACTGGGGTCAAGAAGAGACACCACTCCCTGCCAGGCTGTGGTCAGGCACCATGAGATAAGGGGTGCTGGTCTCACCGCAAGAGACTGTCGGGGTCCACTCCCTGAGCCCCGATTATGGAGGGCAAAACTGAGGCCAGTGGCTGAGTCAGGCCTCCAAGGGGGGTTTCCTGACCCCAGGGCCCACGTCTTCCCAGCGTCTCTCGCTGCCCGTCTGGGGTGAGAACCTGTGTTCTTCGCAACTCCCCAGGGGACTCTGACAGGGAGGTGGTCCGCCCTTCCCCTGCCCCTGGGTGGGAGGGGCGGACAAGGCCCAGAGCCCCCGGTACCTTGAGGATGGAGTTGTCCTGTCGAGTGTTCTTCGTGTCGTAGCCCTCCAGCAGGCAGCAGCGCACCGTGGAACCTGAGCCTGCAAACTCCGCCAGGTTCAAGTCGGCGAAGCCCAGCTGAGCGGGGGACAGAGGAGAGGGTGGGAGGCTGAGGGGAGTGTGAGCACAGCGCTGGTGGCCCAGGGGTGAGCTGGGCCGGCGGCGGGGGGGCTGGAGCCCTGGGCCCGCCCCACAGCCCTGGCGGACTGTTGCATAACCGGCACCCAAGGACACGGGCCCCGGCTGGCGGCTCCACGTGGCAAAGCCAGGAGCTCACATCCCCGGGCTGCACAAAGCACCCTTTGTGCCGTGTCCCGGCGTGCACCAGGGCAGCGCCCGAGATGAAAGGACATTGTTGTCTGCGACACAGACGCACTGTTCCCGGGGAAACAAGGCCGTGCTGTGGGAGCTGCCGAGCCAGCAGGCAGGAGGGGAGGCCAGGCCCGTGGGAACTTGGCGCTGGGGTGGGTGGATGGATGGGTGGAGGGCATTCTGCTGGGCAGGCGGGAGACCCTGGTGAGGGTGGGAGCCAAGGGCCAGTGGGAACCCCAAGCTGTCACGAGATGCAGAGGGGAGACCGGGGTGGGGAGGGAAGTGAGAAAGTGGAAGAACAGGGTGGATGAGCTGAGAAGGCCTCCTGGACGGAAGCCACATCTGCCAGACCTGGAGGCTGGGGTGCGGGGGGTGGGTGCTGGGTTTAGGGACCTGGAGGACAAATCAAGCTAAGCGGGGACATTCATTGAGCACCTGCTGCACGCAAGTCTCTACTGCAGAATGTAGGGGGCATGCTTCAGACCCAGAAACTAAGGCTCAGAGCAGGCAAGTGACCTGCTCAGGGGCTCACACACCTTATCTGGCAGAGCCAGGACTGAAACGAGGCCTGATTAGTGTCAGATCTCCCCGCCTTTCTGGGCCTCAGTTTCTTCCTCTGATTAAAGGGACCTGAGCCTGTAGTGGGACTTCCCAGGTGGTCCAGTGGTAAAGAACCCACCTTTCAATGCAGGAGACCTAAGAGACACAAGTTCAGTCCCTGGGTGGGGAGGATCCCCTGGAGGAGGGCATGGCAACCCATTCCAGTATTCTTGCCTGGAGAAACCCATGGACAGAGGACCCTGGTGGGCTACAGTCCGTGGGGCTGCAGAGTTGGACACGACTAAAATGACTTAGCACGCACACAAGAGCCTGTGACGGAAGGGAAGGGCCTGGGAGGCCTGACAGGTGACACAGCAGGTTTGTGGGGGGAGGGGGAGGGAGGTGGATGCTCCTGCCGTTTGCTGGCCTTTTCTTCCCTGGCTGTCCTTCTCCCACGTGCGTCACCAGGAGGAGAAATCTCCACTCTAAGAGCACCTTCTGCAGCCCGGTTCTAGCCACCCTGCCCTCTGCTTCTGGGCAGGGTGTTGGCACCCGGGACAGGGCACAGGGCACGGCCATGTCCACTGAACTTCCTGAGCTCTGGTCGGTGGGAAGGGACTCACCCCGCTTATTGCCTGCCTCAGGCTCTTCATGCAGGGTGAGGTGAGACAAAGACATGTCCCCTCTGGACTGACTGAGCCCACCTCCCTGCTGCTGGGTGCCTCCCCGGGCCCCAGAGGGTGGGCGAGAGGCCCCACAAGAAGGGGGGCTCAGGGCAGAGCAGGCTGTCTCAAAGCCAGAGGTAACCCTTCCAGAGCCGTCTTCCCCCACTTTCCCCAGTGGAAAAGGCTTTAAATGGGAAGGCCTGAAGTGTCTGTGGGCAAGGGGAAACCTGCCCACCACACAGACGTGCAGCCACAGGGGTGACTGAGCCCCCTTCCCCCAGCCAGACGAGGGGAGCCTCCACTGTTAGAAAGCGAAAGGAAACTGTGATGACACAAAACATGCCCGCGCTGTACTGGGCGGCTAAAATAAAGGTTTCAGAATCTGCAGGACAAGTCCCTCTAGTGAATTTAAAAATCCCATCACCCGCGTGTGCTCAGGTACCCCCGTGGGGGCTCCTCGTATGACCCTCTAAACCACATTCACCCGCGTGTGCTCCGGTACCCCCGTGGGGCTCCTCGCATGATCCTCTAAACCACATGCGTGTGTTTTATTCACTGCTCTGTATGAGATAGTTCATGCATTTTTCTTCTGCTGCTTCTTTTTAAAAGTATTTATTGATTGATTTGGCTTTACTGGATCTTAGTCGAGGCATGTGGGATCTAGTTCCCTGACCAGGGATGGAACCTGGGCCCCTTGCACTGGGAGTGTGGAGTCTTAGCCACTGGACCACCAGGGAAGTCCCCCGCTTCAGGCATTTTTGTTTTCTTAAGAGGTCTGGAAGGGTGTGAGGAGGAGGCACGTGGTGGGAAGCTCTCTACCATCTGTGCTGCGATGAGCATCCGCTGCCTTTACATTAAACGCAGAGGCTGTCAATCAAGATATTTCCAAAAACTAATACATCTCATAGATGGCAGGGCGTCTTCTGTTTGGGGCAAGAGAGGTGGCTGGAGGTTCTTCTTAGAGCTTCTCTCATGCCTGCCCCATCCCGTCCCACCCCGCTGCCCCTTCACCTGGCCCGGCTTACCTTGGAATAAGCCTTTCCACCTTTCAGCTCCTGCAAGGGAAAGAGACACGGGGATGAGGATGGCTAGGGAATCCCAGCGACCTAAAGGGTCTTCCCAATCCTCTCGGCCCCCTTCCCCACCAGACCCGCAGGGGAGGAGAACAGGAAATGAGGTAGCCTGACTCAGGGGATGGCCCGGAGGCACCAGCCCGGTGGTCCTGGCAGCCCCCGCCGGCCTCACCTTGCGCACAGACACACGGAAGATGCAGGGGTCGAGCAGGCCGGTGGCCGGGTTGGCGCTCATCTTACACACGAAGGTGAACCTCTTCCGCCACCGCACGCAGTTCTCCTGCACCTCCTCCCTGCGGGCACAAGGGGTGGGGGTCCACGTTAAGGGAGGTGAGGGCCCTGCCTCCTGCGGGGATGGGTGGGGAGCCCTCACTTTTCGCTTTGTATCACAAAGTGACTGCATTTTCGTAACAAGAGTCTGCTTGTGGAAGTGTGATGAAAACAACAACAAAAACAAGATAAAAAGGGGAAAAAAAACCACAAGGCAAGCGAGGGTGAGAGCAGGCTGGGCCGCTGGCGGGGAGGGGGCAGCCGTGTGTTTCCAGCACTGCCTGCCCCCCAGCCCCCACCTTGTTCTGGGGCCTCCTTCGGCTGCTACGTCCCCCCTCCCACTGGACTGCCGCTGGCCATCTCGAGTGAGCCTCACAAAGGTGTTCCCGGGATGGACTGCCAGCCCTTTTCACAGATGAAGAAACTGAGGCTAGATAAACTGCCCAGCGTCACCCAGCCAGGAAGCAGCTGTGCCCTCAGTCCAGTGCTGCCTGGCTCCAGAGCCCCCTTCTTCACCAGCAGTAACAGCGACGATAAGAATAACAACAGCAACAATAGCAAACTCAGCACACTTCCTACGTGCCAGGCACCGTCCAAAGCCACTGGAGCCTGCTCCAAGCGCTGGCGATCCACGGTCACGCTAACCCTCCCAGCAACTGTCTGCAGCAGCTACCGTCAGTAGTCCAAGCCCACATTCAAAGAAAACGGGACCTCTGGGGCTAAGACTTCAGCCCAAGGCCCACCACAAGCAGAGCAGAACAGGGATTTGAACCCAAGCCGCCTGGCTCTGTGCCACAGGCGTGTTCTCCCCACTGGGTCGGGGGTAGGAGGGGACAAGCTGGCTTTCCAGCTCCTGGAGCTCCTCCTGGGCCTGGGGAGCATGACCAAGCACCCTCCCGCCAGTTCAGCACCCCCGCCCCCGCCACTGGGGAGGTGCCTTGTGCCCGGGAGGGTGAATGGGGCCGGCAGGAGCGGTTCCCCCAGCCTCTCCAGCTGCGGCGGCCCTGGAGGTGGAGGTCGGGGGGGGGGGGGGGGGGGTGAGAAGTTGTGACTTCTCACGTGAAGGAGATGAGGTCCCCCCCACCCCCCCGCAGGGCAGGATGTGCTCAGGAAGGGAGGGGCCCACGTGAGAGACATTATCTCCAGCCTCATCCCACCTAACAGGAACGGCTGAGCGGACAGCTGAGGAAGTGACTGCTCCACCCCCTGGAGACTGGAAGGGCTCGGGTTAGCGGCCAGATTGGGGCCCGAGGGCATAGGGTCAGCACAGGTTGAGCATCTCCTGAACACTTGCTTCCCCCGGCAACTCTGGAAGGAGACAGACTCTGTGCCACCCCTTCTATACAGTTGAGGGCACTGAGGCTCCCCCAAGAGACGGGCAAAGCAGGATCCGAGCTTAGGGCTGGCCAATTACAGGGTCAGAGTGCCCAGCCATCGTCTTGGTTCACGGGTCAGCGGCTTGGGAGAGGCTGGCACGTGGAACCCACGAGGGTCGTGGGGCCAGTTGCAACATGCTTGGTCCCCGAGGCATCTATCTGGGTCTCTCAGTCCCAAGTATGTGCCGCATGCTGGACACTGCAGTGGACTGGATTCACAGACTTGACATTTGACAGTCACCCCAGTGATGACTCAGTGTCACCAGGACAGGGTGGGGGAAAGGGTGAGTCAGCTAGGAAGGTTACTAGCTGCAGAGATGGCATTCAGGCACAGACCCGAATGCAGAGAAGGGGAGTAGCCAGTGGGGGAGACAGTTGCCAGCAGAGGGAACTGCATGAGTGGGAAACGAACATACTCTTGGGTTCTCAGCCGATGAAGGTCCCCGAGCCAAGCCTCTATGAGGAGCTCCCTTCTGGCCCCACGAGGCTTTGAGGATGGGACCAAGGCTTCCCCACGTCCTGCCAGGGCTGTGATGGAAGCAACACGACTCAGCCAGGCAGACCCGGGCTCGCAACCTCACACTGTGCAGCTCAGGCTGGGGCCTAACCTCTGCATCGGCATCGGTGAAACAGGCACAGAAGCCACTCATCGCGGGCACCTGAGAGCATTCAGGGAGGTGTGCCCAGCAAGGGCCAGGCCTAGGGAGGCCCCCTGAGACATGTCTTATCTGATGAAGACACTGGAGTCTAGGGGCACTCAATCACCAAGATGCTCTGACCTTGTTAGGAAGGTGAGCTCCAGCAACCCCAGCAGACTGGGGACAGATAGAAAAGGTCAGGGCTCGAGAGGAGGGGGAGAGGAAGGGAGAGTTCCCAACCCCCTGGTGGACAAAGGGCAGGAAGCAGGTGCCCCAGGAGAAGTGGGGGCCCCAGGCCAGAGCATCCACCGTGGTGGCCCTCCTCCTTCATTCATCACATAATTGTCACCGACTGTGTACCAGCCCGTTCTGTGCACTGGGACCGCAGCAGTGACCAGCTTACATTTTGCTGGAAGGAAGAACTAAAACTACCTCTACTGGCAGGCGACTTGATCTGCTATGCAAAAAATCCGAAGGAAGCCTCTACCTATTAGAATACATGAGTTCAGCCAGGTTGCAGAATACAAGGTCAATATACAAAAATCAATGACCTCCTGTATACTAGTGGACATCCACAATGAAATGAAAGAGTTTCGTTTACAATAGTATCAAAAAGAATAAATTTAACAAAAGAACTATAAAACATATGCTCTGCAAAACTACAAACTATCAATACCTTACTGAAAGAAATTCAAGAATATCGAAGTAAATGGAAAGACATCCCATAGTCGTGGACAGAAAGATTTAATCTTGTTAAGATGACAGTATTCCCAAATTGGTCTAAAAATTCAACACAATCCCTATCAAAATCTCAGCTGACGTTCCTGCCGAAAATTGAAAAGTTGATCCTAAACCTTAGAAACTCAAGGGACCAGAATAATCAAAACAATCTTGAACATTAAAGTAAAGGATTCACATGTCTTGACTGCAAAATTCTACAAAGCTACAATAATTAAGAAAGTGTGGTTCTGGCGTAAGGATGGATACAAAGATTCAAGGAATAGAATTGCGAGTCCAGAAATAAATCTTCACATTTATGGTAAATTAATTTTAACAAAGGTACAAATGGGGGAGAGAATAGCCTTTTTAACAAAAGTTGCTGGGACAACTGATATTCACATTCAAAAGAATGAAGTAGGACCCACTTTTCACCCCACGTACAACAATTAACTCAAAATGAATCAAAGGCCTAAGTTGAAGAGCAAAAAACTATAAAATTCTTAGAAGAAAACATAGGGGTAATGCTTCATGGTCTGTGATGAGCCAACATTTTCTTAGCTATGACACCAAAAGTGCAAGCAGTAAGATAAAAATATAGATATACCGAACTTCATAAAAATTTAAAAACCCTGTGATTCAAAGAACACCATCAAAACAGTGCAAAGACACCCACAGAACAAGAGAAAATATTTGCAAATCATGTATATAAGGGACCTGTAGTTAGAGTATATAAAGAGCTCTTACAACTCAAAAATAAAGACAGATAACCCAATTTAAAAATAGGCAGATAGACATTTCTCCAACGAAGATATACAAATGGCCAATAAACACAGGAGAAGATGCTCAACATCAGTAACTATCAGAGAAACACAGATCACAAGTGTAACAAGCGACCACTTCACACCCACCAGAACAGCTATAATCAAGGCGGACAATAACCATTGTTGATGAGGATGTGGAGAAACTGGAACGCTCGTGCACTGCTGGCAGGGGTGTAAATGGTGCAGCTGCTTTGGAGAACAGCCTGGCAGTTCCTCAAGTGGTTAAGCTACAGTTACCATATGACTCAGCAATTCTACTCCTAGGTATAAAGCCAAGAGAAATGAAACATATGTCCATACGAAAATTTGTACACAGATGTACACAGCAGCATTATTCAAAATAGCCAAAAAAGGGAAAGCAAACCAGATGTCCAGCAACTGGTGAATGGATACATAAAGTGTGATACATCCAAACAACAGAAGGTTATTCAGCAGTCCAAAGAGCGCCTAAACATGCTGCAGTGTGAACTACCCTTGAAAACATTCTGCTTAGTGAGAGAAGCCAGTCCTAAAGAGCATACACTGCATGATTCAGTTTCTAAGAAATGTCCAGAAGAGGCAGACTCATAAGAGACAGAAAGACTGATGACCGCCAGGAGATGGGGGAGTTGGGGGAAAAAATGGGAATAACTGCTAATGGGCACGGAGTTGCTTTTTAGGGTGATGGAAGCAGCCTAATATTGCCTGTGCTGACAGCCACAACCCTGTGAATACACTAAAAACTTCAAATGGGTGAGCTGTGCGGTGTGTGAACTGCAGCTCAAAGAACAAGTTACCGAAACCAAAACAAAAGCATGGTAGTTCAAGTAGAGAGGAAAATGGGGCACAGAGAACAGGGAAGGTGGGTGGGGAGTACCGGACGGAGATGAGACACGGGGAGCTGCTCCTCTGGGCAGGGGGTAGGGAAAGCCCTGTGGCAGTGATGTCTGATCAAGGTCTGCAGTGAAGTGAGGGTGTAGGCTGAGCAAAGGCTGGGGGAAGAGCCGTCCTGACGCATGAACAGCAAGTGCAAAGGCCCTGAGGTAGAAACAAACGTGGGGGTTCAGGGGCTGAATGGGACTGGGGAGGGGAGCAGAGGGGATGAGGCAGTGGAGGAAGCAGGGTTAGGTAACGCTGGACCGTGGTGAGAACGCTTGAGCCTTCCCCGACAGTGCCTCGGTCTTGCCACGATGGATTCTGGGCTGAGGGCAGCCCGGAGGAGGTGGGTGGAGGGGCACAAAGACTAGACCGCTTCCCATCGGGCAGAGGCCCCAAGCCTGAAAGCAGGGAAAGCTAGTGGGCAGCCGGGGCGCCAGAGCAGAGCCTCGGCCCCCGCCAGCCCTTCCACTGGCCTGAGCCAGCCCAGGAGCGGCAGCTGCTGCTGCAGTCTGAAGAGGAAGCTCACAGTGCCGGGCGTGCTGAAACACCCGGAGGAATCAGGATCAGTGTCTGGGAATGAAAGCCGGTATCGAATTGTGCGTTCTCTCCCTTCCCTTTTGTGAGTCTGCCATGGGAACACCGGGCCAGGAAGCCTCCCTGACGGTGGTTCCCGCGGGCCTGGCCAGAGAAAGCCTCGGGGACCCCTCCCAGGCTCGGGTGACAGGCAGCTTCCTCTCCCGCTGTGGGAAGGTGGGCCGGGGCAGGGCTCACGGGATCAGTCCCGCGCCTCCCTCATGTTTCCAAAGGGCTCTAAACACACACTATTAAGTCCCGCCACTCCCACGGAAGAAGCGCGGGGCCTCACCCTGGCGCACCCCGGGAGGTCACGGCAAGGATAAAACAAGCACCCCAGCAGCGGCCACTCCCTGAGGGCCTACTGTGTGCTGCCCAGAACTCTTCAGCACTGGCTGTTACGATGGCCCACTTCACAGATGAGGAAAATGAGGCTCGTTAAGGCTGAGAAACCCAGTCACAGAGCAGTGCGGAGCGGAGCTCGGTCCTGACTCGGGGCCCATCTGTGTCCAGAGCCAGGGACGGCACAGCCAGGACCCAGCCCTGCAGACGCCTCCAGGGCCCTCTGGAGAGAGGGAGCCAGGACCCCCAGCCAGGTGGTCCCTGGCACAGGCAGGGATAATGGGGGGAGATGAATATAGACTCAGGGGACAGGGGCATTCATTAAAAAAAAAAAAAGCAGGAATTAAGATGCCAAGCAGAGGACCAGGAGCCCTAGGTGGGAGCTGAGTTTAGCCAGGTTTAAGGAAATCTCAGGGCTTGATTCACTGAAGAAGAAACTCTCATGAAGCACTTACTAGGTGTCAGGTACTCCTGAAGGACCTAAGAACATAAACAGTGAACAAAACAAAAAAATTCTGCCTTCAAGGGGCTTATAGTCTGACAGTAGGTAGGAGGCAGATGAAATGAGGTAAACACACAGCAGATGGTGGGAAGTGCTGTGGAGGAAGGAGCCTGAGGGCAAGACGGCCAGGAAAGGTGTTGATGGGAAGGGGACACCTGAGCAAAAAGCTGAAGCAGGTGAGAGAGTGACGACAATGTAGACACCTGGGGGAAGAATCCAGAAGTAAGGGACAGTCAGTGCAAAGGCCCTGAGGTGGGAATCTGCCTGGCATGTTTAGGGAGGCCACGGGCCAAGAAGGCACCACGCCCCAGGAATAGCAAGGGCCCCTCTTCGGGGCTGCAATGGCCCTGAAGGTGACCAGGATGCTGAAAGCTGAGCACAACCTGACACCAGCCATGAGTCGATGGACTGTGGCCCAAGGGGCGGGGGCAGGGATGGGGCCTGGGCGGGCAATGTGGATCTCTGCACACATTCCTGACTCCCCAGGTGCGATGAGCAGGACGCGGGGAACAGGGAGGGCATGAAAAAATTACAAGTGAGCCTCTATGACAAAAAATCATCCAGAAGATGCTCATTAAGAAGAACACACAGGGCTGGGAGGCTTCCCTGGTGTCTGGTGGCTGAGACTCCACACTCTCAATGCAGGGGCCTGGGTTCGATCCCTGGTCAGAGAACTAGATCCCACGTGCCGCGACTAAGATCCAGTGCAGTCAAATAAATTTTAAAAAGGAAAAAAATAACACACTCACAGGACTGTGCATCCTCTCGCCCACCCTGCTTCCCCTGCCAACGTGGCTTAGAATGGGCTGAGGACTGGAATGTAAAGATGACGGCACCAAACCCAAAGAGGACACCATCGAGAGCCCTAGGCTGCGGGTTCCCAAACTGAGCGGCCCGCTCCACCTGCAAAGGGGCAGGAAGGGACAGTGGCTGAGGCAAGGAGGGAGCTTGGGCCGGGTCTGGCTAATGTGGGGTGAGGGACTGCAGGACCACTGTTTTCATGTCTCTCCAAGAATTGTTTCTGTAATTGAACTTGAAATTGAAAAATGAGAAAAGTGTCTGAGGTTAGAAAAACAGTGAAAGTGTTAAGTCGTTCAGTTGTGTCCACCTCTGTGACCCCGTGGACTACAGCCCGCCAGGTTCCTCTGTCCATGGGATTTCCCAGGCAAGAATACTGGAGTGGGTAGCCATTCCCTTCTCCAGGGGATCTTCCCAACCCAGGGATTGAACGCGGGTCTCCTACATTGCAGGCAGATACCTTACCGTGCCTGAGCCACCAGGGAAGCCCTGTGAGGTTAGAAGGGCTGGTCAAAAGCCTAAAGGATTTGATGCCCACCTACCTGATTTAAGGTCTAGGCCAACACTCGTCCTCCTGGCAGGACTGGGCAGCCCCTTGTAAGAGACAAAGATGGCCCCAAACCTCCCTCGCCTGGGGTTTCAGGGTTTGAGTCCACGCTGCCAGGGACAGGTAATTACAGAGACTGGGTTTGCAGGGGAGTTTCGTTTTTAGCTTTAAGATATACAATTAGACGTCCAAACCCCAGAGAGGCAGGGCGAGGCCTCTCCACCCACCGCAGCCTGCCGGTGGCCCTCGCAGTGACAGAATTCAGCTATTTCTGTGCTGTCCTGAAATAGAGCAGAGCACCCTACCAGGCTGGTGTCTCCCTCAGAGCTCCCCTGGCCCCAGATCCTGACCAGGGCCTCTCTTATGCATCCACAAAGCCTCCCTGTGGGCGCCAGCTCGGTGCCAGGCCCACGCAGGCAGGGGGTACACAACCAGAGCAGACATCCTCAGAAGCCCCCAGCTCAGTGGGGAGACACACTTACGCAAAAGTCAAGTGCAAGTCAGTCATGTCCAACTCTTTGCAACCCCACGGACTATAGAGTCCACGGACTTCTCCAGGCCAGAACACTGGAGTGGGCAGCCCTTCCCTTCTCCAGGGATCTTCCCAACCAACCCAGGTCTCCTGCACTGCAGACAGATTCTTTACCAGTTGAGCCACAAGGAAAGCCCAATTACACAAAAACTGACTTGGCAACTGTTGCCAGCATCCTAGGAAGGGAAGGGGCTGCAAGCGAGCTGAAGAGATCAGGGGCCTGACTGGGTCGGGGGCAGTGACCCCACACCTGGGACTTCAGTGCTGGGGCTGGCTGGATGAAGACACAGGGAGATGGGCCAGGCGGTGGGAAGAGCCTAGGACCATCTGGAAGGAAGGAGGCCGGGGTGGGGCGGGACCAGGCAGGTGAGGGCGAGGTGCATGAGTGACCTGGAGGCCCGTCACCGGGAGCCGGGACTGCATCTATGAAAGGGTGATCCCCCCCACCATGTGGGGCTGTCTGGTGACCCACTGGGCTGTGTGCAGCTCCTTTCTCCTCTGCTCAGCCCAAGGGGGATACAAAGAGTTCTGCCAATCTGGGGTGCAGGGGTGTGGTGACTACGTCATCCTAGCATCCGTCCCACCATGTATCAGGGACCAAGAGAAAGGCAGCCGACCACCTTTGCGGCCCCACACAGATGGGGGCACAGGGCATCTCTCGGCCAGCACTGCCTCCCCAGAGCTCACAACAAGAGCTGCACAGAGCAGGACTCTTGTTCGAGAATGTCCTCCTTCCTCCAGGCTCATCTTTAATCAGCAGTAAAACCCAGCCCTCTCATTGAGCCTGTTCTACAGGACACATGTTTTGTATACACGGGCATCGTCTTCTACCACAATCCTAGGAGGTATGTGCCAGTGTTGGTCCCATTTTACAGATGAAGAAACTGAGATCCAGGGAGGGGCAGAACAAGCCCAACCAAGGCGGGACAGAATAGGGTCAGAGGCTGACCCAAGGCCACCCCTTCACTTCTTCCCCGTGTTGTTGTCCCTCAAAAGCAGGAAGGAAAGTGGACACCTGGGTGGAGCAAATGTTTCTTCCCAGGCTCCCAGCAACTGAAAGGCCAGGAAGCGAGCCACCATTCTTAGCCTTTCAGATGGAGAAATATGGGGCTCCCAGCGAGAGCCCCCTACCCCCAGAGTCGGGGTTCCGTGGTTCCCCAAGGGTGGCTCACTGGCACATCCCTAGCTCCTGGCCCAGACCAGCCTCACTGCCCAGAAAATGTAAGATCCCAGAGCCTTAGCAATGGCAACCCACTCCAGTACTCTTGCCTGGAAAAATCCCATGGATGGAGGAGTCTGGTAGGCTGCAGTCCATGGGGTCGCAAAGAGTCAGACATGACTGAGCGACTTCCCTTTCACTTTTCACTTTCATGCACTGGAGAAGGAAATGGCAACCCACTCCAGTGTTCTTGCCTGGAGAATCCCAGGGACGGGGGAGCCTGGTGGGCTGCCGTCTGTGGGGTCGCACAGAGTCGGACATGACTTAAGTGACTTAGCAGCAGCAGCAGCAGAACCTTAGCACCGCCCCCAGTCTCCATCAAGCAGCTGACAAGGGGTCAGTGCCATGAGGGCTACCTCCTGGCCTCAGGCTGGCTATAGCCCACAGGCTGTCGCATCTACAGGGTCCTTGCAGATAGGGACCAAAGCGGGGCCATCTGGGGTGAAGGCACAGCACAGACCGCAGTAGTCTCCGAGCAGGAAAGTTGAGAGGGTCTCAGTGGGGGTGGGGGTGGGGCCATAGAAGGGCTCCAGCCTGACCCAGCCTCAGTCCCTCACCTTCCCAGGCTGGCTGCAAGCATTTGTCTGTCTTGTGCCCAGCAGAGAGCTGAGCAGCTCCACCGCAGCCACAGTCGAGGAGTGGGGGTGCCGGGTCTGGGAGGACAGAGCTTCTTAGACTCGAATCAACATTGAAAAGCCTTTGGTTTGTCACAAACCAAGATTCCCGCCCCGCCAGAACTAGCCTGTCACGGCAGGATTTCTCCACTCAGCACTGCAGACGTTTGAAGCCATTCTGGGTTTTCTGGGGGGTGTCCTGTGCATCACAGGACATTTAGCAGCATCCAACCACGGGCACAAGTCCAGCTGTGACCACCAAATATGTCCCCAGATACTCTGGAGGCAAAGACATCCCCGGTTGAGAACCACTGCTGCAGACCCTGGACGGGACTTTTTGAAAAGCTCCCAGGTTAATTCCGAGGCAGGAGTTGGGCACCCGGCTAAGAAAGGGCACGTCGGTGAGCACAGAGTGGGACCCTGGGGACTCCCAGCCCCACTGCACTCCTGCGTTCCTGGGAGGGCTGGTCCCTCCCTTTCTGCCCCTAGGAGGAGAGATAAGCAGAGCAAGGCTCCATCACGTGAATCCCTCGCCTCCACCCCCACCCCCACCCCAGGCAGTCAAGGCATCCCGCCTGCACTCCCAGCCACTCAGGCTCTGTGATCTCCCATCCTTGGCTGGTTTCGAGTGGTCGCAGTGATGCAATCAAGGTTCCCGGCTGTTGAAGCCCAGCCTGGGGCCAGGAGAGGCGAGAGAATTATAAGGAAACGATTTAAATCGACAACATCTGCCTGTGCTTCCCTGAAGAGCATCGAGTCCAGCCGCCTGGGGAGGGGCCCACCCCGGGGGAGCAGACGAGGCGGCCGTCCAGGGGCTGCAGGGCGGTGGAGCCTCCATTCCAGTGACGTGGCCCACGCGGCGGCCAGGCAGCATCTCGCTCCTGCCAGGAATTCAGGGCCTTGTGCGGGGGAAGCAGCTGGTTGTGGTTCTGACACGGCCAGCCCCTCCTCCTGGGATGCAACGAGGCAGCAAGAAGTTCCTAGAAGTCAGGCCACTCTGGAGCGGTGAGAAAGCATTAGGGTCAGGAGGAAAGATTCTGCAGGCGGAAGCCCCTGGCCTCGAATCCTGCCGCTCACCAGCCCGGAAACCTTGAGCTGGATCAAAAAAACCCAAAGTGGAGACTTCCCTGGTGGTCCCGTGGTTAAGAATCCGCCTAGCAAAGCAGGGGATGTGGGTTCGATCCCTGATCTGGGAACTAAGATCTCACATGCTGTGGAGTAACTAAGCCCAAGCACCACAACGAAAGATCCTACAAGACCCAGTGTGCGTGCGTGCGTGCGTGCGTGCTCAGTCATGTCTGATTCTTTGCTACCCCTGGACTGGAGTTCGCCAGGCTCCTCAGTTCATGGGATTTTCCAGGCAAGAATACCGGAGTTGGTTTGCCATGTCCTACTCCAGGAGGATCTTCCCGACCCAGGGATCGAATCCACGTCTCCTGTGTCTTTTGCATTGGCAGAAGGATTCTATACCACTGAGCCAACTGGGAAGCCCACATGACCCGACGCAACCAAATAATTTATAACAATTTATAAAACAAAGTGGGCAGGTGCTGGCTTCTCCATTTTACAGACATAGGCACACTGCCTCCCAGCTTTGCCCTCCAGACTTGCCCGTACCCAGAGGCAGGCTCTGCAGGCAGCTCGGCAGCTCCCAGGTGAACATGCAGGGATGTGATTCTCAGCAGACGCAACAGGCCACTCCCTCTTGCTCTTAGAGCCCAAGAGGACAGCAGGCTGTTGGAAGGGATCCAAAGTAAACTTGCTGGCTTTGACCCAGGAATGGTCCAAACCCAGGCACCCGGGTGAAGGTGCCCCCCCCACTAAGTGTGGCCCAGCCCAGCTCGTTTCCAGGGTACTCTGCCTCGTGTCAGGGGCTGCTCAAGCATGAACCCTCTGCAGGCACAACCACCACCCACTTCACAGATGAGCAAACGTACACTCAGGGAGTCCACAGGTCACTCAAGAGGTGAGGGATGAACTGCACCCCCAAGCCCTACCTCAGGAGCCCACCCCTATTCCCTGCCATGCAGGATTGCTGGGAAAATGCTCCCAGACAGAAGAGCTGTTCTCCGGAGCATCGTCAACGTTCCTGAGCTTTGCGGGCTGACCCTTCACGAATCTCAATACTAGAGAAGACGCAGTCTTGAGACCAGTCTTACCCTAAAGGAGGCGTGGTCACATGAGGTCAGAGTGCATGGTCAGTGGGGCATGACCCTGGGCCAAATCTATCAAGCAAGACCTGCTGGTGTTGGGGACCAAACCTCGTCAATCCAGGGTGGAAGGGAGAGTGGGGAAATGTTCCTGGAGGAGTTCATGTCAGCTTCCTGCCTACTTATCGGGCGCTGAACTGACAGCTCTCCCTGCCTGACCTCCTGGAGTCCACACCCCAAGTCTGGGAGGTAGGAACCATCGTCCCCACATCACAGGCAGGGAAGCTGAGATTCAAGGCACAGAAGCCACCTACCCCAGGTGTGGCCGGGAGATCTGGTCTGAACCCACAGCTGTCTCATCTTGGAATCTCAAACCAGGCCCAGGCCCTCAAAATTCAAAGCAAGAATCCACAGCTGGGTAGAGTAGCAACTTTCCCTCCCCTCAGAACCCTCAACTGTAAAAAAACAGAGCTAAAGGGTCAGCTTATTTAACTTCTATGCAGAGTACATCATGAGAAACGCTGGGCTGGAAGAAGCACAAGCTGGAATCAAGACTGCCAGGAGAAATAGCAATAACCTCAGATATGCAGATGACACCACCCTTATGGCAGAAAGTGAAGAGGAACTAAAAAGCCTCTTGATGAAAGTGAAAGAGGAGAGTGAAGAAGTTGGCTTAAAGCTCAACATTCAGAAAACGAAGATCATGGCATCTGGTCCCATCACTTCATGGCAAATAGATGGGGAAACAGTGGAAACAGTGTCAGACTTTATTTTTTTGGGCTCCAAATTCACTGCAGATGGTGATTGCAGCCATGAAATTAAAAGACGCTTACTCCTTTAAAGGAAAGTTACGACCAACCTAGATAGCATATTGAAAAGCAGAGATATTACTTTGCCAACAAAGGTCCGTCTAGTCAAGGCTATGGTTTTTCCAATGGTCATATATGGATGTGAGAGTTGGACTGTGAAGAAAGCTGAGCGCCGAAGAATTGATGCTTTTGAACTGTGGTGTTGGAGAAGACTCTTGAGAGTCCCTTGGACTGCAAGGAGATCCAACCAGTCCATCCTAAAGGATATCAGTCCTGGGTGTTCATTGGAAGGACTGATGCTGAAGCTGAAACTCTAATACTTTGGCCACCTCATGTGAAGAGTTGACTCACTGGAAAAGACCCTGATGCTGGGAGGGATTGGGGGCAGGAGGAGAAAGGGACGACAGAGGATGAGATGGCTGGGTGGCATCACTGACTCAATGGACATGAGTTTGACTGAACTCCAGGAGTTGGTGATGGACAGGGAGGCCTGGTGTGCTATGATTCATGGGGTCGCAAAGAGTCGGACACGACTGAGCGACTGAACTGAACTGACTGAAAGGGTCAGCTATGTGTGGGCGGTGGCGGGTTCCCTTCCTGAGCCCCTGAGATCCCCAGCAGGACTGTTCACAAGACAAGGGTGCAGGAGGCAGACAGACTGGGGCCCAAGGCCTGGATCTGCGCCCCCACTGGACACATGACCTCTCTGGACCTCAGTCACTGCCCTGTCTCACAGGTTTGCTAAGAGGCTGAATGAGAGAGCAGGGCCTGGCACACACCAGAGCTCACACACACACAAAAGGGGACATGTCCGTTACCATCAGAAGCAACTGAGATGGATGATCCAGCAAGAAGACCAGGCATGCAGGGCCCCTGATGGAGGCCCTGCTTCCCCACCCCAGGACATGTATGGACCAGGACGTTTCCGCAGACCTTGAACCTGGCTTGGACATCCCGGAAGGTGGACTGGCAGGTAGCCCAGGCATGCTCAGGCCGCTCCTGGCTGACTCACACCTGGGTGGAGACTGAGTCACCCACGGAAGGGAAGAAACAGGAGGGAGGAATCCCCAACTGTGGAGTTCAGTTCCGTGAAGAGCTGGACTCGAGTGAGTCACAGGGATGTCCCTGTCCTCTGAGCCTCTACCTAGCCCCAGAGCCTTTCCTGAAAGCACCCTCCTCACAACTACTACAGACACATTACTTCCCCTTCTGGGTCTACGTAGGGTGAAAAAGAAAGGACTTCCCTGGTAGTCCCAGTGGTCAAGACCCTACACTTCCAACGCAGGGGACACGGGTTCAATCCCTGCTCGGGGAGCTAAGATCCCACGTGCTGCACACTGTGATCAAAAAAAAAAAAAAAGAAAACGGAAGTAAGCTTCTATATCCCAGAGTGCAGGCGTCTTGGAGGCAGGGCCTCTGTTTCACTCACTGATGCTTCTCACGTCCTAAGGATGGCACCTAGCACAGGGAGGCACTCAGTAGGTCTCTGATGACTAGATCAGTGACATCCACAGTCCGGCTCCCAGTAAGGAGCCCTAGACCCTTCTTGCGCTGAGATTTCCACCTCCAGGAAAGTGGCCTCCAGCTGTGGTCAGGACATGTACTCTAGCTTTCAGTGGTCTTCGAGGGGTGAGAGGTCATCACCACCTCTGGATCTGCCCCCAGGTGGTCCCACTGCTCCTGGTCCCTGAGTCAGGCCTCCTCTTGCATGCAGGGGCAACACCCAGTTAAAGACCCACCCCCAGAGAAGACAAGGGTCAGGGCCAGAGCGGGAGGGAGTGGCTGATGCCACCCCTCTCACCCCATGCTCAGCACTTCCAGGAGAGCTGATGTATCCAATGGTCCTCCCCTGGCTCAGGGGCGCTGGGTCAGGGGCCATGGCTGTCTCTGCCACTGCTGGGCCCAGTGCCCAGGGCAGGAGCCTGGCTCTAATCGCAAATGTTTGCTGAAGGGGGTGAAGCACAGGAAGAGAGAAAGAGAAACAATTAAGGGGAGAGAGGGAGCAAGGTGAACCCTTCCTTCCTACTCCCACCCCTGGATCCCCTCCAATAACGGCCCTGAACTGACAGCCACCACTGCCAGCCTTTCCAGGGCCCTGACTCGGTGCCAGGGTTTCTGCTGGGTACGTAATGGGGACAGAGGAGGGTGGGTGACCCACTTAATCCAAGCACCAGGAAGGAGCTCATCGTCCCATTTCACGGAAGAGGAAAGCAAGGCTCAGAGAGATCCGGTGGTCTGGCAGCCTTGGGAGCCCACCCTCCATCTGAACCGCCAAGGCCCACACCCAGCCGACCCTGCCAGGGTTTCAAGAGGCGGAAGGAAAAATCCCCAGCCAGAGAAGACTGTTGGCAGCTGCCAGGAGGAGTTATAGCTTATAACTGATGCTTATCGGGCTCGGGCAGGGATGGTTCAGGCCGCCCAGCCAGAAAGACCCTGGAAAGACCAGAGGATCCCCCCCAGCCCCCCCATCAGGCTCACAGGTGCCCGGCCTGATCAAAAGGGTGGGCATGCCCAGGCCGCTTCTCAACACAGACACGTGCACACGCCGGGGCACAGCTGGCAGGCTCTCACAGCAATCCTGAGTAACCAGCCACCTAAGAAGCAGGACCTCACAGGTCCCAGAAGTCCCCTCCAGACACGACCTCCCCGCAACAACCCAAGCCAGCATCATCCTGACTCCTATCAGGATGGGTGGTTTTAATCAGAATGCTTTTGAACTTTATATAACTGGCCCGGCACGGCACGCTCTTGGGTCTGGCTTCCTTCCCTCAGTGTTGTTTGCCGCACTGTCCTTGTGAGTGGCAATGGCTGCTGCGTGGCTGGCTGGGAGTTTGGTTTTTAATCATTCCATGATGACAGAGGTGGGAAACCGCTCCTATCAGCTGATGCCGCCTCCCCTCCTGCCACCTGGAGTCCCAAGCGATCAAGCCCATGGCTGCCCCTGGGGGTTCTACAATACAGCTCTGATTCACGTCTTTCCATGGCTCCCCAAACTCCCAAGCCCAGCATCCTGCCTGGGGCGGGACACAGCGGGGGGCAGGGCAGTAACCCCAGGAGGCAGCACGGGCCCCCCCACACCCAGAAGGTGCTCAGGAACTTGTCCTGGGGGACTGGGGGTGGGGGTGCTCTCGCAGAGGAAGTGGTGGGAGGTAAGGGTGCCTTTGCGTGCGAGAAGGATCCAGACTTCTGCCTTCCCCGGCGGCCTCCCAGGCTCCAGGCGTGCACCGCCATCCCTCTTGGCAGGTTTAGTCTGGTTTCAGCTGCCCCGTGCCTGGCCCTGGGCTGGGCAGGTAAGCCCTGATCTAGGAAGCCCTCCTTCCCCCTTCCTGAGCACCCCCTGCCCTGCTGGATGGATGAGGAAGCCCAGAGCAGACACGGTGGACAAGGCTGTTGGCTGTGGTTACAGAGTCAGAGGGTAGTTGCCAAGGTCCAAGGGCAGACGCGGGGGCAGGGACCAGCCTCCACCTCCTCCCCACCCCGCTAGGAGCAGCCCCGGTCTCCACACCCAACACAACCCACCGGTGCCCCTAGCTGCCTCTCAATCGCAGCATCTGAGCCCCAAGGCGGTGCCCAGCTGCCCGGTAGGCGGCGAGGGCTGCTCCTGACACATGCTGATACCCCTGGCACCAGGGTGGGGAGGGCCTGGGCTCAGGCAGCTGGCGGTGACTGGCACTTGGTCCATCACCATCAGCACCCACGCTGGTTCAGGGCCAAGGGAGAAACGTCCCAGGCCCACGCCAGTGCCTGCCCTTGGCACAAGGCCCCAGGACTAAAATGCAACAGAGGCCATGCCAAGGCTGGGGCTGGAGCTAAGAGGCATGGTCCACCAGGGTGCACAAGGCCAAAAGTGGGGCCAGGGAAGGCCTCGCAGGGGAGGGCGCTCTTGGGCTGAGCAGGAGTTTGGCCATGTAAAGCGGGGAAATGGAGTCTGAGGACAGGGCAGCTGCAGAAGCAAACAGCTAGAGGAGTAAGGTGGGGTAAAGTCAGGCAGCCCGGGGGCGTCCCAGGGACCCTGGCATTGCCCCCTGCTCCCCCGGCCCCGACAGAGTCTGCCCTCTACCTCGGGCGGGGAGCAATCTTCTGTCTCCCAGCGAGGGTCCCACAACTGACTGTGCGGAAGGCCCCCTCCCTCCTTCTGCACTTGCTGTGTGGAAGCCCCCACACCCCCCTAGCCCAGCCCAACCCAGGGGAGCACGCCAGCTCTCCCTGGCTTGGAGCCAAGCCCCGCAAGACAGAGCAGGTTCAAGCCAGCAAAGGCGAGAAAGTGCAGAGACCCCACACTGGGCACCCTGAATTCCAGTGTGAGGCCCAGCTTCTTAGACACTTGGGAGCTCACCTGCTCCCAGCCTTCCAGAAGGAACTCTTCCCCACACCATCCCTAGAATCCTGAGACGGAGACAGCACCCCAGTCAGTCCTGGCCCCTAGGGCAGTTCCCCGGCCAGAGGGACAACTGAAGGTGGCTCCATCCAGCCCACCGCCTTGACTCAGCTGGGGACGAGCTGGACCTCTGATGGTCATTATCTCACCGCGTCCTCCCAAGAACACTGCGGGCAGCTCCTGAGGCTGAAGGGCTGAGGCCCATGCCCAGGGTCGAACGGGCGACAAGAAGCAGAGGAGAACGGGTATGTCCTCCCCGGGTCTGTTGGGGGGACAAGCCTCCAGCCGGACCAAACAGGCAGTGCGTCCTCCAGCAGGGCGCCTTTCTCCCAACCGTGGGCTGGCCACTCCCCACTGACATCTGGGCAGATGGAGGGGCCGATGGTTCCAGGCCTGCATCTGAGAGCTGTCTGTTCCAAGCCTGGGCACCAAAAGCAGCTCAGAGCAGAGGCTGAGGGTTTGCAACGACTGCCCCAAGCAGACACCAAGGCCGGGCCACGGGCTGGGCGACTTTAGGCCTACCAAGGCCACCAACGGCACAGTGTGCGACCTCATGGAGAGCCGGAAGGCCTGGGGGCGGTGGGGACAGCCCTGGGGTCACAGAGCACACTGAGGCCCTGGGGGCAGGTCTGGTGTCCCCAGAAGCCCTAGCACTTGCCAGGCCAGGTGGATAACGAAGAGTGAAAGCCCTTGTCCGCGGCCCACATCACTTCCAGGTCTCGTTCTAAGTGAATCTGACGTCTCTCCCCTGCTCAGACCTTCCGGGGCTGTGTGATGAGATGAGGATAAATCTATATTGGTTGCCATGGGTGATATACTGCTCATTTCAGCAGCAGGCTAGCGACTGCAGGGTCACCAGACTGCACACACCGAGTCCCCAAGCTCCCAGGATCCATGGGCAGATACGCCAGCAGCCCAGACAGGGCTTCCAGAATGCAAGTCAGGACTTCCGAGTACTGAGCAAGCAGAGTTTAAAGCCTCTCCAGGCCCTCAGACACTCGGTGTGGACGCTGCTGCAAATCCCGGGCCAGAGAGGTTCCCAGAACTGAGCTCAATGTGAGGCACAGGCCTCGGGGAACAGCCCCGGCTCCACAGGGCCCGATCACCTCAGGTCAGGGCTCTGCCACTGCCAGGCTGGCAGGCAGGCATGTGGCCAGGGTTGCCAGGGTGGCACCTGCCAATGGTGCGGCCAGCTGGTGGCAGAGGCCAGGCCCCGGGAGCACACACCAAGGCCAGGCAACAGGCTGGACGGCTTCAGGCCTCACCAAGCGCACCAGCCGCAGTCTGACCCCAAGGGAGCCCACAACTGGCCTGAAGCCACGACCCGGGTGCCAGCAAGATGTCTCACTACCAGTGCCCGCCTCCTCAGGCCCCAGCTTGCCCAAGGAAGGCCTCCCACAGGGGCCCTGGGGACCAGGCAGATCACCACCAGGGACCAAAGGGCGTGAGGAGGGGTCAGGGGGAGCCCAGAGCAGGCAGCCCACAGAAGAGGCAGCTTGGGCCAGACGCTGCCACGTGACACGGTCACCAGATGCGCTGATTTAAAAGATGTTTTTTCCTTTTTATGCTGTCAAAACCTGTTAGACCCCTGTACAGGGCAACAAAACCCCAGCATAAGCTCCATGAGGGCAAGGACCATCTCCAGCCTGGGGTGGGTGCCCAGTCGACATCTGTCAAGCAGACAGATGACCGAATAGAAAGGCTTCCCGAGTTGGTCCTGGGAGGACCCTTCCCAGGTGTGCCTGGCTGTGAAGTCTGTGAGGCCCCCAGACGCACTGCCCCCCATCCCCCTGCCATGGGGAACCCCCAGGAGCTGGGCTCTCTGCTCCCAGTCACCTCTGGAAGCCCGGGTCCAAGAGGGTGCTCAGTAAACGCGGAGTAGGGACCCGGGCCTGCCGGCCTCCTCCTCTGCCCTCCCCGCCCAGTCTGTGAAAGGAAGTGGTGGCCCCACCTACCTAGGGGTCCCATTGCACCCCCACATCTCTGTCCCCTCGGGCCCAAGAGACAGAACCATGAGTCCATCTCCAGACCAAGATGTGCGGGAGAGCCTGCCGTGCGAGCCAGCAGGTTCGAGAGGCGTCTGCAGCCTTTTCCATGGAGGAAGGGCGAGGCCCCACCAAGCCCGAGGTGTGTGTGTAAAAGGCCTGGCTTCCCCGGGCCCGCGGCCTCCAGCTGCAGAGCTGACCTGTCCAAGGCTCTTCTTCAGACCCCTCCAAATCCCAAGCAACCCACAGAGGGCTCCCATCCCGGCCTGCTCATGGCCAGGCCCACGGAAGGAAGGCAACGTCCATCTTGTGAGCAGGCGTGCCCCCTTTCAAAAGGTTGCCCCGGTGAAAACCCCACTGAAGAAATCATTGAAAACTGAAAGCGGTCACAGAAGAAAGTACAGGGTGGGAGCCCACCCAAGTCATGTGTCTGTTTCTAGACAGCCTGGCACTAGGTCCAGAGCAGGAAGAGCCCCTGGTCTCTCCCTGGCCCAGCCTGCCCCTTCATGCAAAGAGGGGCTCTGAGGCACCCGAGAAGAGGTCAGGGCCAACCAGAGCTGTGCCATGAGCTCCTCCTACGAGGTGACCCTGAACGAGTAGTAACTTCTCTACCCCCAGCCTCAGTTTCCCCATCCACTGGCCCAGGAGGCTCGCTCTGCCTGTCCCCTCCACAGGGGCCTTGCTGTCCGGTAGATCCGCGCCTCCCTCTCGTTCCCTCCCACCACCAGCCATGTGCACAGGGCAGGCCGCAGGCCCAGTGCCAGGCAGGCGCACAGACCTCTCAGGATGTTTGGGATTCCTCCGGCCTGAAAGACAGATTGGCTCAAAACTGGAAGCCTGCGCCTGGCCTGCCCTGGGGAGACCACGACCTGGCCCACGGCTTCCCGGCTCACAAGACTTGGCTGGGATGCGTCCCTCCTGGGACCCCTGGGAAAGCCTCCCAGATGCCATTCGGATGCATCTGCTTAGAAGGCCTCTGGGCAGAGACCTTGGCAAATGCCCACTGTGCCCCAGTGCCAGCCCGTGCCTGGCACTGAGTTCACAGCAACGACGTTGGCTCCATCCCCACCTGCGGCCCCGAGGCCCCTTTTCCTCAGATCTCACCAGATCGAGTCCAGTGCCTCGAAGCGATCCCAATCTGGATTTCCCTGTTGCACCCAGCCCACGGGAAAGAACCTCCTTCCAAGGTCTGGGGACATCACACGGGCCTGCAGCTGCTTCTGGCCCTTGGCCACCAAGTCTAAATCACAGCTCTGCCAGGCCCCAGCGAGGTGATGCGGGTCTACCACTTTAGGTCTCTTGACCCCAATTTCCTCATCAGCTCAGGGGTGGGGTTTAAGGACTCAGCAGATCACACATTCTAGGTGTTTAGCGGGTCCCTGACGTCTCACAGTGCCCAATCGAAGGCAGCTTAAACCCTAATGATAAAATGGTTATTTTTGCAATTGCATTTCTAGCCAGGTGACGCCTCCGGATGGCCGAGAGGATTAACAGACACTCTGTGTGCAGAAACACTCGGCGTGGCACGCAGCACAGAACCTGGTAACCATGAGGATCACGGTTCGTAAGGAGGCCTCAGAGAGGTGAGGCTGGGGAAACAGTGCAACGAACCACCTGTTCTACCTGCTCAAATTGGGTCAGGCTGGAGCTGTGTACCCGGCTGTTGCCATGGCACCCAACACACAGGGAAACACTCTAAGCTAGACGTGTGGTTGCTGCAGGAGTGGGGCCTCAGGCCTGCTTCGCTCAGACACCTCCCATGCTGCCACTACCCCTGCTTTCTGGACCACATCAGGGATCCCTGAGGTTGGGGCAGTACACCGATCACCTAAGCAAGTCTCATACCCCTGACCCTACCCCAACTCCAAAACAACGGGGCTTTGGCCCCCTGGGCGGGGTGGGGGGGCGCTGTGAGGAGGGGCTCCCAGGCGGCAGATCAGGTTGAGTGGAAAGGGAGTGGATGGGGTAGGAACCTAGGAACCCTCATCTCCTGAGAAAACGCCAAAGCGCCTCTAAGCAGCCTCAGGTCCCAACATGTCTGTTCCCTCCAGCCACACCTGCCCAGCAGCGAACAGGTACCCAGAGCCCACTTCGTGCCTAGCTGTATGGGGTTCAGTGCCAGCTCTTCCCTCCTCATCCCACTCAGCTTTCATCCAGGGTGAGGGTTGGCAGAGGCTGTCGAGACTCAGCCGGGTTTAGGGAATCCATGGCCCGTGGCCAAGAGGGAAGAAGGGGAGAAAGAGGAGAAATCCAGATGCTGCAGGCTGAGATCTGGAATTTTTCAGACTTTCCCGCATGAGGGGGCAGGTCTGGGGCAATGGAAAGGCTGACAGGTAGCGTGGCAGGGGCCCCAGGGCCTGGGAAGCCCAGCTGAGACTTTAGCCTGGGGCTGAATACTGACTTCTCAGTAGAATCCAAGACCCTGCCCCCAACCCTCAGCTCAGATGAGAGCCCCCCCACTGCTGACTCCAGCTGGTACCCCCAAGATCGAGGAGGGGCCTGGGCCTGGACCCCTCTACCATAGTAACCGCAGCGGCTGTAGCGATTTGCCTGCCGGACGCGGTACATACATTACCCATTCCCCGTCACAACTGTGGTAGTGGGTATGACCTCCCATTTCACAGAAAAAGAAACTTAAGGCGCAAAGGTAGAACACGGTAGTGGCTAAAAGCGCATCCTGAGTTTGAATCTGGCCTCTGCTGCCATAACACAGGCAAATTACTCCTTCTCCGAGCCTCGGTTTCCACCTCTATAAAACGGGAATAATCTTACAGGGCACCCCCGGCCAACCAACCTCCACTCTGCTCCATGGCATAATCAAAGGGTTAAGTGAGAGGTACTAGTAAAACAGGGTACAAAGGACCAATAACTTAACTTGCTGGTCTCTGGAATCAGAGAGGTTAGGTAACTTGCCCTAGGTCACCCAGCCAGTGAGGGGCCGACACCCCAGGCCCCAGCTCTGAGCATACTCTTTACCAGAAAGGTTGGGCTGCTCTGTGTGTGGCCGGCGGGATCACAGGCTCCCACCCCCACAGCAAAGGGCAGTCCTTGTCTGAATTCCTCAGATAAGCAGCTCCCAGCCCGAGCGAGCTGGCCCAAGTGCACAGAGAAGGCGCGCTCCGCCCCGTTCCACACCGGAGGTTCCTAAATCTGGGTTAGGCTATAGGCCTCCTCTCTCTCCTCCTAGCGGAACGTTGGACCACCAGATTCATCCAATAGGTCTCCAAACAGGCCGAGTTTAGTCGACAACTGCCTCCTGTGGGGTCCCTGGCAGACCACTTACTTCCTCTTTTTGGGGCCTCAGTTTCTCCACCTGTAACAGGCAACCCCATCTCACAACTATGGGGCAGCCCCAGCTAACTGGGCTCACAAGGAGGCCTGAGGAGCGAAGGGGCAGCCCAGCCAATGAATCACAGGCCCTGGACCACGTTCTCTCTGCTGAAACTTCTCCACAACTGGGACTGAGAGACCTGTACTGGGCCCAGAAAGTGGCCGAGCTGAGACTCCAACTCCCATCTGTCACACTCCAGGACGATGTGACCCACGGAGCTGGGGGGTGCCGGGCAGTGGGCACAGCTTGGGAACTCGGGCCGCTCTCAGCTACGAGCTGGGCGGCTGGGACTGCAGGATGGGGAAGAACACAAAACTAAACTTGACCAAGCTTCTTTCTTTCAACGAGGGCAGCAGCCTCCGTGACAAGGGCATTTGCAATGCAAAGCAGTCCAGCTCCAGCCAGAAGAGGACGGTCACTCGGAGGGGGCTAGGCGGGTCAAAATCCAGCCCTCACCCTCCAGCCAGACACAGAGTGCCCGGGGGGCCGGACCTTCCCGGGCGTCAGGGAGTGCCAGGGAACCTGTGGCTGGCAAGGGCTCTAAATCATATGACAGCCTGAGCGGCCAGCTGGGTGCAAGATGCCCTGGAATACTCTCCCCTTCTCAGCCCTTCAAGGCCAAACTCCGCTGGGCTCTGCCTGCAAGTCTGCAGAATGGGCCTACTGTGGGCTGTGTGTGTGCAAGGCCCCGAGCGGGGGCTGAAAGAACAGACATCCCTACCCACCAGGTATCCATCTGGTCACCTGTAGGTGGGTGCCCCGCACCCTGCCAGCTTCCCTCAGGCCCAGACCTCCCAGATCACTCAGTCCTGCCTTGTGCAAACCTGCCCCAGACACGCATAATCTCCAGGACTCCTCTGGGCCCCAGGGGGCACTTCCACACCTGCCAAGTGGCTAGATTTAGCTCCTCAAACCCCGCTTTGCACCCCTCTTTGCGCCCACCCCGCACGCAGGCAAGACTGCCCCAGCTCCTACCTTGATGACAAGCTGACAAAGTCCCCGCCATCCAGCAGCCGGACCTTGCAGAAGAGAACCCCATTCACGAAGGGGACTGCAGTCAGCTCCTCCAGGGTGAAAGTGGTTTGGAATTTGAATTTCTTCTTCTTCATCAAGAAAGCCATGAGCGAGTTCCCTGAGTCTGAAGCCCCGAAGGCCAAAAAAAAAAAAAAAAGCAGGGGGAACCAGAAATCCCCAGGATTCTTTTCCCTACCACCACACCCCCTCCTCAAAACACCAGAGCCGGATCCCGCCCAGATGGTGGTTGAGGCAGCAGAGCGGATGGGGAGCTGAGTCCGGAAGCCCCGGGTCCGAACGACCAGTCCAGTTCGCAGGCCGGCAGGCTTCACCCTCAGGGAGCTGGGGCTTGGACGGGTTCCGAGTGGCCGGGGGCTTCACCGGCCATGTAAACATTGGGGCATGGTCCAGGAGTCAAGGGCAGGGGTGGCGGGCGGCGCGCGAGCGGCCGTGCTGGCGGACAGCATCCCGAGAGCTGCGGTCCCCGGAGAGCTCACGCCGCGCGACCAGGCGCGGCGGGCGGACCGTGAGACTGAAGGCGACGGGCGGCCCGGTTGAGGGCCGAGGGCGGCCCCGCCCCCGCCCCGCTGGCGGCCGGGGGTGGCGCCCACGCCGCGCCCACGCCCCCGCACCTGGGTGCCAGGCAGCGGCGCAGGTGAGTCCGGGGAGGCCGAGGGCACTCCCAGGGGGCGGTCGAGAGCGCTGCGGGGGGCGGGGAGGCCCCCTCTCTCCGAGAGGTGCTTCGGGGAGCTCCGGGCCGGGAACGTCCGGCCACGGCCCCCTCCCGGCGGGCAGCCGGCCGGGCTCCAGGCAGCAGGGGCGCCGCCTCCTCTTTGGTCCTGGGTCCCGCGCCGCGGTCCCTGGCGGAGCTGAGGCGCCCTTCCGGCCGGCCGGTGGCGCCCGCCTCACCCGCCGCCTCTGGCCCGCACCCCACGAACAGGAGCGCTGCCGCTCGCGCCCCCGACGCCGCCTCCCGAGCCCGACGCTGCGCGGGGCCGCTGGGAGAATGCCGAGACCCCCGTGCTGCCGCCCGCGGAGCCTCCGCCGAGCGCGGGAGGGGCGGGGCGCCGGCGGCTCAGCCCGCCCACGATTGGGCCGCCCGGTGGGGCGGCCGCGGGGCGTGATTGGCGGATGGCGGCGTGGGGTGGGACTCGCGGGAGGCCAAGGCACCTCTTAGCGTTCGGATTGGTCTGTCGCCCATCTGGGCCCGCCTCCTCGATCAAGGCGGAGCGGAGGGACGGGGAGAGGGGCCCTGGGAAGGCGGTGGGAGGTCGTGGGGCGGGAAGCCGGGACAGGCATGCAAGCTAGGAGGGCGTGAGCAAATAAAAAAGGAGAAACAATGAAGAGAAGAAATAAAATGAGCCCCAGGACTGAAGTGGCCCTCCAGTGTCCTCCCAGACTTGAATTCGTTGACCACTAGATTAGGCCCGGAAGGCAGAGTCTCATTTTTCAGAAAACACACCCAGAGAGGTGGCCGGAACTAGACCATGAGCAGCTCTTTGGCTTCACATCCCTAGTTCTCAGCACCCAGGAGGGAAATGCCTGCAAAGCCTTCGCCAAGGGGGTGAATTGAAGCAGTTCATCACGCAACCGGTGATAGAACCAGCTTCTCCCGTCCCAAGCTACTATATAAGCATTTAGTTGTTGCTTAGCATCTTACCCAGTATGGCTGATCTCCCTGACTGCATTAACTGCCCTGGACGCAGAGACCACTCACTTCGGGAGCTTTTTAGGTTCCAGGCCTTCCACACTGCAGTTCATTGATTTAGTCCCCAAATGTTCAGGGGCAATCTGCTGTGTGCCAGGCTGGCATTTAGGAGTGAGCCTGGTGGACCCGCCATTTCCAACCTTCCCAAGCTCAAGATCAGATGGAGAAGCGGACAGGGACCCAGGCAGAGACAAATCTGGTGAATGAGGACAGTGATCGGGGACATAGAGGGAACTGGGGAAGCTCAGTGCTGGCAGGAGTGGAGAGGAAGGGGACGCAGAGAGAAGGCCTCACAAAGTTATCCTAGCCACTGGCAGGATGCATTCCCTGGGTCAGGCAGGGTCCAGGCAGATGGAGCCTCAAGAGGCCTGGCAGCCAGAGAGTCCAGTGCCTGCAGAAAGCTGTGGGTACCTGCATGCTGCTCCACTGTGGCTCTTTGAGGGAGGCAGGGGCCAAGAGGTGGGGCTGGAAGGCCTGTAGAGGCTGGATCTAGCAGAGTCTTGTATAAGGAGGGGAGCCACACACACGTTTTAAGTGACCCAGACAGATTTACTTTTTGTTACAAGAAGTTTGCTCTGACTATAGAGAGTGTGGAAGAGAGATGATGGGAAACAGGGATGAGGGGCTTGTTGCGGCGATCCAGGCAAGAGGTGATGACAATGAACCACAGCACTGAGGGAAAACCGGGGTCTGAGAGGCATTCAAGAGACAGAGTCAAGTGGACTTGGGGATGAGTTTGGTTGGGAAATGTATCTCAGGACTCAGATTTCTGATTTCTTCCTGATTCCCAGGCATAGCATAGTGGGCAGCTTCTACTTTTTTCCAGTTTATCCTGTAATTTCAAAAACACTGCTAGCCAGATAGGAGAAAAATGATAATAGCAGCTCCCAGTACTATTATGTGCCCCCATTTACAGCCAGGGAAGTTGAGATCTGGAGAGTTTAAATTATTTGACTTGGGTCTTGACCCCAGAGCATAGACTTGAGAGTGCTAAACTGTGCTGACTGTGATGAGGTGGGAGTTTCTTCACTAATCCTGGCTGGGCCCCTTTCACAGGGGAAGGACCTGTGGCTACCTGATCCCAGGAGGAGATTTCAGAGGAGAGAGCTAGTGAAGGATGTCCCTGGCTGACTTCTCAGCTGTGACCGCGAGTAACCCCGGACTTCAACAGGAAGCGGGGTGGGTCTGGCTGCCAGACTTAGCTCCGGTAGGGTATTTATCTCTCTGCCGCGTCAAGGCTGGGAACCCAGGAAGTTTCCTTTCCCTCATTTCCCAGATGGGTCCTGGGACAGAGCTAGGCGCCAGGGCAGGATGCCATGTTTGGGGTGAGACGAGCCTGAGTTAGTGTCCTGGCCCTGATGCATATTAGTAGTATGGCTTTGGTTTCAGACATCTGAGCTCAGGGGCTCTGAATAGAGAGGGGATTCAGTATGGTCTGGCTAGGACCGCTTGCCCTGGTGCCAACAGAGCAGGGGCTGAAATCTGGCCGACACAACATTGACCACCAGCGTCACATACACTTTGGGTGTAGTTTTCTGTGCACAGGAAGGAACCCTGAAGGAGACACTTTAAACTTTCCCATCGCTGAGCCACAGTTTCTTTACCTATAAACTGGGAATAAGAATACCAACCTTTCCAGAATGTTGTGAGGACTTCAAGAGGCTGTGCCTGCAAAAGGCTCAGCCCTGGAAGGATGTGGGGCTCTGAGTGAGCAGTCAGCAGGGAGCTCCAGGCCGGCACTTCCTCACTTCTCCAGCCCCCCAAATTCCCAGGTAGAACCTGTACTTCCTCCCTGAGGCCCTGGCCGGATATATAAGGAAACCAGTACCTAACAAGATAATTCAGACAAGTAAGTGGTCTGGAGGACTTCCCTGGTGGTGCAGTGGATAAGAACCCACAACTACTGAGACCACGTGCCTAGAGCCTGTGCTCTGCAAGAGGAGAAACCACCGCAATGAAAAGTAGCCCCCGCTGGCCACAACTAGAGAAAGCCCACACAGCAACAAAGACCCAGAGCAGCCAAAAGTAATAAAATAAACAGATAAATAAACATTAAAACAAACAAAAGTGGTTTGGAGAAGGGCTCTCAGGGCACTGTGAAAGAGGATACATGGATTGGGAGTCGTCCTGATTTAGATGCAGTGGTCAAGGAAAGCCTCTGTGAGGCGTTATCTCAGCCCAGACCCCAAGCACAGGAAGTTCTGGGAGCAGAGGCAGAGCCGGCATGCTTCCAGGACTCTGTGTGCCTGGAGGGCTTCCCTGGTGGCTCAGATGGTAAAGCATCTGCCTGGAATGTGGAAGACCCAGGTTCGATTCCTGGGTCAGGAAGATGCCCTGGAGAAGAAAATGGCTACCTGCTCCAGGATTCTTGCCTGGAAAATCCCATGGACAGAGGAGCCCAGAGGGGAGCGCATAGAGGGAGGAGAGAGAGGTATGGAGTCACTCAGGAATCAGCTCATTTGAGACCTGTGGGCCTGGAAGGAGTTTAGACTCCATTCTAAGCCCAAAAGGATACCATTGGTGGATATAAGCAGGTGGGTGACAAGATCCAAATACCTTTTTGCAAGTTCTTGCCAGTTTTTTCCATTTTTTGGAGAACAGATTGAACGTCAGCAGGCAAGAACAGAGGCAGGCAGGCAGGCAGGCAGGTGAGGAGGCTGTTACAGCCATTCCGATGGGAAACTGGTGGCTCAGACCAGGGTGAAGCCAAAACAACGGGAAGACAGAGGGAACTCCTGTGAAGTGGAGATAAAAGTTACCCACTAGAACTTTTTAATATTCCCAGGATTTTGAATTTGACTGAATGCCACCAGGTTCTTTAAGGCAGGAGTTATGTGAGCATATGGGCTTCCCTGGTGGCTCAGCAGTAAAGAATCCGCCTGCCAACGCAGGAGACGCAAGAGATGCAGGTTTGATCCCTGGGTCAGAAAGATCCCTGGGAGTAGGAAATGACAACCCATTCCAGTACTCTTGCCTGGAAATTTCCATTGACACAGCAGCCTGGTGGGCTACAGTCCAGGGGGGTCACAAAGAGTCAGACATGACTGAACATGCATCTTTTTTTTTAATGTGTGCATAGAAAAGAACCAGGCTTCCCCAGTGGCTCAGCGAGTAAAGAATCTGCTGGCAACACAGGTAACACAGGAGATGCGGGTTTGATCTCTGGGTCGGGAAGATCCCCTGGAGTAGGAAATGGCAACCCACTCCAGTACTCTTGCCTGCAAAATCCCACGGACAGAGGAGCCTGGCGGGTTACAGCATGGGGTTGCAAAAGAATCAGACATGACTGATAGACTAAACAACAGCAAGTGAGCATGAGCACTGGGATAGGAGTGAAGAAGGAATAAAGGGGAATGGGAGGAATTGCCTGGGCATCGGCCTGTAGAACAGAAACACAGCTGGAGAAAGAGGTGTGCCCTTAGAGAATCCCTACCTTTATCTGACGCTGGACAAACTCTTGTGATGGTATTTTTCTTCTCTCTCATTACAGCGTGAGCCTCAAGGGTCAGACACCTCACTCATGGTGTCCCCACATCCAGTTCATGGCCTGTCACATGATAGACACTCAGGAAAGGGTTGCCTAAGGAATTGATGCATAGACAGATGCATATATACGTGATGTATGTGTGTATATTTGGATGGATGCGCATGTTCAGTTGCTTAGCTGTGTCTGACTCTTTTTCGACCCCATGGACTGCAGACCACCAGGCTCCTCTGTCCATGGGATTTTCCAGGCAAGAGTACTGGAGTGAATCGTCATTTCCTATTTCAGGGAATCTTCCCGACCTAGGGATCAAACCCATGTCTCTTGAGTCTCCTACATTGGCAGGTGGATTCTTTACCACCCAGCCACCTAGGAAGCCCCATATATGAATGGATAGCTACATGGATAGATGAGTAGATGGATGACTGAAGATTTAACCTTGTCACCTCATACTTTAAACTCCTCAGTGTCGTCAATAACTATCAAAATCCAATATGCACAAGTCCATTTTCAGTAAGTTGCCCAGGGATTTCCTTGGTGGTCCAGTGGCTAAGACTCCAAGCTCCTATTGCAGGGTGCCTGGGTTCTATCCCTAGTCAGGAAACAAGATATCACATGCTGCAACTAAAGATCCCAAGTGCCATGACTAAGACCCAGCACAGTCAAATAAATAAATAAAAATAAATATTAAAAAAATTAAATTAGCCAAAGCAATATTCACACATGCATTCAATTAGATGTGCAAGATGGGCTTGCACCCTTATATATTACACGAAAATATTGGAAGCAACCTGATGTCTGGCAGTAGGAAGAGGGAGGCCTTGAGGGAAAGTAATGTGTTTTGTGCTTTGCTCCATCCTCAGCTTCTGGGACAATGCCTGGTACACAGTAGCGTTAAATACATACATATTTGTGGAATGAAGGGAAGCATCATCAGTGAGATGCTCTCAGCTGTTAAGAAGGAGATGTGTGTGTCGAGGAGGAGATATCCACTCTGTTGTGGCAAAGCAAACACAGAGGATGTATTTGTAAAGCTATGTAAAGGATCGGCTTACTTTTGTCAAGAAAAATGGACATATTTATGGGGCTTTCCAGGTGGTGCAGTGGTAAAGAATCCACCTGCCAATGCAGGAGGTGCAAGAGAACGGGTTTGATCCCTGGGTCAGGAAGATCCCCTGGGGTAGGAAATGACAACCAACTTAAATGCTCTTGCCTGGAAAATTCCATGGGCAGAGGAGCCTGGTGGGTTATAGTCCATGGGGTCAATAAGAGTTGGACATGACTGAGCAAGCACCTTGTTTTTTATGTGTGCTAGAAAAGAATGGGCCCCCCCCGATGAGTCAGCAGGTAAAGGATCTGCCTACAACACAGGTGACCCAGGAGACAAGGGTTCAGTCTCTGGGTCGGGAAGATGCCCTGGAGGAGGGCATGGCAACCCACTCCAGCATCCTTGCCTGGAGGATCCCATAGACAGAGGAGCCTGGTGGGCTAGAGTCCACGGTGTCGCATAGAGTCAGACACAACTGAGCGACTGACCACAGCAAGGAAAAGAATCTCGAAGGATACACTGAATTGTTATCAGAAGCTTCCAACTAAGGCGAGTGTTTGAGGGAAAATGTTTATTTTAATGAATATTCTGGGATATTGTTTGTTTTTTGTAATAGGATAGATTTATTTTATAATTCAGTACTGTATAATTATAAGGATATTAGTTTTTATAAGGATATTAACAGAAGGCCTTCCATGCTTCTCCATCACGGTCTGGATAAAGTCAAAGGTTCTTAGAAAAAAATAGTTTCTTAGCCAGGCATTCAGGCCCCTCTGGAATCAAGTGCTCAGCCTTTCCCTGCCTGCCCCCCCTCAGCCCCTGTAGCTCTGCTCAGCCTTTCCCTGCCTGCCCCCCTCAGCCCCTGTAGCTCTGCCCCAAGTTCCTGACCTTGTTCTCTTCCTCAACTGGTGACAGCTAGTATTAATAAGTGTCAGGTTTCAGCTCAAGCCTCCTCTCCCACCCCACTCCCCCACATCGGGCACAGTACTCTCTCCCTTCTCTGTGCCCCCAAGTTACCAACCTGTATACAGAGAAAATGAGGGCTCTGCCTTCTGTTTTCCATCACAACAACTGGTGCCTACTTGGCACTCATTGAAAGGGAGGTGGGAGGGCAGGAGGAAAAAAGTAAGGAGCAAAAGAAAAGAAGAGAAGAGAAAAGGAAGAAAAGAAAGGGGAAACTGAGGTCGAGGTGGAAAATGTCACTTGCCCAAATCACCCTGAGGGCATCTGCCCAGCTGGCTTGCTCTCTCGGTCACCTGACAGCCAGCATGGAGTGCCACGCCAAGCCATTTTCCCAGCGCTGCTTGCCAAGGGCAGTCGGTGCTGATTCACCGGTGACTGGGCTCCAATTATTTGCAGAACTGGAATGGCAGCTGAGCCACCCCAGCAGCTGACCAGGGGTGTATTGATTCATGTTACGCTCCTTGCTAATATCTGAGCCAGTCACAGAAAAAGATAAAGGCCCCAGAGAAGTCACCCATGGTGATCTGTCCGACTTAAACCTCCCACGTCCAAGTCCACAAGTCCCCCCCTGTTGATCAGCCAACTCTGTCCTTCCCAAACCAAGCCTGACCATCAGTCACGGAGAGTAGTCATGGTTCAGAACATGAGATCTGGAGTCAGGCGGCCCTGGGTTCCACCCCAAGGATTACTGAGTCAAAGGGTATTTGCATATTTGCTGTTGAGAGATGCTGCCAAACTGCTAAAAAGGCTGGGCCCGTATATACTCTCATCAGTGGTAGAAGACAGTGCCCATTCAGACTTTCTCCATCTTTACCAATCTGTTTGGAAAACAAAACAAAAAACCCTCTACTACTGTGCTTGCCTTTCTTTCATTAGCATCTTTTCCTTTTTTTTTCACTTTGAATTTCTGTAAATTGCCTATGTCCTTCATCCATTTTTTAAAATTTGAGTCATCTTTTCATTATTTATTTATAGTAGCTTATTGCATATGATGGACAGCAACCTCTATTATATATGTTAAAGTATTACCTCCACTTCATCAGTGGTCGTTGGACTTTGTGGTGTCTGTCTCACAGCAGCTCTTACCAAATCCCAGTTAAGAGATAAGAATCAATCTACTTCAGTGGAGAGAGCACTGAATTAGGAGTCAGGAGCCCGGGTTTTGAGTTCCACCTCTGTCACTGATTCACTGTATGACTTTGAACGAGTAGGGACTCGTTCACTCTCTGACCCCTCTTTCACTATCTGCTAAATAAGAGCCTTGATTTAAGTGGTCTCTGTAGATCCATCCACCTCCACAGTCTGTGCTGTGTGTGCTCGGTAATGTCTGACCCCATGGACTGTAACCTGCCAGGCTCCTCTGTCCATGAAATTTTCCAGGCAAGAGCAGATGGCCATTTCCGACCCCAGGGGAGCTTCCCCACCCAGAGATCTAACCCATGTCTCTTGCATCTCCTGCATTACAGATGGATTCTTTACTACTGTGCCATCTAGGAAGCCCCTCCATGGTCTAGACAAGCACTATTAATAGAATTTTCTGCAATGATGAAAATGTTCTGTCTCTATTCAGTATGCTAACCACTGAGCACTTAAAAATGTGGCTAATGTGACTGAGAAATTGAATTTTAAACTCTATTTAAGTTAAATATTTAAACAGCCACAGATGGCCAGTGACTACCATATTACACGGTACAATTCTGGATGGTTTAGGTCCCCCACCTCTGAGTAAGCTGTGTGTGTGTGTGTGTGTTAGTCATGTAGTGGTGTCCAGCTCTTTGTGACTTCATGGACTGTAGCCTGCCAGGCTCCTCTGTCCATTGAATTCTCCAGGCAAGAATTTTGGAGCGGGCTGCCATTCCCTTCTCCGGGGGATCTTCCCGACACAGGGACTGAACCTGGGTCTCCTGCATTGCAGGCAGATTCTTTACCATCTGAGCCATGGGAGAAGCCCCTGAGTAAGCTGTAATACTGTGATGTTGGAGAAGACTCGAGAGTCCCTTGGGCTGCAAGATCCAACCAGTCAATCCTAAAGGAAATCAGTCCTGAATATTCATTGGAAGGACTGATGCTGAAGCTGAAACTTCAATACTTTGGCACCTGATGCGAAGAACTGACTCCTTGGAAAAGACTCTGATGCTGGGAAAGATTGAAGGCAAGAGGAGAAGGGGACGACAGAGGATGATATGGCTGGATGGCATCACCAACTTGATGGACGTGAGTTTTAGCAAGCTTCAGGAGTTGGTGATGGACAGGGAGGCCTGGCATGCTGCAGTCCATGGGGTCACAAAGAGTTGGACATGACTGAGCGACTGAACTGAACTGAAGCTGTAATATAGCAGCTTAATTAAGGTAGCAGTGACGAGTCCTTGTGTGACTTGGGGCAGGTCACTCAACATCTCTAAGTCTCGGTTTTCCCATCTGTCCAGTGGGGCCAGAGCAGTCCCTGCCTCCTGGGGTTTTTGGGCAGATTTGATTAGTGAGTGTGTGAAGGCCAAGGCCCAGTGACTGACCCGACACTGTGGAAAGTCAGGCCACATTCCCAGGTTGAAATGTGAGAGCCTTCCCAGCAGCTGGGCCTCATTTCCACTGTGTTCAGAGACCTATGAGTGGTCTTCCCCAGAGCTTCCCGTCTTCCCCTACAGCTTCAAGACCAGGCTTATATTCTTAAACCAGGACTTCAGCTCCCATCAGCCCTCAGCCCAGGATTCTAGATTGCTGATGGGACAAAGTCCAAACTTCAGCCTATGTTCCCAACTCTGGGCACTGGCCCTGCCCTTGCAGTAATGTCATTAATACAACCTGCAGGTCAAGCCAGCAGCCTTGCCACCTTCGCCCTCTGTCTGCCCCTGGCCCCAGTCTTCCAAGGTCTGCCAAGCACTTGATTGATTCATTTTTCATTCACAGATATTTATCACACCATCTGCTCTGTGACTGTGGCCCAAGCGATGAGAGCTGTGGTACACCTGGGGTCAGGAGGAGTCGAGGGAGCAGTGAGAACCCAGAGGGGCCCAACCTGGTACATGTGGTCAGGGCAGACTTTCATAAGGAAGTGGCATGTAAGCCTGAGTCCAAGCAATGGATAGAAGTCAGCCAGAGCAGAGGAGAGTTGGTGGAGAGGAAATTGTAAACTGAGATAGGCACCCAGGATCCATGAGAGGCAACGGGAGGGCTAGAAAGGTATGCAGGAGGACCCTGCAGGCCATGTTAATGATGTTGTATTGTGCTTTATGCTAAAGGTAATGGGGAGCCTAGAAGATTTTAGAGAAAGGATGATGTGATTATTCCATGCCAGTTCCCCACATGGACAGGAAGATTCAGGAATTTGGGAAATTTCTTGGTGGTCCAGTGTTAGGACTCCATGCTTTCACTGCCAAGGGCCTGAATTCAATCCCTGGTTGGGGAACTAAGATCCTGCAAGGGGCAGAGCCGGGAAAAAAAAAAAAAAAAGAAAGAAAGAAAGAAAGGAATTTAGCCTCTTTAACTTTTCCTTCTCTGCTTGCCACATGTATCTCAAGATGCGTCATGAGCACACAGTTCCTGGGGCCTTCCTTTTGTTTTAAGTGACCTGGGTTCAAATCCCAGCCCTATTGCTTCCAGTAAGTTATTAACCTCTTTCAGTGTCCTCACCCATAAAACAGAGATAATGACACCTTTGCACAGTTACACAAACCATGAAGGGAAAGTGTGTGGCACGGAGCCACCCCGGAAATGGAGTCCAGTTGAATTCCTTCTGTGCAAAGTCAAGTCGAAGCCACAGACAGGGCCTCTGGGGGTTTCCTGAAGGGCAGAAGTCCCATTTTTGGGCTGTGTCGCCAAGGCCTTTCTCAGGAAGCCTGACCGTGTGCTAGGTGACCTCAAAGGGGAACTCTGGAGCTAGATTTTGTCTTCTGAGCCTTTTCAGACCCCCACCCAGCAGGCCAGGCATCAGCAGGTGGATCCTGAGCTTACATAACCGGTCAAGAGTCCGACACCTCTCACCCGGTGACGGGGCGTGTTTACTGAGAAGAGGTTCCCAGGTCAGTTCCCTGGCCTCTTAGGTGCCTCTTGGGGATGTGCACAGCCCTTTCGCCCTTGCTGAGCTCCGCTTCTTTTCTGATTTCTTAGTCACAGTGTTTGGTGCTACTGTCAGCAACAGCTATTTTGTATTTTATTCATATAATTTTATTTATTATGTGTTTTTGGCTGGGCTGGGTCTTCATTGCCGTGTGGGCTTTTCTCTAGTTGTGGCAAGTAGAGTCCACTCTGTAGTTGCAGTGCTCGGGTGCTCTGGGCTTCTCATGGTGGTGGCTTCTCTTTTTGGGGAGCACGGGCTCTAGGGCACGCAGCCTTTCCTAGTTGCAGTTCTCGGGCTTAGTGGCTCCAAGGCATTGTGGGATCTTCCCTGACCAAGGGTCAAACCCATGTCTCCTACATTGGCAGGCAGATTCTCTACCACTGGGCCACCAGGGAAGCCCAACAACTATTTTTAAAAATGAAAATATAGTTGATTTACAATGTTGTGTTAATTTCTGCTGTACAGCAAAGTGATTCAGTTTTATATATATATATATATATATATATATATATATATATTCTTTTCTATAGAATGATATCTAGAGATCTCTTCAAGAAAATTAGAGATACCAAGGAAACATTTCATGCAAAGATGGGCACAATAAAGGACAGAAATGATATGGACCTAATAGAAGCAGAAGATATTAAGAAGAAGTGGCAAGACTATACAGAAGAACTATACAAAAAAGATCTTCATGACCCAGATAACCATGATGGTGTGATCACTCACCTAGAGCCAGACATCCTGGAATGTGAAGTCAAGTGGACCTTAGGGAGCATAACTACAAACAAAGCTAGTGGAGGTGGTGGAATTCCAGTTGAGTGGTTTCAAATCCTAAAAGATGGTGTTGTCAAAGTGCTGCACTCAATATGCCAGCAAATTTGGAAAACTCAGCAGTGGCCACAGGACTGGAAAAGGTCAGTTTTCATTCCAGTCCCAAAGAAAGGCAATGCCAAAGAATGTTCAAACTACCACACAATTGCACTCATCTCACAGTAATGCTCAAAATTCTTCAAGCCAGGCTTCAACAGCAAGTGAACTGTGAACTTCTAGATGTTCAAGCTGGATTTAGAAAAGGCAGAGGAACCAGAGATCAAATTGCCAACATCTGCTGGATCATAGAAAAAGCAGGAGAATACCAGAAAAACATCTACTTCTGTTTCATTGATTACACTGAAGCCTTTGACTGTGCAGATCAGAACAAACTGAAAATGGAAAATTCTTCAAGAGATGGGAATACCAGACCACCTTACCTACCTCCTGAGAAATCTGTATGCAGGTCAAGAAGCAGCAGTTAGAAGTCGACAGGGAACAACAGACTGGTTCCAAATTGGGAAAGGAGTACATCAAGCCTGTATATTGTCACCCTGCTTATTTAACTTCTATGCAGAGTACATCGTGCAAAATGCCAGACTGGATGAAGCACAAGCTGGAATCTAGATTGCCAGGAGAAATATCAATAACCTCAGATACTCAAATGACACCATCCTTATGGCAAGAAAGTGAAGAAGAACTAAAGAGCCTCTTGGTGAAAGTGAAAGAGGAGAGTGAAAAAGTTGGCTTAAAGCTCAACATTCAAAAAACTATGAGCATGGCATCCGATCCCATCACTTCATGGCAAATAGATGGGAAAACAATGGAAAGAGTGACAGACTTTATTTCTTTGGGCTCCAAAATCACTGCAGATGGTGACTGCAGCCATGAAATTAAAAGATGTTTGCTCCTTGGAAGAAAAGCTATGACAAACCTAGACAACATATTAAAAACAGAGACATTACTTTGCCAACAAAGGTCTGTCTAGTCAAAGCTATGGTCTTTCCAGTAGTCATGTGTGGATGTGAGAGTTGGACTATAAAGAAAGCTGAGTACCAAAGAATTGATGCTTTTGAACTGTGGTGTTGGAGAAAACTCTTGAGAGTCCCTTGGACTGCCAGGCGATCCAACCAGTCAATCCTCAAGGAAATCAGTCCTGAATATTCATTGGAAGGACTGATGTTGAAGCTGAAACTCCAAAACTTTGGCCACCGGATGCAAAGAATTGACTCCTTGGAAAAGACCCTGATGCTGAGAAAGATTGAAGGCAGGAGGAGAAGTGGATGACAGAGGATGAGATGGTTGGATGGCATCACCAACTCGATGGACGTGAGTTTGAGCAAGCTCCGGAAGTTGTTGATGGACAGGGAGGCCTGCTGTGCTGCAGTCCATGGGGTCGCAAAGAATTGGACATGACTGAGCGATAGAAGTGAACTGATTCTTTTCTATATGTTCATTATGGTTTATCATAGGAAACTGAATATAGTTCCCTGTGCTCTTAAGTGGGACTTTGTTATTTATCCATTCAATACATAATGATAGCTATTATTTTTTTATGGGAATATAATTTCTTTACATTGTCCTGTTAGTTTTTGCTGTACAGCAAAGTAAATTAGCTATATGTATATATATATCCCCTCCCTCTTGGACCTCCCTTCCACCCCACCTCTGTCCCACCCATCTAGGTCAGGACAGAGCACCAAACTGAGCTCCCTGTGCTATACAGCAGGTTCCCACTAGCTAGCTATTACTTTTAAATGTGAAGATCATCAGTCATATCATTTAATGATGAGGCACTGGGGGATCAGAGAGGGACAGGGGCTTCAGTAGGGACCATGG